>NW_026623289.1:663610-714560 GCF_030028575.1 Malurus melanocephalus
TCTGTCCTTATTTCTCAACTCCTTCCATTCCTTTCACCCTGCATTGCCAAAGCTGCCCCTGCTGTGAAGGGTTTTCTGCAGGAGGTCAGATAAATGAACAATAAGCCACAAGCAGGTGGCAGGGAAACTTTCTCTCTTCCTGAAGCAATGAACGAGAAATGAATCCGTCTGGATGCAGGTGTGGCTGAAAGCAGAGCTGCTCAAGGTGCATCAGTTTCTCTCTCCTTGTGACCTCCCTCCTTTCCTCGGCAGGAGGGCAAAGCCACTGCCCATGGCTGCTGTCATGGCACACAGSGCTGGGAGCTGCCTCTTTCCAGCTTAGAGGCAGGAAGAGCGAATGAAGATGGGCAAGAGAGAAAGACAGCAAATTAAAGTAAGAGGGACGGAAGAAAGGTTTCCTTAGTTGGTGTCAGCTCTGAATTGGAGCCTTTAACCCAGGCAAACTCCAGGTTTGGTCATTTTGTGTCATTGCCTGAGARCAGGACCCACGCAGGCCCCTACACGTGTTCATACATTTATGGCAGGGCGGCTTGGGAAGCCTTTAATAATTCAGCTCAAGTACATTCCTGTTTGCTCRTGAATGTGCTGTTAAAACACGTTCATTTTGCCAAACCCCCACCTGTGCCTYTTGCCCTGGCTCCTGGGCAGACCCTGGTGCCTCTGGGCTGGCTTCTCTCCTCACTGAGCCTGTGGCCCTGCCTGCCTCCCCTGCTGCCTCCTCATCCTCCTCCACCAAAGATTTCCACCTTCACTGAGCCATGGCACTTCTCCCTTCTTCCCATTTTAAGCCGTGTCTGTCACAACTGCTGCTGCCTCAGACAAGTGCACGTTGTTATTAATGCATTATTAAATTTTATCTCATATTTAGAGCCTTGTCGATGGTGCTCACTTAAAGACACTGTGGTGATAAGAGCTATAGGATTGGYTATAAATAATATATATTATCCTTCTCATGTCTTTCCCAGTCTCCCAACCCAGTAGGTATTCACTGCAAGGCAAATGATCATCAACTCAATTTTATTTTTACTGATTAAAAGTATCTTCAGGATGCATAGCTGCCACAAGGTAGGCAAAAGACTGCAGCTACCATAGGAGACAGCCCAAAAACATTTGAGCAGCTTCTGTTCCCACCAGGCTACCTTTCTCTAAAAGCAAAGCATTAATTCTAATTTGCCTGCCATGCTCCTGCTCCTTGCAGGGCTCCAGAAATCAAGTGAGAAAGTGGAAAGGTAGAGAAAGGGACCAAATTCTCCTGACGCTTTCTCTTTACAGGTCAAGTGCACAACACTATTTTTAATTGGGGAATGCATCACCTGCAGCATTTGCCTCCCAGAGAAGTTCAGACACACACTGGTTCAAAATCAGAGCCCAAAAGAGAAGAGTGCCATCTCAGCTGCAGTCTGTCCCACCTCATTAATGTTTGTTATTCACTTTGTCTTTCTTCCACTCCTCTGTAGCTCCTGCAAATTAAGTCTTTGAACGCTGTTAACTCTCCCGCGCGTCTGCAGTTCTTGATCATTTAGCTGCTGTAAAATGTAAGAAATCTTTGCTRTTACCTGAGGATCTATGGGAACTTGGAGAGAAAAACTTGGAAAAGAAAATGCCTTAAAAGAAGTGCTGAAAACGGTTTGAGTTTGGACCCAGAAATGCCCAAGAAGAATTCTAGACTAATGCTATGGACCAAGATACTTCAATCTCTTCCTAGCTTTACAATGGACAGAATATAGTGTGGTTCAGATCCCAAAGGAAATTCTGGAATCAGAATAGATACCAAAATCAGGCTGCACTCTGCCTCTAAACTTTGGAGTTRCTGATTAAATTTGGCTCAACAAACACATTTTCATCTGGCAGTTCACATAAGATGTCATATATAAAACTGAAATGGGCATAAAATAGCTTTTTAACTTGCAAAAATATTTGAGATATCATCATTTTTGTTCAAATTAGTTTAAAATTTCAAAAGCAAAGTCATTTTAATAAGCAAAAGTCCAGACTGAAAAAAACAAAAATCAATTTGGGCCAATTACTACATTTTTTTCTGTTAATGTTGCAATGTTTAATTTTTATTTTGACCTGTTTTTCGGTTGTGTATAATTAGCTGATATTCAACATTAAAAGTTCTTTAAGTAAGAAAATGTTGTTWGKKTTTTYTTTTTWAATGTTRAAAAGGTCACTACATTTTCTCAAATGAGCAAATACACTGGGGGAAAAATAGTTTTTCCAGTCAGAAGGAAGTCCCATTTTAGTACATCCTTGGCTTTTCTGTATCAGAAACACAATTCTGTGAAGAAACTATCATCTGCTTCACCTAAGATATGATTCTAAAAGTTAAGCACCCCCTTAGGTTTTTAGACTGTTACTCCTGACTTCATCAAGGCAGAACTAGAACTCAACAGAGACTCCTATAGCCTTACAGCATGAATTGTGAAAAAMTCCAAAATTACCATGAGAAAAAATTATCATATTTCCTTTGCTTGAGACCTCCTGACTGCACTTCAACCCAGACTCATCTGCCAAACTCATTGACCTAGGTTCCCAAGAATTTTTCACTTAATCCCTTTGCTTCAAATCTCGACAGTGGCTTGGTTAAAACTCAGATTCCCCCTTGCTCTGCTCTTTCCTGAAAAATGAGCTGAATTTTATTAAACTATCATAATGAATGGGTCTGTCTCAGCAGCTGTACATTGTCCTATGTGGTGGCCTCACAACACACAAAAAAACAAACTCCCTCATGGATAGGTCTAATCACAAGGGTGCATTATTTCACCACTGAGGGTGTATCCTACTGCRAAGCTTGGGGCAGATTTAATATGGTTACACAACTTTTGGTCAGCYTAAAGTAGATGAAAAATAACTTTCTGCCTGCCTGCAGAAAACTCCTTGGATGCACCCTCAAGAATATATAATGAAAACCACACAGAAATTTGATAATGAACCAAAGCATCCAAGCACTTATACTCACCCTGATGTCATTTCCATCTTCTGTCATTACTTAAGTACCATATAAATTGCATTTGTATTTGAGGTTGCTTACATTTGTGGATCCAAAGATCAACCCCCCAGCCTCAAAYCTGATTTTTAGGGACATTAAGCATCCACATCACCCATTAGTTTCTATTTTGCCAGAGTTCTCCCACCAGCAGAGATAGATCTGAGAGTGAAAAAATTCTCTAACAGACAGGGAACAGTTATCACTCAGCACTCTCAAGATAGGATTCAGGGTTGCTATCAGCTGCCCTAGAGTTCCCCCAACAACACAAAGTACTAACTCATCACACAGAGGAAAAAAAAAAAAAAAAAAAGAAGCAGCTGGGCTCAGTGAAATAAGGCTGTCAAGGTCCCTCTCCTAAAGTGGAGATGGCAAACAGTCCACTCCAATATTTACTTTGTTATCTCCCCATCACAACAGACAATAATTAGATTACCATGGGTCAGGTTTTTTCTAGAGAGGTCACACAGTGGTATAAGATGCTGTCTCAACGAGACAATACCAGCATTTTACTTTCAAATTAGAAGCATTTTCCACTTCAGTTTTACAAAAAGTTTCGCCATCTCTAATTACAGCACAGTCATTATACCACATACAAACCAAAGCACACAACGCAGGACCACAAATTACAGAAATGAAGGCAGGAAATATCAACTGCCTCACACACTCAACTCAGTGCATCAAGGAGAAAGAGCAAATATATTTTTCAACCCAAATGGRAAGCATCAAATTTCCCAAGTGCCCAGTAACCCTCCTAGCCACCTCTTGCTTGTCAGAGCTTTCCCCACACCTATACAGTGTTTCTCAAGATTAAAGAGGATTAAGTAACTCCTTCCATAAAGGTTTTCACCAGCTCACACATGTCAGAAGGCCTCAGCAATCATATCATAAGCTATAAAATGTTGATGCTCCCAGTGCTGTACTTTTGGGAGGCGAGCTTGCCTGAGATAAATGTTGCTTGGAATACAAGCTGTTCCTCCTCTTATCAAGGAAAAATTTTGTATCCTGAGGATTCCCTCGTAAATTAGCTGAGCCCCACTGCTACACCCACTGCTCCCCTACAGCAACACAAAGAATATGGTAGCACTCATTAGAGCGCACCACCAGGGAAAAGTCTAATTGCTGGATTTACATTTTGTAGGCAACGTGTATTTATACTAATAATTCTATTTTGTGCTGCTTTACCAGTCAGAGAAGAAAAGAGCATATTGTATTAAGCTCCAGCCCCCRAGCACTGAAATAACACTAACAGATCCAGAGAGATGGGCTTTCATATAATTGGCATCTACCCACACAACGCGGTTGATGATGAAGCGCATTTCCATCAGTTCATAAGAAGGGCATGCGATTCCCTGGGGATTTTCAACCTTTAATATTCTGCCTGTCTTTGGGAGCATCTACTCATCTCATCATTACAGTAGTACCAGTCACCCCTCTGATTGCAGTGGGACTGGAAAAAGCAGCATTTTAACCTTGCCCATTTGGATTTTTCCCTCAGTGGTRTTATTTCCCTCAGTGGTCACCTCCAGGCTCCCACAGATCCTACAGTAAGAAAATGTCCTGTAATGCACAGTTTATCAAAAAAATAAGTCTGAGAAGGAATAACTGCAGAAATAATCATGGACCCAGTAACAGTACTTAAACATAAAAAATTCAAATATTTCTTTTAAATAAATAAATAATTCTTTTTCGATATTTTCTTTTCTTGGAGAACATGAAAAATTTTCCTTATTCAGAGGATTCCTGTGTCTTTGTTTCCAACTACAGCTGAAGTGAGGAAGGGCTAAGTTGTTGGCAAACCTGACTTTTCTTTTTCTTGTAATGGGTTCATAAAGAAATTCTGGRACCTGTTAAAGTGCACAGATTGGATTCAATATTTCTGAAGCCTCTTATTTTACCTGAAAAATAAAAAATCACCTAGTCCTAATATTTTCTTTTCCTTTAATACTATAAAAGTGGCAGTTTTAAACCTATCAAATGGATGAATGATGCTACAAAACTTAAAGCTGGTATGAACTTCCTTAAAGATCAAAGTTGTCAGATGCAGGGGTTTGGCTTGGGACTGTCTTGACAACTACTAATAAAAAAAGTTAAAAGCAAAGAAAGAAATACCTGTCTTACTCATAACAGCTTCACATAAACTTAACTCCGCACAAAAATTAATTAGAGGCCTCTTTTAAAAGGAGCTGGAAGCCATGGTGTTATGTCTCCCTTCATACATTTTTTATCCAATTAAGCAATCTCAAAAAACTACTTTATACATCTTTAAGACATGATTGCCTCACATTAGCTCACGTAGCTATTTTAACAGATCACTGCACATCCTTCTTCTGGCCTCTTTACCTGGAAACTCATTCCCACAAATTAACACCGTGCTATTAATACTTTTCTGTTTGATGTTCTCCTCACCTTCATTTTATGTAGCATTGCCAAACATAAGGCATCTATTTRCATGGTTGTATTTGCAAACCAGCCCATTCCCCTTTCAAGCTCTCTCAGTTTCTGCGTGAGAGAACTTGTAAATGAAAATAGATGTCGAGCTTCCAGGCACTGCAGAGGGGAAGTGTTGGAGACTGGCTGGGTTTTCCATGAGCAGGACATCAGCCTTAACTACTCTCCCTACTCATCTTGAGCTGCCAGCCATGAGACTTCTGAMAACAGGCTTTTCTTWTTGGGGGAGTGGGGAAAAAAAMMMAMMAAMCMAMMAAAAAACCACAGAAAAACYCTCMCCCACACCAAYAAAGAYATGGTCATGAATTCCCTSTTGAGTTGTGGAAGAGCAACAGCACAACAGCCATTGAAACAGCTCTGCACACCAGAGGTGTTCAGGAAACGAGGCTACATGAAAYTCAGGCAGCACTGAAGGAAAAAAGSCACTGCTGAGCAAATTCTATTTGCTGTCAGGCACTGCATGACCTTTCCATTAGGTACAAGATGGGAAGATTGTGGAGTATGTACTGACTAGGCATATGGCTCCAAAAATACCATTTGGAAAAATAAAGTCCTTCATTATAGTGCAATAGGAAACATGCTGGAACTTGAGGAAGCCAAGAATAACTAATTTTCTACCAGCCCTTATCTTACCTTTTTTATTCCTCATTTAAACACTTGTTAAAGCAGCTACTCTGATGTAAAGTAAAGAAAGCAAGAGCAAAAGAGCTCAATTTTTATTTTCCATCTTCTGCTGAAGTGATGACTGCTAACAGAATGTCCCCTGGTAGCACACACATGGCAATCAGAGACAATGACTCACTGTAAAACAAGCCCAGCAGCAAAGCAGCCACTGTGGACATTTCTTGCTGATTCTGTTTGGGATGGGCTGGAATGGTGCTGGATGTCTTAAAACCTTATTTGATTTTGGGGCAAACAATCTTATGCAGACTTAATTATTTCCTTRTTTATAAAATAACTTGCTTCCTGGAGACTCTCTAATGTTGGTTGTCTCAGGCACCCTGCATCTAACAATTTAAAGGGCTTTGGTGTTTTAAAGGAGAAAAATATAAGCKGTTTGTTGTGGGCTGTTGTGCACAGCAGGGGAAGGCTGGAGAAATTATTGCTTGACCTCCTGAAATGTCTGTAAGGCCAGCACACAACCACCAGCCCTCATCCACCCGTAATCCAACCCCACTAATCCCAYACACCAAACCCAGCACAAGGGCCATTTGCAGGGCAGCAGAATGGCCTCATTCCTAGGAAGATTTAGGAAGGTAGAGACTATTTTCCTGGATTAAATCCTTCCCAGATGAGTATCTGACTCCAAAGAGTATCCCACATTCACACAGGTCTCATTTCACACCAAGGGGSTCAAACCACAGTCCCTGCCAAGATAAGATCCCAGACAAAGCCCCATGGCTGAGATATAACCTGCTCTCTGATGTGTGTTCATCACARGATGTGAAGTGTCCATCACACCAGGAGTGGAGGTCTTACACAGTATTTTTAGAGGTCTGCCTGGGCTTGTGATGGACACCAGGCTTCAGGAATGGGACAGACCTGATGCAGTCAGTGCCTGACACACTTCTTCAAAAAATGATTGCTCTTACCCAAGCATGTRCAGTTGCAAATCCCTGCCCTGTTCCCCTGGCAGATCACTGACTTAATTAGGAACACAGCTTATTGCTCTTAGCATTAGCTGATGCCAGAGGTTATCAGCCCCTAACAGGGCCACATACTGTTTTTCATATTTCCAAATCTAAGTGAGTTATTTTTATTGAAAAGGAAAAMCTTCATCTGAGTAGAAGAAAGGAAAACATAACTCCTTTTCTAAAGTTTTCCAACCATCATCTCTTTTTCTGTTAAAAATAATTAAGACCGGGTGTTCATCAGTGCAAAGACCTCATTTGGCTTGTCCAGAAGGAGCTCTGAATAACTAGTCAGTATAAATACTGCATTNAAAAAAAAAAAAAAAAAAAAAAAAAAAAAAAAAAAAAAAAAAAAAAAGTAACAAAGGGAGTGTTTTTTCTTCATTTGTTATTTTTGGGGAGAAAAAACAGCCATCTGTGTTCCAAATGTGTTGCTTTTCAATAATCCACAAGCTGTTTCTATGGTTAAAAATTATTTGACTTTGCTCTTCCTTTGAATGGTCGCCTTCACCATATTAAAGTGCAGCGCCTCATCCTGCTGAGTGCTGTGTTATTTGTCCGGCTGCTCTGCTAGATAAGCTTTGTTCAGGTCTGGAAATGATAACCCACACAAGAGGGCAGTTTAGTTTTCACTCCAACAGTGAGGAAGGAAGGAGAAAAGCAAGGAGAAGTTCTCATTACTTTGGTGAAGRTTTTACCTGAAATGTAATTTTATATATTTTGGCTGACAGGGAAATTGTTTTAGTTTCTATTTGCAGTCATCATGAATACAGTCTCTCACCCTCTTCTCAGCTAGYTCTAAAATGTCTAGAAATTAGGCATTTAAGTGCTTTAAATGTGTGGTGTAGGGGGTAAGCATGTGYAAAAAATCTTCCTACATTATAAAAAAAAAAAATTTCCATATACATTGCTTGTACATAAAGCATTTTATTTTGATTGAGAGCAGATTGTTAACTCCAATCCCCAGTTTGAGATTGGACAGACTGTACTGTGTGCCCATTTTCACAATATAATGATCTTTATRTACACACAGATGTACATACAAAGACATACATATGGCATTTTTTGTAAATTTAGCACTTCTAATTGTTTTGAGGTTCGGATCTGTATTTACTAGTTAGCCCAGCACACATGTATTATTAAGAACACAGTGGATTCAGAAACTATTTATTAAAGATAGAGATGCAAATGCTAAAATATTTACATAAATATCTGCAAACACTATRCATCATTGCCTTTGTCTTCAGGAGCACAACCACATGCCAGGTTTTTTTGTATGTTGAATGACCAAACACACACTTAAATCAAAGAGCATCCCTGTTCAGTCTGTGCTCTCCACAAGCCGTTAGACACGCCGTGCTGAAAGGAGCGACTTGGTGCACACTCAGCTTTTTCAAAGAAACATCTGTGATTTAATGGCCAGATCTAAGCCACACAGAAACTCTGGGAAACTTACAGCCTGACTGCCATCCACCCAGGAAACTCCTGCCGTAAAGGAGTTCATAAAGATGCCATTCACAGAGTCATTCAGCGGGCCCCTGGTGCATGACAATCCTAAAAACTTTTACTGAGGTCTGTCCCCGGGACACTCCAGCCGTTCCAAGTCTGGGAGTCAGCGAGCCCTGCTGCAAACACAAAGCAGCACTTCCTCTGAGACAGGCACCTCTTAATGAGAGCAAACATTCCCCTCTCTGAAGAAGGCAGCAGGAGACGGATGTGTGCAAGGACCAAGCTCTGTCTATTGTATTTCCATGRTTCCCACTGCCACAGCATTTCGGAGCCTCACAGCTTAAACACATTCCTCCCCAAGATGCCCCAACGAGGGTCGGAAGTGCTGTCACCATCTGGGACAATAATTCTCTCCACAACAGGAAACCCAGGGTAAAATCATTGGAGCCTTTCAGGTCAGACTAAGAAAATATAAATGACTCTGATTTTCAAAGGTCTGCTTTTAAGTTTCTCATTAACACCACAAATTTGCATTGAGTATTTGTTAATGTTTAAGAATGTTGAAACTAAATTCCAGAAACAAACATGGAGAGATCATGCACAGATTATCAAATATGAAAAGATATGACAAAAATACTTTGTTTTTCTCTCCACATCACAYTCCCTTCCCACTTTTCACCAAAGCSCTTMTTCCTACCCCAAGTTATTTTCTTCCTTCCCCACACACACCAAAAGGGTTTGGATTCACTTAAGTCAGAAACACTGAAAACKTCAAGAATTTTACAGAATCTCACCAAAACTATCCAAACAATCTGRATCTGTGGAAATGGGCTGGAAAACCCACCAAAACAGGCAAACATCCTTGTGCCTTTTGTGGCACATCAGACATTCCTACAGCATTTTAGATCAAAAATGGAAATGGTAAATTGTACTTCATGTCCCAAAGACATAAATTATGCTTCATGTTTCTGGCTTAGTACCCTCAGAGGAGGAGGAATATCACAAAAAAACCCTCCCTGAGGTTCACTGGGTGGCTCTCTCTGGACATTTCTCCTACAGAACAAACAGACCTCAGTGCTCATTACAACTCCAGGTCTCCTGCTCCTACACAACTCTCACGGCTGTCCCAGCTCAGCTTCCTTCAAGGTAACATTGTGAACCACATCAGGAGCTCGTTCAGCTGAAGTACAACCTATTCTTTCATCATTTTCCCTTATATTTTTTTGCAAAGTTGCCTTTCAACTGATGCATTTCAGCACACAGGTTTGCACTGGCTGTGCTGGCACAATGGAGTGGAGAGGTGCTGGGCAGAGACCGCTGAACCGGCTTACACAGTGCGGCTGTTTAATATTTAATGGGGCCTTAAGCTCCTGACTCTGGTCCTCTGAACTGCAACTAAATTGGATCCAGGAAGCAAAGCAAACAGGGCAATCWCCTGCATCTCAGCCTGGGGTTTTCATCACCACTCACCAAACGAGTTGGAAATATTTCACGGGTTTCATGGTTTGTCCATGTTCCTCATTCTGTCTGTGCAAGTTTGAGATGGTAATGAAAAGTATCAACTACAACAACAATAAAACAAACTCACAGAAAATTTTTATTATCTGCACCTGTGATGCTGCCTAAAGCCTGAAAGATTATCAAAGCAGAGAGATACATCTCAAAACCAGGTTTAATCCACTAAAGCCAGTTGTAAAGCTTTCATCAGTCTGGGTACAGTCATACAAATATTTATTTCCAAATACATGCAAGCAGATACACATTCGCCTCCAGTCAGAGAGATGGAAATCTGTGTATAGTCATACAAATATTTATTTCCAAACACATGCACTTATAATCTCTGATTTATAGTTCAGATCTGTGACTCCAGAACAATGTATTGTAATCTGCCACCTCAGTAGGCTCAAAATTTGAGTCTCAACAAGAATTASGTAATTTCATAACTATAGTTTCAAGATTTATATCCTTCAGGAAAAKGCATTAAATATAATTTCTTACTTTTACTTAGCTTTTGCAGTTTTACAAAAGATTCCTCATGATAGTGAGAATTTGTATTATAATAATAAACACTACTTCCATTGCCTTTTTATATTCAGTGCCAAATGGCCTTGAATCTTGGCCTATGGTTTGCACAAGGATTATAACAGCAGATTAATTTGACTCAAATACTGTTTACAACACCATGGACTGCTTTCAAGCTCRCCATAAGGCTGAGATCGAGAACCAGAAAATACACACCACTGAGCTGCTGTGAGAAAACACAGTTTTCCCCTCCCAAGCAGTATGCAAGAAAATAACAAAGCAAAAATTGTCTTTGCAAATGGGACTGATTCCCATGCCAGGGCAGGCGACTATTTCTCCCTGTAGTCAGCCCTGGCCCTCCAGTCCCATTTAACTTTCTCCATGAAAGGAAGCCTAAAATACTGAAAATATGCTCTTTCCTATGTACAACCTTTTGCATCTCCCTTTTGTTTTCTTTTCTCAGCTAATCTGTACTTATGGGCTCTTACATGCTACTGGAAAACGGGGAAAAAATCATGTTTAACTTCTGTGCTGAAATGGGACCTACTCTTGGAAAGGCCWTTGAAGTAAAGATGATGATTTCTAGCAGGATACAAGTTAAGGGCAAGMAGTGTCCTTCCCTCGTAGGACTGTATGGAAAAACTGATAAGGACTGGTCATTTGTAGCCATCATTCCCTATAAGTCTTTCACTGAAATGGTGGGGAGAMACTGGGTGAACTATCAAGAGCAGACTCAAAAGGAGCAGTTTTTTCTTGGTGAATAAGCACAGAGGTTTGGCAGATTCCTCTGCCTTGGGCTCCTCTGTGCAGCCATAAATGACAGCATCTACTTCTTTCTCACTGAGGAGATCCAACGCTGCTGCCAAATTAGGCATCCAAGATTTWAAAAAAAGTGGTCTCAGGGACACAATTAGGGTCATAAAACCTGTTCCCACTTTCAGTTCATTGCTAATTCTTCAACAACCCCTTGATGCTAAACCACAGTTGATCTCTTTCCCACTAAGTCRTATTTTAATTGGAGGATCTCTGCTGGCAGCACATCCCTTCCAGGAAATCACAAGGAACTGAGTACTGAATGATAGCTCAAGTGCCAATTCTGCCACCCTGGATCTTGTTTGTCTCTGATCAGCAAAGGAATCTCCAGAGTTCAAAGAATCCCTAAGAAGTTACAGTTCTAATTTTACAGCAACACCTGTACCTCGGTTTTAAGAGCAGGCAGATGTCTTTGTCTTTCAGCAGCCTTCAGTGGGRAGACATCACTTGTGTTGTCAAAATTGGAAAAAAAAAAAATGGCTTGTGCAGGAAACCTGGGTATAGTCATTTGTATTGTCATTTCCAGAAGGAAAAGGAAATTCTCTTTTTCTTTACTGAAGGGCAAAACTCAGCCCTTGTTGATTCTCTCCGAACTAGGGTTCAGCTGTCTACAATTGCAGTAGTTTGAGGGAGAAGGTCCCTGCTGAAACAAAAAATTCCTTCAAGTATGAGCAGAAAAAGCATGCAAAATATTTCAGAACGAGAAGTCCTGTGCTTGTTTCTTTGGTGTAATCTGCAAATGCTCCTTTTRTAAGATTTATGTGTTTGGTAGTTGAAACAGTATTCATTTACATGGTAACAAATGTTTCAGAGCTCAATTTGCTCTCCAGAAGGGATCCTCAATCATCATAAAAACAAATGCTAAGACAATTTCTCTAAAATGMACAGGTCTTATTTCCTCAACCTGTGAAATTTAACAGGGAATAATTTGCCTGGGAAAACAAGCAGTTTCTATTCTCTTTAGCTGGACAAGAGCCACATCCTTTCAGCAAATGTCAAGGTGTGAAAACCTAAGGTTTCACCATAAAATGCAAAAATCACATCAGCTGTTCCAGCCCCAGCTTTGCCTTGTGCTGCCTCACTACCCAAACCTCACCTCCTGTCCCTCCTCACCCCCATCACACCTGGAATCACCAGCCAGGCTTTTCTTAGGAGAGAGCAGAAGGCAAGGAAACTTTAACCCTCACTTGGCTCCATCCACTCACTCCAGCGCCACTGCCTGGGAATCCAAAACATCAGGACACCTCCACCCAGGGCTTCTTCCAGGAATCTGCACGTACCCACCCTTCCCCTCAGAAACAGCCCTCACCTCCTACAGTAACCACAAAATCACAAAAAAAATCATCACTGCTGCAAGTGTATAACACCAGTAAAACCAGCACATTAACAGCTCCACAAATTTATCCTAACATATTTTTGCTTTAGTCTTTCTTCCCTCAAAAATCAGATGCCAACAGGGCTCCCTGAGTGTGGAGCTTGTCAAAGCAGCCTCTCTCATGAACCAGCCAGCACAGAAAGCTACTGAACACCAATTTTTCAGGCTGTAGAAAAAGCAATATATATATCAGAAACCTGTTAAGCCATTGCAGTAAAAAATAGTGATGTGTAAAGACGATCCAAAGAATATTTTACTGGTTAACTCWTCTTGTCATAAAACTGCAGTAGGACCTAACTCATAAAACAGAAATTTCCCAGATTCCATGTGCACTSAAGAAAATTTTAAAAGCCCTGATGCACAGGGCATCCATATCAGCACAGAAGAGCATTTCTGCTGGAAATATCTAAGGCAGGGAGGAAAGACAGGATTGTGTGAAAGAATGCCAGCCCGGAAAGAAAATTCTCTTAGTAGCCTTTCCTGCCTGGCATTGATGGTGACACAGAGTAAATAACACATCCTGCATGTTCAAAGCTTCTGGGTCTAAACTTTAGCCAGCATAAATAATTAATGTTTTTTCTCTGTCCTTCTGATTTTATGAGGGGAGAACTTTTTATTCGATATTCTATAAACTGCAGTGGTCCCTTCATTCCAGAGGGAACTGGTCAGACAACTGTGTTACTCAGACTACATATCTCCAGCAAAAATTAAACATTAKTTTCACTTTGAAAGAAGGACAGAAAAATATTCCAAGCCAGGTAAAAAGTCAGACACAAAGTGTGTTAATGTTTTCATGTCATTGCCTTTCTGTGGAAGGATGCATCATATTTTATTTACACTTTTAATCTTACGCATCTTTATATATACTGAAAATGAAATAAAATACTAGGCCTGTGAAAAAAAGGTTATCTACCCAAATCAGACAGAAACATTCCCCACTACTCCCAAATGGTCTTCTGTAAAAAATGTTGATTAATTTTGATTTTCACAATTAATCACAAAAGTGGGTTTCACCATTTTGAAGCTCTCTACAAAGCAAGTTCCCATTTTGCAGTTATCTATGGTTCTGAGAGTTCCTATAACTAAAGAAGGGCAATTCAAGATTTACAAGTATAATCCCCAGTTACAAGGTCCATGACCCAACTGGTCATTGTTTGTACCAGATGCTCAACACAACAGAGTCCTTGGACTGCCCTCAGGGAGCCACAGGAATCACTATCTCAGTACATAAGAACAATTTTCACCTTCTTTATTTCTTAAAAATTAATTTTATAGCTTCTTCCTTCCTTTGTATCTTTCCCTCTATCCCATAGTCTCTTTTTTCTCCCTTCAACATCTTTCTTGACTTTTTTCCTCTCTCCAGTTCTACTYTGGTAACATCATAAATCACCACCCCCTTCTCCCAGCTTTGACTTTTCTGACCATATATTTGCTGACTATTCCTGCTTTTCTCCTTCCTCACAGGATTGCTCCTCAGAGTGTAATTTTGTACTCCAAAAGAGATGAATGTTTTCAAAAAGCCTGTTTCAGCCCCAGGAGTGAAAGGGAGCTAGTGCTGGGAGAGGTATTTGAGAAGAACTGTCAGTGCTTCTAAATTGAGAAACACTGAAACCATGCAGGAAGAATGWAACATAGCTTGGAGTAAAAGAGGCCACTGTAATGAGTTCAGGATCAGACACAGGGAGCTGCTGTAAATCTGTTAAACCTTAGTTTAGTGTGAGAAGAGAGAATCTCCAAATGGGGAGATCGCATGGATCGAKGAATTTTCAATGATCACAAGATTTGATTATGATTCCCAAGACCTCAGTGAAATCTTTGTGACCACATCCCTGTCCATCCACAGCACATGCCACCCCATAATTCTGGATATCTTCAATTTGCCTCAGGTGTAGATGGTGTASATGGTGCAGTTTGTACTCTGGATAGAGAGGGATATGGTATCACATCTTGAGGTGTCAAAGCTAAGAAATCCCTGTCAGTGACAACTTTTAACTACCCATCCCCACATTTGTTATTGATTCCAGCTCCTTTCTGGACTCCTGTACAATGCATTTTTCACACGCACAAGGTGAGRGGTGAATCCTGCTCTAAGGAACTCACAGCCCACAGGCAGAGGCAGAGGACAGCAGCGCTCTGCCTGTGAGAGGTGAGATACAAAGAGATTAAAAGGGGAATTTTCAAAGGAGCCCATCGTTATCTGCCTTTGAAAATCAAAGATGAAATGCCTTACTCCAAGCTACATGGGAATTATACAGCAAGGCTGGATATGAAATTCCAGATTTTGTGAATTCTTCCTCCCAATGGGAAGGAGTTGAGCTCACATCTGCAGCAGTCTCCTCATAAAAACCGCTCAGTACTGTCTGTACTGTCTATACTATCCCTAGTGGATTTTTCTTTACAAAAGCCAATAGCCCCCATRTTTGTCCTTTACTGACATCACAACYGACCACCCAGAACACAGTTAAAATCAGTTTCACAAGTTCTTTCCCTTTCATTGTTTTTCAAGTTTCCTGCAGGCCTCTGTCATTCTCCTCTAGACCAGCAACAGATTTATGCTGAACACTGAGCTTTGAAATTRTTTTGCTTCCATGCACAGGCCTCCTCAGGATAATTTTCCAAATGCTTCTGGGATGCTCCCAGCAAAGCTGCCCAGCCCCAAATCCCATGACTTGYTCCCAGACTACCTGGAATCTTTTCTCACAATATTGAAGTAACCTTGCCATCCTGCTTGATTCACCACTTTCTTTGAAGGCCCATAACAAACACACCATAACAGTTTTATATCTGCTACTTAACCTTTGAAGCTGTTTAAGTCTCTCTGAGATGGAGGCTCTCTGATTTATATTCTAATGCCTTCCAGCCTAAAATAAATGTAATTTTTTCCTAAAATGTCCAGCTTTAAATTATGGATTACAGTGCCCTGAATGTTGCTGGCAAACCTCTCACCGAGCTTGGCTCAAGCTCATGGAGTGGTTTTTCTTGTGCTGCGATCATTTTTGYGACCATTTTTAAATTCTTTTTGTGATATTTGAACACCTCTATAACTTACATTTTCCCAATAAAATGTAATTAGATGTGAAGAAAGCCTYTGGGCTTGCTTGCCCTGTTCCCTCAAATGTTTTTTCCAGCAAGTTTGGTCCAAGACACTGCTGAAGAAAAAATTCAAGGTAGATGAGTGTAGCTGCACCTATTTTTTTTCGAAGTGTGTGTTCATGGAAACGACAATCTTGACAAATGGGAAAGCCAGCATCCTGGTGCAGGCACGCTATTAAAAACACCAGAAAATGRACATTCACCAGATCAATACCTCTCCTAGGACCTATCAAAGTGTGAGAGGAATGGTCCTCATTAAGGCTATGATGGTAATATCCAGTCCTTTGACTTCTGTACTRCAGTTATCATTGCAGACGTATCGAAATCCACTGGCAATGGACATTTTCACAAGACCCGAGATCAAGAGATCAATTTAGAGAAACCACAAAAGAATCATCCACCAGTGGTAATAGCTTTCACASTCTCCACACCCTAAATTCAAAGAGRAGGTCTAGATGTAAGAGGCTAAAAGTCTCACTACACTGCAAATCTATCACCAGGCACTATCCAGCTTCCCATGATGGTTTGTACTCAAATCTAAATTTCATTGACATTTTAAAACATCTTTTAATCCACTGTAAAAAGTCTGTGAAGCACCTGTCAAAGGAAGCCCATCAGAGAATGCCTGGGATTTGAGAGTAGGTGATTTCAGATAAAGCTAGAAAAACATTTGGAAATTTTTACCATTTAGAGAAAGCCCCATTGAAAGGTTCAGCTGTGTTACAGACATAAAACTATTGAAGATGTCCAATTCCATGTCAAGTTGAATGAAACACAGGCACATAAACCCACTGAGGTAGCTGTAAAAAAAGAAGATTTTTTTCTCCAGCTATATACCAATGAGTTAATATCCATGGCCCATTTCTGCAGTGTGTTCTGGCTAAACAGCCACCCTCTCTGACCTCAACAGGCACAGCAGGCTGCAGACACRGAKCTGATTGCAGAATCAGRACCCACTCTATGATTCCACATCAGGAAAAATAAAAGGAATCATCCWGTCAAACAGGAGGCAGACAAAAAACTCCAGTCTATCAAAAGAGAAGGATATGAAGATTTACCAGACAAAAGCATCATGCATTTTGTCCCCATATATTTTCTTGTTTTAGCACAACCCTTCCTTACAAAAAAAAAAAAAAAAAAAAAAAAAAAAAAAAAAAAAAAAAAAAAAGAAGAGTTCAACACATCCCTGTAGAATTAATTAGTTGCGGAGAGTTTTCACCCCTATTAAAAATTCAAATAAATTGGTTAGCCTATCTACAGACCCCGGATGTAATTAGTGTGATAATCAATATATCAGTAGGAAACAGCTACTTAAGTGCAGCCAGTGCAATTGTAGATTTAGGACAAGTGAAAGGGGCGTACTCAACAACAGCAGGRAAGAGTATAAATGCAAATGAAGCTCATAAAAAAGAATGAGTGGTTCTGGCTGTGCAAGCTGCTCAAAATTCATCTTGTTTTTTTCTGAAGCAGTGAAATATTAGGCTGCTGTGAACTACCCATACTTGGCTAACAAACATGAGAATGTACCCTAGACCTTCATTTGTTTTCTCACTTACTTGAAGACTTGTTAAAGTGCTGCTAGCTCTCTGCTCTCCACTAATGCACAATAAAAGAAAGTTCTAATAAAATGTGCACCTGTCACACTCACATTTTTAGTGTTAAAAATACTCCCTGTTGTGTGTGCAGTACCAGCTGTGCCAGCAGCTTCGGTGCATGACTGACATSCTCAGGGACATCAATGGCTGAAGGTAGTTTGCCTCAGATTTGGCTCTGATATTCTCTCCTTACAATGGGACTTCAAAAAGTGCAAGCCAGTGAATCACAGAACACCATTTCACAGCAAATTTCACCCTGTCATCCTCTAAATACAGGATTCATGTGCATATCATGACCTGAAYGTAGCATTACATGTTCTACATAATTCTTTAGGCCATGATATTCCTTTAAGGACAGAGGCATCTGACTCCTGAGAATTTCTCTACCACCAAGAGCAAAGGGAAAATGAAGTTTGGGATGGTGATATGGTAGAAAAAAATACGACTGAGGTAGAGGTTCATGTTCATTGCCCCACTTGGAACTCATGATAGGTCATAGCTCTGAGCTATGGGAAAAGAAAAAAGGGAAAGAAGGAAAAGGGGAAGGGAAAGAAGGGGAGGGGGAAGGGAAAATACAACAAAAGCAGGGAAGAACTGATTGGAATGAGGTTATCCGTTTCTCCGTGGGGAAGCCCAAAGCCCACAATTTGTTGAAGTCCCTGACATTAAACAGTTTTGTCAGACTCAATCTTCAGTCAAACGTAGAGGAATCATACAAAATACCCATCTCAGCTGTTAGATCCTGGCACAGGGATGTGCTTCACACAAAGCTGCAGATAGAAATTAAAACAGGAAAATATCTTAATTGATCTCTGCCTCTAAAAGTCCAGTAGCTCCTTGGTTTCATTCAATTCCTCATTCAAAAATTAAGTTATTTATTTCTGTTACACAGAATTATTTTCAACTCTGTGCTCCTAATAGATGATGATTCTAATATTCTTTCAGTTTTAGTCCCACCTAGGTAGGTTTCAACATTTCTCTTTCACAGGAGTCCCTGTCACTAAAACATGGCTTGAAGTGAACAATTTGTATAAGAACACACGGAGAGATTTACAGAAACACCTCCACAGCTTCACAAATCAGGGTCTACCTCAACAAAACCTGTAAGGWTCTGCTGAATTTTTGGTCTGTAGGAAAATTCTACAAATAAAAYCAAATTAATGCAACAAAGCTACCAGATTCATCCATATATTTTGGCATAGTGAGGACCAGACGTGGATCAAGCAATCTGCAACCAGAGCTGGTACCAGGCTGCCAAATCTTCCAGGCCCTTAACACCAAAAAGCCTCAGAGAACCTCTCGTCCATCAATGACTCTAAGCAGCACAGAAGGTCAGAGATGCAAAGGAAAACTTTTGTTGTTTAGGGCGTTCTACCTATAAATTTCCATATCTTCTAAAGTTTTAGAAAGGTCTTKCCCAAGTATGCAGGATTTTTAATGTACAGCTTTTTTAAAAGAGAATGCAGATATTCTTTAAAATATTCTTTACCCTGCGGTTACTGATAAAGCTTTATCACCTCATGTGGAGCTGAATTATGATTTTGCCTGGAAACATATACATCCACTAGAGAGAGAAACAGACGGTGTGTATTCATATATTTCAAAACAGAGGATTTAACCTCTGAAAAGAGATATCAAAGCRTCACCGAAGCGTGGACCTGCATTCAACATTTTCACATTTGGTTCACAAATACCCAATTAGGTTTCTGTCTGAACCACAGTACCCCAAATTTATAATTAATCATCTGTCAAAGTTACAAGGGCAACAGAGCACCACATTATTTTGAACAGTGATAAAAAAAGAAAGAAAAGATGTTGAGATTTTATGAGAGAATTTCTTAGCTCTGAGCAGCAATATCAGGCTCCTCTTCACTGAACAGTTAATAAAGATCTATAAAATATTTCCATACAAACTCAGCAACAGGTTTACATCAAAATAAAGACAGAAGGGACACAAAATATTTAATRTAAACTCAAAATTGATTGCTATAAATGACAAATGATTTTATGAAAAGTAAATTGTTAAGAATCAGTCTCCATTTCTTATCCAATACCAATATTAAGATTTATTCCTAAAACCTCAAATAACTTCAGAAAAATACTTTTTTTCCCCAGTTTGTTAATTGCAAATGGCTAAGGACTTTTGTTTGTTGGCCTGGAAAGCTGTAGTAAATTTTAACAATGTTAATTAACGCTGCCAGATAAAGGAACAAATGTTTATAACTGCTAAGGATGCAGAAACCCTATCAAACCAAACTAAAACTCTCCTGTCCTAATTGGGGATATAATTGGAATGAATCCCCTAGGATTTTTGCYATTCCTTCTACATAAAACCCTATTACTGGTTGATCCCAGAACAAAGATTTGTTCCTAGAGATTCCCATAACCCTAATCCACACAGTTCTGTCCCTAGCGGGTACACAGGTGCTCATAAAAAGTGRAGGTCCCCATCATTTTAAAGAAGCTTTAATTGATAAGACCCAGACAGAATGCAGACAAACACAGCAACATGGCAGGAAAATTACTCTTTTCCCACTTTTCCAGTGGGAAAAAGATAGAGGTTATCTGGCTCAAAGAGCAACACTAAGGTTAATTTCAGAAAATGGGATTTTGTCTGAAAGCTGAAATGATKCTCTCTCAGTATCAGCAGCCACATACTGATATAATTTGGGACCTTATTCTACTCACTGTGTATTCTCTCAAACAGATCCAGTGAATATGAGGACGTTTGCCAGGATTTATTSTCTGATGTTATCTGCCTGTACCACTTCCAGCAATTCTAGAAATGCAGCCTCCTTCTTCCTCACAGCGTTTGTCAGGTTTAACTCAGGGCTCAGTTTCACACTGACCTTACATGGGAGCAATCCCACTGACAGAATCAAAGGCACAGCAAGGAGAGGAGGAAACCTGCTATGGGAAAGAGAACAGATCCAGCCCYCAGGAACAAAACCTTATTTGGCATTAAAAATTTCAAATCTTCTTTTTGAAGCAAAACATCTCAGCACTAGTCCAAAAGCCTCACTGTAAAGAGATGYAGACTTTTAATGCTTCTTGTGCACAAATTAATCACCTCTTAGGCCAGTCTAGTATTTTATAATGAAACAACATTGAGTAGACAAGGAGAAGAAATAATCATGGAATTAGTTCCCATCCACAGCTCTTGGTTTTGTTGCTTCTATGCACAGAGACAAAATGTATCCAAAGTTGGAGCCAAACTCACACTGGCTGGGACTCTCCCTCAGCAAAAGTCAAAAATTCAGCTGAAGCCCAGTCYAAGATACTGCTGCCACCCCAGTTTGGGGACAGAAGAGCAAGTCTAACCAAGCTGTTGGAGCACAATTCCACTCTGGGTCAGGTTGTTGTGGGTGTCTTGTTTGTTGGGGGTTTGTTAATTTGAATTGGGAATATTGAGGTTTTAAAACCTACTGAGACTGGCAACCATTACTAAAGCCAGGATGTAAGCGCACCTCATTAATACCAACAAAACTTCCCTGACCACACACAAAGGCAGAGAGAGGCAGACAGACAAAAGGTGTCTTAATTAGTTTATTGTTTTATGACTCCTTCAATCTATTAAACACAATTTGATTTACAGTGCATCATTAAAACTGCACCTACCAAGGATTTCAATTTGCCTGAATAATATAATTATCAGTGTTAACTTCTTTTTAGTGTTTTGACAGACTCAGTTCTGCTGCCACCTCATTTGAGCAACCTCCAGCCTAGAAATGAACGAGCATTTCTCAGCTGCTCTCCTTCTCCAAATTAGGTGCATAATTTATGGAGACATGACTTAAAGTTTCAGGCCTTTTTMAAGTATTAATATAGCTATTATACTAAGAGATTTAGAAATTCTGAATATGTACRGATATAAAAGGCAAAACAGCAAAAGGAATGTTTCCCTTGAGCCGTTTCCATTCAGGCCTCTTACATATCTTAAATCTGTACAGGCACATTTTACAACCTCATTTTTGACATGGAGCATATTCTATGGAAATAAGGCAAAGCAGGATAATCTAAAATTTCTCAGGTAGCTTTCCATCCATTGCTAGAACAGCTRATGAGAAAATGGCCCTGGGGATGAGCTCAGTAGGGATACCTGGCGCCAAATTTTGGCTGGCACAGCACAGCAGCTCCATCAGCACATTCCTGCTGACACTGGTGAAACCGTGCCAGTGAGCATTCATGGAGCAGTAATACTTTCCAGTTTGGATTCTTCCCTCCTCAGACCATTCTTGACCTGCTCTTCAGTTAAAGTCATGGGAGAAGCAACTTTGAGACAGWCACCAGCATTTGCCAACTCAACAGTCTCCTCTCTTTTCCTACAGTGCATTTGTAGTYAGAAACAGCATGCACACCACTGAGCAAGGGACAGGACTCCTGTTTGCTCATTGAGAGACAGGAGGGACAGGAATCTTGCTTGCTCAGCATCACAGGCCTCTCCTTCCTTCCTGCACAATCATCCTCCCCCAACATCTCACATCAGGGCCATACCTGTTTCCCTCAGTCCCAAGGCTACGSCTCAGATTGTTCACATCCAGTGCACTCACAGAATTTTTTTTTTTACTTTTTTTGTACAGAGATTACTCCAATCTGGGATGAGTTTCTCAGACCGATGAACCTTCAAGGCAGGGGGAAAGCACAGCTCTTGCAGCATACAAGAGAAATGGGAGGGTCAGACAAATCTTCCACAGTTATACACAAAGAGTTTAAGCTGCCTTTCAGCTCATCATTTTTCAGGCTCAGATAACMGCACAAAATCCATGCAGGATCCCTGCAGGGGAACAGGATGTGAGGTCTCTGAGCTAACCAGAGATGTAAAAAATACAAAGGATCATCTGGGCAACAAGAACTAGTAGATTTACACTCTAATGAGAGGTGTTTGGAAGAATTAGGCCCCAAGTCTGCAGCAGAGCTATGTGTAAACCCAGCCTTGTGTCTGAGCATGGTCTTGCTCCCCAGTCCGTTCTACTGCCAGCCTTTTACACAGCGGGCTCTCAAACAGTTAAATCAGAGATTTAACCTGGCACGAAATTATACTTGGAGGACTTATTGAATGGAGGATATTATCAATACCACTTCTGTCACAGATGAGAAACTACATACATGGATGAGCACAGTGCAATCCATTCATTGTTTTATAGACCTGGCATTCCCCAGAGAAGAGCACAACGTCCACATCTCACCCCCAAGTGTGGAATTTTACATTCAGATGCCCAGGCTGGCTGAATGTGTCAAACCACAGCCAGGCAGGCATCTCTCCAGGGACTACACCTCTGAGGACACCTCTCTGCCTTTTTTATTGCAACAAGGGCGTGGAGCACTCATAAAACAGGTCACAGCAGCGCTCATCTGCAGTGGCACCGCTGCACCACCGACACGCGGGATGGAAAGTTCCACCTTGAGGGAATTMGAGTCCTTTTGGCTTATAGGAACAGCAGACACATCAGACCCCTGGATTCAGCCATGGCTGTCAGAACTGATGGAGCTGTGCACAAACCATTCCGTTTTTAAAGGATAAATGGATGCAGAGCTGAGCCCTGAAGTCTCTACGTACACAGGGGCTCAGAGCACAGAAGGTGGCCTGAAAGGCTTCAGTTGGTGATYTGCTGATGCTGGTGCTATAATTCCTGGGTCTGGGGTTCACTGCCTTGTTTGAGACATGCAAAACTGCTTCTACCTCCTCTCTGCATTTCTCCAGTGGAAAACAAAGATTAGCGGATAAGTAAATAATTAAATATTTTGGCATTGAGCTCCAGCCAGTGTCTTACGCTTTTGAGCAAGAACGAAATACAAGAGCCAGGTAATATCTCCTGCTTTAACTGGTGCATAGGTTATTGTGCTGGTGGTTGGTCTCTTTCACATGCAGAAGGCTAAATAATCAAGGTGATGCTATCCAAAGTCCCCATCTCAACTGTCACAGAAATACGCCACACACGCTCCCATAGGCAAGAACTTACCTGAAAATGAAAAAATATCTCCTAACATGTACAAAAATAACATCTCAGTGTTGCCTGTTTCTTGATGTTTTCTGAAAATTTGATTCAGTTTGGATTCAGATTACAAGTSCCAGTCTGGCTCCAGCCAAGAGCCAAGTGCCTCTGAAGGGACTCCTGCAATCCTCAAGTGACCCCTCCATGCAGCTGCCTCCTCAGCTCCTAAAAGACACTCAGAACCCACAGACAGCATTAGTGAAAAATGTAATAAACTGAAAGTTGAAGTCACGACAAAACAGCAAAACAAATCTTCTGAAAAGAGATACTCTTTCAGCTGGAATATTTCAGTTTCATAAAAGTTATTGAGAAGTGTGAGGGTGGCTATACTTGGATTTGGGGTTTTTTTAGTGGAGTGGTTGTTTTTTTTTTTTTTAAATTTTCTGACAGCAATTTGAAATCCTTCACAGAAAAAGTTAAAGTTAGATTTCATTATCATTGATGCTTTAATGGAAAAATACATCCATTATCTCCAACCAGCTCTAATTTTYCCATATGAGCAGTTTCTTCAGGATGTGCTCTGCTTTTTGTTTTCCCCATATTCCATGGCCTAAAACTGCCTTGGTGTGAAGCACAGATCACACTCAAAACAAGTAGCTGCATTTAGAAATATAAGTCCAATATTAAAACTTGTCACTATCTGCTTGTTCCTCCTGCATTTTGCCAGCTCTTCACTGCTCACAAAGGGCATGGACTCACACCGTGTTACTATTGSTGGGGTCATTTTTATTATTCAATGTATGATTTCACTCTCATTCCTGCTGACTGCAGACTTGATTCCTGGAGACCTTTCAGGATGCAGAAAAAGAAAGGAAATTATCTTTAAAAGACCTTCAGTCTTACCCTTTTTAACTTCCCTGGAATTCAAATGTGTRTGTTCTGTTTATACACAGGAATGAAATTCCTAAATGCAAATACATTGATARTATGTAGAGTATGATCTGGCTTTCCAGAGGATTCCTCTGTGAGAAAKAATATGCAGCACATAACTGATGAGATTGGGGGGGGTTTACCCCTCATTTTTCAGAAAAAAATACCCCTTTGATAACCATTTAAGCTTTTAAATGTGCACACTGCTATAGCTAAGTAATCTATTTTAAAATGCAAGTGTGAAACAACTGGTGTATGAAAGTCTGTTTTGTTCTAGCAATTTATCATCTCTTAATATTTATAACAGCCCAACAAATTAAGTTTATTTTAAATTAATTTGTGTCTAATTATCAGAAGGAAAAGCTTGCTATGTAACTGTAATAACTGCAGTCTACTTGCAAATTTTGAAGCTCTGCTGAAGATAATGTCAAGGGGCTTGCTATTATTTTTTAAAGCAGCAATAGTTAGACACCATTCAATTCAAAGGTAAGTTTTACATATTTATCTTTCGCTTACAGGCRTGTCTCAGATAGGATTAGGAAGCCATTCTGTGAAATATAAATGGAAAAAATTTAACAGAATCCAAAATATGAGTTTGAGATAATATTTTAGTTAATGAATTCTGGATGAGTTCTTTTTTGCATCTATTGCAAAGGCAAGAAAGAAAGATTTCATAGTACAAAAGTTAATATACTTAAAGGTTTCTCAATATGCTTTTCCAGTTCGCTCATCAGAATAACTTGTGGCTATTCAAAAAACACAGGGATAAAGAGGATAGAGGGAAGGGATTAACAAAGAAAAGAAGACCAAAGCTGGTTACCTCAGTCCCAGTTATATTACCACATAATTATTACTTTATTGATTTCCCAGTAAAATTCACTTAACTAGTTTTCTGGGTTTTATAGCTAAATAAATTGCTTAATCCATTTCAGAGGAAAAACCTTATGCTGATGAGTTTATGTTAAAGATGCCATAACCCCTTGGGTGTCGCTTACTAACCGCTCGTTCACAATTTCTGTCCCTGGAGACCACAGCACAGACATCAAAGGCACAGCTGGATAAACTGTATAGATTGGATCCCAAGCAAGAATTATCATAAACACTGTGAAGCCACAAAGAATGTGGAAGGAATGATCATTTAGATSCAGAGAGTTATTAAAATTCTTTCAGTCCATCTGCTTGTGGAGGTATGCGACATTCACCATCAACCGCGGCGTCGCCTGAAGTTCAGGAACAGCTCGGGAGGGGGGAATTTTGYAACAGCCATTCCACCCCAAGGAGAGGCCAGACCCAGCTCTGGCTTCATTCTCAYGAAATTCTGCAGCCCTAAGTGGGGTTTCATGACATGTGCAATCACACCACAATCACAGTGAATGAATAAATCTGGTCTTCCAAAGGTCTGGCAGATGATGAAGAAGTGACCTTTGATTATTCACCCCTCCACTTTTACCACTGATGCACTACTTATTGCTCATAGATTTCTCTAGGGTCCTTAAGGAATTTTCCAAACCTAGGCCAAAAGAGAAAAACATTTTTTTTTTGTGAATATTCTTACAACGTAAGAGACGCACTTTTCCTGGTTTCCAGTCAACTCTAAGAGCAGTTTCCTTGGAGCAAGAGCAGAGCAAGCTGTATTAATGAGAATGTTCTTTATGACTATCCTAAGAGTTAATACCATGTCTAATAAAACATTTCAGTGAGTATCTCTGTTTATCAGGGCTGGCAGTAAACTTATAGGAAAATTACTTACAACTAGCACAATTTTTTTTTTTCTACCAAGAAATGCTAATGATAGATTAAAAATCTGCTGCTTTCTATCACTATTAATGTTACCCTTGCAGCGGGCAACAAGTTGAATGCTAATTTGTCAAAGCTGTTTAATAAAAGAGTAAAAATCCTTTCAGCTCCATATATAAATACACTGATTAACCTTGACTTGACTAAAACCTGCTTTACTTATTCCTAAGTGATCCTTCTATTTTATTCATCCTAATTGTGTAGGCAATGCAAGCTGAATTAAGTCTTTTCCAGTGTACAGAAACTATGAAATACTGGTTTTCTTGGATACTAATGTATATTAATGACCAGCTCCTTCTCCCTGCACTCACACTGTGCTCTGTGCAAAATGAGATACTGCTAATAAATTGATTTTCAGCCTCTTCTCTGTGGGCCTTTGGGAACAGCCTGTGGACTATTTCTAAGAGGCATCGTAAAAAGTGTATTGAGAAAGCCAGGTCAAGCTGGTGCTAAAGTAACCCACATGCAGGAAAATAACTTGGAAGAAAATTAGATACTGGTCCAAACCAGTTGGAAAAAAATATTTCCTTAAAAATAATTCACAAAAACAAGACAACATAGAAAAATACAGGTACCAAACATTATAACTGTGTTTTAAGTCCCTAAAAACGAAACATCTACTGTCAACACAGAAAAGTTACTATATCACATAGAAAACCAGGACTTAGAAGCTGTGTGTTATTGCTTTGGAAGGCACTCTTAGAAAGGAKCTCCAGTTCTCTGCTCAGTAGAAAAAAACCCACAGGAATGTCCCAAGTGCCCATCTGTCTGCTCCTCTCCAAGTAAGAAAGCTGAACACRTGCTACCAGATGAGTGACTGTGGAAATTGCTTTGTTTCTCAACTCCAAAGGATCTACAAACATGCTTTGGAACATGCCCTGACAAAATATACAAATGTTCCAACAGATTAAACATTAATTAATCTCAAAATGGGGACACCCACCTCTCTTAGATAAAGACACCACCCTATTTTGTTGGTCTTAGTCACCAGCTTCCAATGTTACTTATCTCACCCGAGTAGGAAGGAACTGTGAGGAAAGGGTGTATCACCGGATTGCTCAACAGGATTGCCACCTCTCCCATTTCCCCTTCAGTCAATGCCTGCTCTTTGCCCTTCAAATACTTGGAAGTATGAATGTCTTGTTTTCAGACCATTGCAGCTTCCAAGGATCATTCCTGGAACTTGAAGAAATGAGGTCTCAGTCCACGAGAGACCTCGTAAGGCAACTCAGTTCTTCACCACTCACTACTCTCCCACTTTCTTTTAACAAGGTGGTAAAACAGAGAGAATTTTGTATTTTGTTTATTAATGGTTCCTGGAATAAAAGAAAAGGTAAACTTTTCTAGAAAAACAAGGATCTTTTCTAACAGCCAAAAGGGCTTTTGATTTTGAGCSAAATTTAAACTATGGTTTGGGATTTTCTCAAACATTTGCTGGAGACTGTCACTTGCCAAAAGAAATTCTCTGTGATCTGGCTCCTGTTTTCCAAGTCAGAGCTGGTAGCCATCAGTCAAATACATCTATAGGTTAGAAAACTATTTGTTGAATGAGTTGGACAAACATTTTAATATTCTTAACATACAGTGGTGGAAAAGTGGTCGGACTTTTTCTTAACACAAAGATTACTATGCAACATTTTCAAAAGAGCCTGATACTTAAAAGTTTCCTATTTGATTTAGRCACCAAAAATCCGGTTTCCTTTTTGACTAAGGCTTGTAAATAGCTTAGGGCTTTTAAACTCCCTTTTCACTACTGATGCTATAATTGACTATTTTTCCTCAATGCTGTTAGTGTGGCTGTACACTGCCATACTTGTATTGCTTTGGGGAATTTGGGCCAACCATTTCAGAAACTGCAGCCAACAGTTACACTTCCTAAATCCATATGTGAACTACCCCAATAAATGCTTTCCAAAAGCCAGAAGCACCTGAACAGCCACCATTCGTTTCCAAGGCAGCTGYTGGATGCCCAGTATTTTGGTGAATCATTCCAACTGCTCCAAAGCTGTAAACAAAATCTGCAAAACTTGGCCTTTAGGTGGTTATCTATAGCACTTATCTCAACTGGTAAGTGCATTAAATCCATTTGCTCTCTTCCTCTGAGACTGAGTTGAAGCAGGAGAAACAGAGTTTAAGATAATTGAAACACATAAATGATAAAAAAGCCATTTRCAATAAAGAACTCCTGTGTGCAAAAGAAGCTGATGCTGTAGGGAGAAACAGTGGGCTTGGCCTGCCTGGGGACATCTGTTTGTATTTGTGAGGGACGGGATGCCAGAGGCTTCCATGCTGCAACAAGAAGGAAGTTAATATCACACAAGCGTGCAAGCTGCCTGCCACATGCCAATGCAGGCAGAATCTCCCCTGCTTTTGTTTTGCCTCTCCTCCCCACCCCCAGTGCTTGTTTCCCATCTGACATCCTYTTTTCCCCAGCCTGCAGCCACAGCAGCTTTGTTTTCTCCAGTGATAGTCTCCATTCATCCCAAGCCATCTTTGCTGAACAATAGATCACAAGCTACCAGAGGCAGAGCAGAAAGGTTGGAGCACCAGGAAAGTGGCTCTTGAAGCTGTGGGCGGATGGAGCACAGAATTTTCTGCAATGCTAATAGAGGGGAGAAAATATGTATTCACTGACTGACCCACTTCTATATATTGCCTGGGGGCTATTGCTGAAAACAGCCAAATAGCACAGTGGTGGAAACTGCAGTTAACCAAGTCTATTTTGTTGCTTGTTTATGCTCTGTGATTTGTTTGGAAAGATCAAATACATAAACTTAAAACTACCCATGCAGTCTACACAATTATGTGTTTGTTAGACCTCCCTCCTACSACCACAGTTTCATCTTGCCTTCAATCCCCTGCAGGAAAAGCAACCAAGAAGCAGCAAAACCACCTGGATTTCAGCAGGGCTCCCAAAGAGTCAGAGATTCAACTAAAAAGCTCCCAGAGGCAAGACTGTAAGGAATTAAGCTCTTTGCAATATGTTTTTCTTGCTGTTTTGTGTTGTTTTCTTGTTGTTATGTAGCATTTATCTGGTGGGAAGACCAGGAGCTCACCTGTGCTCCAGCCAGGTGATYTACACAAAGTAAATCTCCAAGCTCCAGGACAAAGCAGAGACACCTGAACCCAAGGACAGCAGCATTCTAGCTGGAGATCACAGATGCTTCTCAGTTTCAGCTCCGTTAATATGTTGGGATCTCCAAGCCATGGCAGCTGGACTTCTCTGGGGATCCCTGCCAGCCCCACTAAAGCTTGGCTGATGTAGAAACAGAAATCAGCAGTTTATATCAATCCTGGCACTACAGGACCCTTCTCCAAAACCAAGGTTTTGCAGCACAATGTGGTAATAGAACTACATTTGTCCCATTCTGTCTGCATTGTGGATTCCTATTTTATTACAAGGTGCTGTTCTGACCACCATCCATTGTGTATTGGATTTTGAAATAGCCTCTCAGAGCTCCTTTTCCTTCAAACAGTCCCATTACTTCCATTGGGAATATCTATAAGCCTGAAATGAAAGAGGCACTTTTCTGAGTGTATGAAACTGCTTAACGTGTGCTACTTCTRGCTATCAACAGCATCATTAACTTCCCTCTTTCTCAAAGCAACTTTCTGACAGTGGAGATTCTTCTGTTCTTGTAAAGACTTCAATTTCCACTTCTGCCAAAAGTAATTGGAGTGAAATTGTCACGCTCTATATGAAATTTCCAGCTTGCAGCTTATGTGGTACATTTCAATCAAGCTTTGTATTAGGTTTTGGCTTTCAGGTGCCATATATATCTCTGCAGGTGTATGTCAACCCATTTTCCTTTAGTCTGTACCATATGTTCAAATTATCTTTATATTATTGATGATGCTTCTTTAAATCAATGGAGTACTTAAAATAATCCATCTTCTTATTTTTCTGGCAAGCCAGGTGTTATTCTGGATCTTCATACTTTTAGTGTTTGCCTCCAGGTGTTGCATCTATCAGAGTTTTTTTAACCCTAAACCTAAGGGTTATTTTAAAGGAGAAATATAATAACTAGAACTACTAGCTGTTGCGTGAAAAACATCAATAACAATGTTTAGTCTACAAGAATGTTTCCATGCAAGACAGATTTTGGAGGCCTTGGCGCTTTCTAAATTGAAAAGGCCAAACAATGTTGATTCAGTCCATTTCTGAATGAATGAATGTTTTCCACATGCACTCACTTCATGGTTTTTGTTAATAACATCTCTTTCCCAAAGTAATAATTTTGTATAATATAATTTTGAAGTATCTCTGACCAAGATTTCTCTCTGTAATACATTTTTATCACTGGTTTTCATCAGCTCTAAAATCGATTGAGGTTGTGACCCGTTATATTCTTTCTATGATTCTTATGCATATTTTTGTAATGACCTCATGGGATTGCAGCAATTTATTATTTATGAAACTCTCAGCCACTTCTCTCTATCAACTGCAGATTCTGCCATCTCAAGCAGCAGAAAGCTTACTGCAGGCAGACTCTCACAGCTCTTGTGCTTACAACCTTTTTTTTTTGGCTCATAGTGAAGAAAAATTAACTTTTCCTTAAGGCTTTGTGCAGGCTTGCTACTTCACACCAAAGAAAGCTCCTTAATTTATACCTCCTGAGGTAAGCTACAKACATTCAAATGCTAAGGACTATTGACTGCCTCTAATACCAGCTGTCTAATTCTGTTTTAGAGTGAAGATTTCTTCTTTCTTCACCTGTTATTTACCTCTGCAGAAGGGCAGACAGTCTGTTACCTATGTTCAGACTAGGAACTCTGCTGGCTTCATTTGATAATGCAAACCCAGGACACAGATAAACTTTTCTCCCTGCCCTAAATCCATCTTCTGAGTGAGAAAAGCAATTTTCTATGTTTAGGCAATGACCAAATAACAATCACATGGAAAACTTTCAAGACTTATATATAAAAGTATAGTTTACAAACTATATAAATTAATCACAAATACAATCAAAGTCTCTAATGAAAATACACTTTTTTCCTAATGAAGATATCACTGCTTTAAAACCAACCAAATGACTTTACATTTCAAGCACAGACAACAAAATATTCTGCATTATTAGCAACTACACACGAGCTCAAGGTTTTTGTTGAATTTTGATGTGATGGGGAACACCGGATGAGGGTCAATCCCCAGTGTCACTGTCACTGTGCACACAAGTCCCTACCAGTTAATCAGGAGAGGTGCAGGGACTTGCTGGGTATCAGCTAGAGCCATTTGGGGATGGTGGTGGCTTTAGAGCCATACTCAAAGTGAGACAATTCCATGTACATAAAGGCTGCAAACAACCGTAACAGTGCTTTGGGACCAGACACAAATGTTCTCCAGCTGGATTTAAAATCATGGAATAGCAACCAGGCATCCCTGACCTGAACAATAAGGTACATTTGGAACCAGAATGAGYTCTGTCCATGCCTATCAAAAAATGTGTCCCACAAAGGTTTTCCGCATCTGTCCTTGATACTCTACCAAAGTTGAGCCTGTTGTCTAAAACACACAGCCAAACCAGCCCACTGCCTTCTTATAATCCCCAGTTCCTCAGGATCCTATAGATATCATTGGAATCACAAATTCTCCAAAGTTCAGACCCTCTCTGGATGCTAATCCCTCCTTTGCCTTGCATTTACACTGCAGCAAAACACAGCTCCATCCTGAGGTGTGARGTCATGTTCTGCGCCATTATAAATTACAGTAATCCACAAAAGCCTGAGTTGTGGGGTGCTCACCCCAGTGCTCATTTCCATGAGATGCCCCATTTCCAAGCTGCCTGCCCCTCGTGCCAGCTCAAGCAAAAGGCACAGCYGTGTGCAGGTGGATTTGCAGCCCTTGGTACGCTTGAGCGACCCTTTGAGCGCTGCAGAGCCTTCGGTGGCTTTGCAAAATCAGGGGTGGGTGACGGGCAAACGCCAGCCCTGAGCTGACACCTGTGCAGCGGAGGTTTGCAAAGTGCCTGACACCTTGGGAGGCTGTGACTTGTTTTTCTTTCAACTCCTCACTCAACCTGACAGGAGCTTGCTTTGAGTTTTCAGTTTTGGCAGTGCCAATAAAATCCCCTCGCTCTGAGAGGTTTCAGGCTCTGTCCCTGCTCATCCTCGACTCCTCTCTTTGTGACACCGTTCCATACAGGGGCAATTACTGGCTCTGTGTGGGACACATTAAATTCCCCATCAACCAGTGTGTGGTAATATCACTGCTGCTGCTGCCACAGCCACCTCTGCTTCTCCTCTGCAACAGAGGAAGCTCTGGGGCCTCCAGCTCATTTCATTCCCACCTTTTAATTAGTTCAGACACTTTCCAGGGGTGATTTTTATACTGTTTTAGGGACATCTTTCCAGCCAGTTCATTTTGCCTTCCATTAGAGAAAGAGCATACCTGAGAGGAGTGTCAGAAATGTGACATATTTGCAGACCTTTTTGCCAGTATTTCTCCCTCCCCTCCCAGTATTTCCACTGGATGAGCYAGAGTATGAACTCACCTGTGTGAAWGGTGTGATACAGCAGACATGCAATGCACTTTTTAACCTCCAATGAAATCTGTTTTATCAGTTGAGGCCAATGAAACTCGAATTCCAGTATGTCAGGGAAATACAGCTTCTCCTGAATTAAAGTGATTGATCAACCCTCTCCCAGGCAGGGAAGGGAGGACAGCTGCCATTGCTAACTGATGAAATCTGAGTTTTCTGGAGCTTGTATTTAGTGTTGCACCTTGTCTGTTTTACCTCTGCCCTGCATCTCAGTCACCACAATTTTGCATTAATAAACCAGTCAGCAGTGGCAGACCCCGTGCTGTGGCTGCAGGGTATTTGTTTTAAATAGCAGTAGCATCCTTCCTTGTATTTTCACTTCCTTAATTCTTTTCTCTTTTCTTCCCTGAGAATAACCAGATTTAGCTGTCACTGCCAGTTCTCACCAGCAGCTCAGGTGCTCTCATCAGCTCTGCCTGTGTGCCCAGAAATCCACAAATTGCCACGGGCAGCCTCCAACAGCCACCTCAGACCACGCTTTTCTCTACTGTTGATGTGCATTGCCCTCAGGATTTGTTTTCTTCTGAATCCACTTCAGCAAAGAGAAATTTCCTTCCCTGTCATAATGGAGCGTGCTGATGCATCAGCATTTCTGGGTCAATATGAGAGAAAATAAAGAAAAAAAATTTAAACAAAGAGGGACAAAACAGTGGTAGGAAAAGCAAATATCAGTCTCATCATTTGCTTAATAGTTATTTGCTTGATGGGATGGATCTATTGCTTTCCCTAGGAGAGAGAAAATGTAATTTGATAATTTCTTTTTAAATCTTAATTGAGGTTTTCCTCACATTCATTTCTTAATGCTTCTAGCTTAAAATCATTGTCTCTTAGCAGGCTGTCCATCTACTTCTTAATAAAAACAGTCCTCCTCTATAAATACAGTGGGGAGTGTGAGAAAAGGTTACAGCATTTCAGAATTAGGAAGCAGTCATGGACAAAAAAACAAACAAAAAAAAAACAACAAAAAAGAACATTAAAGCGTAGCTTAACTAGAGCTTTTAAAAATCAAACCTCTAACTTTTATAAATTGTTTTCTACATGTTCATGTACAGAAAAACTAGTGCATGGCCCTAATACTACCTATTATAACTGACTTTATACGTATTTAAAGAACCATGCATTCTCTTCAGTAGACAAAGATCTGTCCTAACTATGATATTTACATTGAATCTCATCTTGTGAGACAATAATATGCAAYGGTTGTTCAGAAAGAAGGCTGACAAAAGCGTGGAGGAGATTTTGGAGCAGCCAATGGGTTGCTTTGTACTGGCTTCTAAAATCCCACATGTTCAACTTGTTATGCTARCTTCTTCCCAACTTTTATTAAATAATATCAGGCTTTCAGGACATGAGGTTTCCCCGTGCTGCTTGAATCTTTCTAAAAAGAAGTGATTTCAAGAGCAATACATCTGAGGAGGGGGACGTTCATCAGCTCTTTCACCTTGTGAAGATCACAGACAGAGAGCAGCAACCCAATCACTTGCAGGCTCACCAGGGTTGTGTGGATTTTTTAAATTCTCTCTCTGCTTTCCCCAAAAAGATTTCTTTTCCCCTCACCATCTGTGAGGTTCTGACAGCAAGATTTCCTTAGCTTTTTCTGTGACAGCTCTTCCTTCCCAAAACATTAATTTTACACTTGTACTGAGGGTGCTTCTCCCACTGCTCAGTCTCTTGGTTCATGTAGATTCTGCTCCAAGTCAAACGTTTTCTCTATTAAAAATCAGCTGMGCACTCATTTTCTCAGACCTTCTCTCCATTTCAAGGCAGACAACTTATTTTTAATTTGTTTAGAAGTGATGAGATTAAGTCCTGAAATTACATACCAGAATTTGTGCACTTGCTTATTTTGTTGAACGATACCACTTGCAACATTTTTCTCCTCCATCTTTACAGTTTAATATCCTAAAAGACAAACCTTCCTTTGAGGAAGCACTTTAAACACAGGTCCACAAGAGCCAGCAGAGATARCTGCATTCTGGGAAAGCAAAATCGGGCTGGTCTGTTTTGAAACACTCGCCCCCATATCTACCCTGCTCCAGCTCTCCAGCTCTGGCATTCCCAGCTGGAATATTTCACTATCATTACCCAGGCTTAAAAAAAAATAATTAAATTCTGTGGGGAAAAAATATTTTCACTCTAAAACAGATATATTTACAGAAATTAAGGAAGGATGAAAAGGATGCTTTAGAACCACTGAAGTCAGTAAGAGTATTTCTGCTGACGTCAATGAGGTTTTGGATTAGATTCTARTTTTTTTGGTGGATTATTTGTCGACAAATCTTCATTCATCTATAACAGGAACAGACCATGACACAAACAAGAATCTGGGCAGAGAAAATGTATTTGTATAAAAGYATTAGGACAAATGTTCAGACTGAATAAACTGTATCAGCAGGGTGAAATGTGACACGTACATGGACAGAGACATATGGCTTTTCATATAGGAAGAACTGAAAAAAGAACCAGATGAAAAGATGTGATTTTTAGCATTTCCTGTGACATCTATAGAACACGATGTTACAGCATGGGGTGGAAAAATAAAGGATGCTGTCAGCACCAGCATGGAGTCACTCACTCAAGAGTTTTYGCTGCCATCAATGGTTTGACAGAACCTTTTCTTTTGCTCTTTGCCTGCCAGTCCAAAGCTCTGGTGCATGCAGAGTCAAAGCAGAGTAATCAACAGGTTAACTTGCAGCCTGGAGGCTTTCAAAAAGACAATTGTATGCCCCTGTCTAGAAGGTTACAGCAATCTTATTCTCCAGGAGTAACATTTCACTCCTGGCTCAGCTGTCTGATTTTCAGTGGAATGACAACTCCAGTCACCTGCAGACACTCAGATGTAAACAAAATGATAAAGGACAGCAGAGTCCAACTTTTTGACAGCTCTGGAATAGTCTGTCATGTCATGTAACTTATCTTGATGCAATGTATAGGAGYGTGTATAATATTGCTATCTYTCTATGAAAGGAGGTGCYCAGAAACACAACTTTTGGAGATGTMGGGKATGYAAATGGAAAAYAGTTGCTTTGAAGTGCATGCAGTAACTCAAGTACTAAAGCTTTAGTTACCAGCAGCAAGCAGGTTCCCTTCTTATCAGTCAGAACTCCAAGCCTTTGGTTAAGGCAAGATATTTCTGAGACAAAAAAATATGTGTAAAATGAGAGTTACATACACCAAGCTTTGTTTTTCTTTTCTGCAAAGAATTTAATGGGCAGCAATGGGGAGCTCCTTTTAACAAAAACTGTTCGCTCCACACACGTGTAAGTATTTCAATTATGAACTCAGTTGYTTCMCTTCCTTCTCCTCAAGGATAGAGGCAAGGTCAGTATTTGAACCCTTGCACATTCATTTCCACTCATGAAAGATCAGAAGACTCCTCTGGAAATTAAGAAGAAATGAATAGAGCACATCAGTCAAACTCTYTCTGAACAAGTCCTGTTAGCACTGGAAATTTGCTGAGAATGAACGTTTACTGCTCATAGAATTGAAAGGAATATCATAAAGTAATGAGACTAACCTTAATCCAGACCATTCTCTCCAACTCCCTGGCATCTGTGTTTCACTTAAACAGCTTTAGTTTTAGCTCAGCTTGAGAACACTTTGAGAATGAAGCAGAATTTTTCTTTTTTAAATAGTGAGACATTAGAAAGGGAAGCTCTCACTCTTAAAGTATGCAGTAAGATTAAAAGTAAATCCAAGAAGATGGATATGACTTCTAAAATCAAAACTAGCAGACAAGCCACTTCTTTGKCTACTAAAGCCCAACACAAAATTCGTAGGTAGGACTGCTCAGGTGATGAGTAGGGTTCCATCAGACTTGTATAAAAGTTTGCCTTCTCAAGGGAATTTGCACCAGAATTTACCAAGGTTAGCACCAATGAGCCAATGGATTTAGCCTTTAGCCCAGACAGGGGAAATAGAAAATTCCCTCCAGCAGCTCCCCATGCCTTGATGTAAGAAGAGTCAGATACACTGATCCTGATCACCTGACACATTGCAACCCTTTTGATGTCTTCTCTTCAGYCACCACTCTCCACAAAACAAGATTCACCAGGAAGGGAGCAGCTCATCTGTTCCAATTTAGGCGCCTGAAAGGCAGTTGATTCTGTGAGAGATGAGAGTCTATTCCTGTAGTGATTCATCCCATCCTGAAATAAGTTCAGGGCTTTGACTTTTTGCACACTTAATCCTCAGCCCTTTATCCCCTCAGATCTGTGTCTGCTCAGAGCACACAAAAGCTCCTGCTGGGCACAGGTGTCCATAGTCCTTCAGGCAGAATCAGGAGAGGGCTGCTCCTGGCTCAGTTCCTATCCCAGTGTGGGTCAAGATGAACCTGGGACTTGGGAAACACTTCTGTATTAGGGACAACAGGCAAATCCCAAAAGAGWAGGAATAAGACATCCTCTGGTGATGCCTTAATCTGGCAGGTAGATTAGATGAGTAGGTGTGGATCAGTTTACAGGAAAATCCAATGCTGTATTACCTTCGCAGTGATTCCCCAGAAAAAGGAGAGCACAGCTGGTATTTGTCCTTTTCCCTCTAGGAATTTCCTTATCATGAATCAGAAGCAGTGGCAGTCAATCCAATGGTGTTTTTTCTTATAATTAACATTTCACAATATGTCCCAGCATGGATTCTTCTTGTTCAGTGTTAACTATAACACACTTCATATTAGCTGGAACGTGGGCAGCAGTGACACCTATTTCTTTGCTGATCATTTTTCCAGATACAAGAATAAATTGAACCATTCAGAGCATTTGAGTGGGACTCTGACAGCACCAACATTATGTGCTTTATGGATAATATCTCTACAAACAAAAGCTTAGTGTGTTTGAGTTGCTTTCTCTTTGTCTAGCACTTGGGCATGTGAGTCAGGCACATATGCCTTCTGTGGTTCAAAGCAGAAAAATCCTCATTAAGTTACACATGTAATGGCCTCRCAAAGTATGTGAGTAATAGAAATGAAACCTGTTCAGATATGCTAGCTCGATGATTTTTTTTCCCTACAGCATGCATTGCCCCGTCTCACAATGATTTATTAAAAATATCCATTAATTCACAGAAAAGAATATCAAGTGGAATGAAAAGCAGAAAGCTGAAGGTCCCACTGGTGCTAATAAAGCCRAAGCAGGAGGAAGCAAAGCTTGCATTACCTACATGGCCAACCACCATCACGGAGTGAGAGAAGTTAAAGGAACAAGAGCTTGATCCCAATGCTCAAGCTCCTGCTCACAGTCATCCAACTGATGCTTGCTTGACTTCACAGCTAAACAAGGACAGGACATCAGCAGAATCCCAGAGATGCTCTTTCACAAATCAGCTCATGCTCGAGGGAATTCCCCTTCGTTTAAATCTCTGCAAAGAGCAAACCATGCAACCAAAGACAGAGGAGGATTCCAGCAAAGCCTTTGTCTCCTCCCTCCTACGAATGAAAGCACTGGGAGGGATGTGGGAGAGAGCCCATCCTGCCCTGTGTTTATCTTTTCCATTGTGAAAGGTGAGGCACCACTGCTCARCAAGCCCCGTACAGAGTAACAGAGACAGAAAGCAGAATTCTCATTCAGCAGTGTCAAAATTGTGGCACAATCAGGGCACCATTTTATGAACACCAACTCACCAGCAAAACACAGTAAGAAAAGCCTGAATTTTCAGGGGCAGCAGAGTGGGATGCTTTACATTCCTGAGCAGTATCCAAACATAAAGAGAGAAGCACAGACAGAGAAACAGTAAACTTTAACTCCAAGCACCGAGCAAGGCAAAGTGATATTTTGTGTGTGGGCTACATGTTTTAATGAATGGGTACTGGACCACAAAATTACCTGATTGAATGGGGTATTAAATCAATACAAGCTTTTGCATTTAAACTTATAATTTTACTACTTACCTGCAAATTCATCATTTGCTTAGATATTGGAAGACACAGAGTGAGCAGCCGTAGCAACCCTTCAAAATGATGGCACCAAACAATTCAAAGGCTGAAAAGCAGTGGGAGAAATGAACAGAAATTCCCATTCTAGATGGACTGAAATGTTTGGCTCCTTGTTCCAGAATATGAGATGGATTGTGCTAAAAGAAGGAATGAAGAACAATTACCCTTTCCTGTGCTGGAGCCAGAATACATAAATACARCACAATTTTGCAGGTGCTTACTTCCTCTCCACACTGTGATTTGTTATGGAACCACTGCTCTTAGGCAAATAAAATAAAAAAAAACAAATTAAGATAAAACTACTAAGCTCTCTATGGTGAGTTAATCATTCCATGCTATTTTACATGGCTGGTTTGGCTTTTTTTTAGGGCTTTTCTAGCTTTTGAGTAACATTATTACCATATATTGACTTTCTCTCTCAACAGAGGCAAAATTATCATACTTCTCAAAATTATCACCACAATTTGCAAAGGAAACAAAGACTCATAGTGCACAATTCCTACTAAAATTAAAGTGAGAATACATATTCCAAACTCTCTCTATGCCACAGTGTTGGCACTGCTTATTTACAAGCATTTCTGTATTCAACGACAACGTGGGCCTATTTATGCTTCACAATGCCTAAATGTGTTTTGATACTTCTGTTTTGAAAAGATTTTGTTTGTATCCAGGCTGTTTGTCGAGTACACATCACCACAGGGATTCCCTAGGGATACTCAGAAGAAACTTTCCATGTATGATTGAACACAGCCCAACTTCACAGCTATCAGAAGGTTCTCCTAAAATCTGTGAATTTCCAAAAACCTGTTCTGCAGACAGTATCTAAAGTTTGTGACTCAGTTGCTGCCCAAATCAACTACCCACAAACACAACCTTTTCATGTGGGGGAAAACCTTCTCCTCGCTTGAAGCAGTAGAGTTCAGAGTTACAAACCATGCTGTCCACTGGAAAATCTCAGTCTACAGGAGCCGAATGACTTTTCAAAYGTGAAACAAAACTCATTTAGAAAAYGGGCAGATTTCCAGATGAACYRTCAGGAGGTGACAAGAACATGTGTGACACAGAGGCACAACCACTGCACTGCAGAGCAGGAAAACTCTGAATCCCTCCAAGGAGCTCCTTTATTCATCAGATCTTACCAGTGAACTGTAAAACAGGCCAATTGTTATCAATTTGCTTACAATCTCTGCTGCTAACAGAGTCACTTTTAGCTGAAAATCATTTTGCAATTATTTTGTCACCAGAAAGAGTTTCATGCAGACCCCCCTCGTTTTGCTAATGAGAAGATTCTGACTCACTCTGAATGTGATGACGACAGAATTTGTTCCTTTTCTAAATGAGAAGATTTTTACCTCCCAGGTGATTCATCTTTCCAAACAAAGAATCTGACATGCATTCAGTTGCAAGGGAGTTATATATATTACTATTAATGTTATGAAAATAACTGTGCATCAGAGCCTGGTAAGTTTAGCTGAAAATAGTCAATAAATTATTTAGTTCACAAAATGTCATTATGTGTGGGGTTTACTTAATTGAATAGAATAATTTATGGTAAAACCYAGAAAAAAGATCAATGCAGATGGCTTGTGAGAATGATTGAGTTTCAGTGAAGGCAATTTGATTTTTATCCCTCATTATAATAATGTTAAAGGGAAAGCATCAACTTTGGTAAAAATCAATATTTGATGAGTGCCTAGGCCATGAATTTTAACTAGAGGTAGAACTGAGGTAGGAATAGGTGTAAATAATTAATAACTTCCATACCCTGAACAAATAACTGTTTTGTTTTGGAACAAATGCCTATTATCCAGAGATCCTTCTGTTCTCATRAAAGATAATTTAGTAATGATTTTTTGGGTTTTAAAATTCTTTTTTCAAATTGACAAGTGATCCTTAAAACATTCTTGAAATTTGTTTAATCAAGGGTTTTTAGAGACAACAGAAGGCAAAAAAATGCAAACATCTTACTTTTCTGAGTGAAGTAACACATTCCTCATTTTTTTCTTTCTCTTTACACTAGAAGAATGTTTTCCACTTGCCTTCAGCAGCTATGCTGGCTAGAGAGAGAATGAATAAAAGGAGGTACAYGCTTCATGAAAAAATAAAATTGTAAATCAAATTTTTACACAACCTTGTACATGGAGTTGCAGCTGTTAGAGTTGTGCTATAAAAGCAACCTGTAAAATCTATTTTAAGAGCAATTTTACTGTGAAACACTAGCCATGCAATTTTTTTTTTTTGGGGGGGGGGGTGGTTAAAGAGAAAGCATTATTGAGTTAATGTGAATGTAGCATACATCCTTAATTTTGCAATGAAAATATTTACCCCTCAACCAGACGCTAAAAACCATCTCAGACTTTTCTAATGAACAATTTTTATCACTGGAGCATCCAAGAAAAGGGTCACATCTCAGTYCCCTTCTCCCCATTCTGTTGGGAAACTCCCTCTCCCACTGACACTGCACTTCTGCACCCTCAAGGATTCACCTGCACTGTCCTCCTTTAGTTTGTGTGAATAAAACAGCCCATCATGGCCAGGAGGTACACAAATACCTTCAAAAATAGAAAAAAAAAAAGTCTAAATAATCCCAATTAGCAATGAAAGGTTCTTCTATTTCTTTTTTAAAGAGACAGAGGTGCAGGGCAGAAACTGAGCACTCAGCTGTTGCCTGAAAGGGAGGGAGATCCTCATGAGGCACTGCAAGCAGCACACACCTCTACTCTCCYGAAACAGCGACAAAAAACAATTCAGGCTGTCAACTGGTGGAAAGAAAACCTCTAAGAAGGATGCACCAAGTTCAGACTTTAATTCCCACTGTGACTGGTTTGCTGAATTACACAGAAGTCGCCTTTTTGCTTTTTTTTCTTCATAGCAGCCAACACTGCTTGACAGATCATACATGTGTGTGTAATTTCATGGGTCACACACCGTTGGTATTCATTAGACTCATGGCATTCCATTCCATTGGAGCCAAGGCTAGAGCCTGTCACAAAGAAAACTGACATCCTTCAATAGCATTCCAGCAAAGTAACAATTTGCTTGACCTAAGGATTCAACAAGTCACTGATTTTTTTTTTCCCATTAAATCTTTGGTTCAGGTTGAAAGCACCAACTGCAGTTTTCAAAATGTCATATTAACATCAATTTGTGGAACAGATTACAGAATGTAAAGATACTGGAGATAATAAAAGATGGAAACCCTACACTTAGAAATGAGGTTGGGAGGCATATTGCTGTCTTTGCAGCAGAATTTTTGTAAGATTCTGCTATTTAATGTACTTTGGAAATGTTTACAGTCAACCTGTTAAAGTTTCCTCTTATCACAGAGAAACATCCCATACGTGGGCTTGAAAGGCAGCGTTCCTCACAGCGGGGATTATAGGTTAGAATAATAAAGCAACTTCCTGCAAGGCTTGTGAATCTTCTGTTCCACGCTTGGAGCCTTATGGATATCATCTGCTTTTAACGTTTACTTTTAACATACGGTTCCTTTCAACGTTCATTTCTCAGCTCAGATTTCCTTGCCATTTGTAGATTGATCCAATGTGGGATTAATGCAGGTACAACAGCATTTAGAAGTGTAAATCATTTAGGCAAAGGTCTTGCTATGCAGGCAAAATGCCACAAATAATATTTGGGATAAACCCTTCATTGTGTCTTCAGCTAATTTTCTTTGTTTATTCCGWGCATCCTCCTGGCTGTGAGTAGTGTCACTCCATTTAAAGCAGCCTTTTCTTGTGCTGAGAAGTTTCTTACCCTACAAGCAGAGCTCTGCAGGCCACTCACTGTCTGAGGAAAGGTGCAAACCCCTGGCAAGGTAATTCTGTCAGCCAAAGCATGCACTCATTTGCATGAGCTTATGCTTGAAGCCACTGCACAAAAATCAATTCACACCTCTGTTACTCACCACAGAGTTGCATCAAGAAGTGAGAAAATTAAAGTGATGGAAAACCGAAGCTAAAATTCATCCCTGAATTTATACTTCTGTTGATTCAGGCCAAGTCCAAAGTACATTTTTCAGTGGCATTGAATAGAAAAGAAAGGGTAGGCTACAAATACGTTAACATTTACCATATTTATCTCAAGAATTCAGTCAGGACACCTGAATGTTATTTTTTAGCATGTCTAAAGCTGATTGCATCATCTCACCAGCACGAAATAATCCTCTGTGTGAAGGGAAGGATTATATTTTGGAACTATAAACTTCCCAGTATCTACTCCTATTTTGGAAAGAGCAGGGTTTGGCAAACCCAGAGGATCCTCTGCCTCCCCTCCCACCTGCTGCTCTGTCCCTTTGTAATGCCCTGCAATGTGGAACTCTCCTTCTGCAGCTCCCAGYTGTGGGGAAGCAGGATCAGAGCTGTGCCTTAACTCACACAGCACTTCAGCTTCATTTCCTTGGAAAAAAATAAATAAATAAAAAAAAATAAAATAAAAAAAGGACAGACCAGAAGGACAGACCAGCAGAACAGCCCAGAAAACCGACCTCGGAAGTCGCTGTGCTCCTTCAGTATTTTAACACCCTCTGTGAGTTTTTCATCATCAAACACAGAAACACCAATTTTAGTGCCACTCTAACAAAGTATAAAATRGGTCTGTCCTGACCAGTTTTCCTCCAGAGAAATCCCAAAGGAGAAGAATATTGATCTCACAGATTCAGAATGCTTCACCTCTGAGCGGCACAAGTAATGCCACACAATTTAATGTATTCAAAACAAAATTTAGTCCTTGATCTGTGCTAAAAATATCCAGGCTGCCTGAAATGCCCATTACTGGGTACAGCCATGAGCAGAAGAGTGAGCAAATTCAGAAAACAAGGTGCTTTCTCATCAAGACTTGAGATAACGCTTCCAGAGTTTACCACGTTGTGATGCAGCACTGCAAAATTTAGATATTTGCACTAAAATAATTACCTGAAGTAAACCCTAACTTATACCGAGGCCTTTTTCAGACCTGGGGTGCTTGAGAGCTGTGTAACCCATTCATCACCAGTCCTGAGCCAAGCACAGGTCAGGCAGASAGCATCTGAATTCATGCTGAATGTGCTGCCTTGGACTGGCTTGCAAACCCCAAAACATAAATCAGAAAGGGGGAAAAAGGATTGCTTCTCAAAATTTTGTGCCAGCAAAATACAATTCTRAAAGCTGAGAAGAGATCTGAGCGTGAATTTATCGTGAGAGAGATGAGTAGAGGTAAAATTTCAGCTGTGATGAACCTGCTCATGACGTTAAACACATCAAACTGCTCTCATGTGTGCACAGCCTGTCTCRCTCTGAGCATGGCACACRTTTCATCTGTGCCAATCACCCCAGMACATGTGCCAATCACACAAATATTATCAGGTTTCTCAACTAAGAAAAACAGATTATAAACTGTCACTTCTTCTTAATAAAGAAAAAAAGCATCCAAATATATCTTTAATTTTTACTTTCAGAAAAAAAATGATGAGAAAACAAAATGGTTTTTCAGTTTATCTTTTCCTTAACAATTGATATGAGACAAGATCCACTTTGCCACAGTTAGCACAAAACAGCTTTTTCTGCAAGAGATTTAAAGAATTGGGGTTTTCTCTATTTTGTTGCACAGCTACAATGCTGATCATGAAGTGTACRGCATTTTAACAGGTCATGGATTATAAAGCATTTTCATAAGCAGGCCTTCACCTTCATCTTCCTCCATAGGAAGCTTTCCTCCACCATTGCATCCTATTGCAACCTTTCAGGAGACTGGAAAGTTAAAAAGCTTCCTRATTCATAGTGCAGTCAAAATTCCYTTCTGTGATCAGAAAAATTAGACCWCAAGGCAGGTATTCAAAAACACTTATCCAAGCCCAGGAAGCATCTTATGGGCTGTGGTTCAGTTTCTTTTTGGAAACAATGCTCCAATAAGTTTTTTTTTTTTTCTATTGACATAGAACAAAACCTAAGACAGAAAGTTCTCCTGGACAACATTGACTTTTAAAAATATCTTGCCAATTCCACAGACCTAGGACTTCTGAAATTTCCATTCCACAGAGTTTTAGAAATATGTCCAAAACAACCTTTCYTCAACCTGCTGTCCAACACACATTTTGAGTGCACTGGCTTGGTGTGCTATTATTAATTAATTTACCACCCTGTTTGGAAGTCCTCCAAGCAATCTGAAATGGGACTACAAATTCTGATCTGCTTAAGTCTGCAAACTTCAAGTCTCAAAAGGATTTAACTGCTATGATTTTAATAATCTTATTAATAACCCATGATGAATTTATGCCCATTAATCCAGAAGTTGCAGGAAGTAAAATTAAAAATTCTGAGTATATGATACAACCTGAATATATTATTTAAGCAGCCATTGCAATCACTGGCCAAAGTATAAATCATACAACATGAAAAATACATCATAAACAGCTTTAAAAAATTCAAATATCCAGGGAAAAAAATCCCTCAGTAAAAGCCTCAGGAGATAGTTTATTGTACAAATAAAACTCTTGCAAATCACTGATGTTTTCTATTAAACATCAAAGCTTATTCAGTATATAATYTCTAATTTTTACATTAAGGTTTGCATAGATTTCCTACCAAGAAATTTTTTTGAGGAAATGGCATAACCTCACACTTCTCCCAATTTTGCTTCTTCATGATGATTTTTTATATCATGATGATATAAATGACTTTATATTCCATATTGATTATAGAAGTGCACACTTCCCTTTTTTCTTCCCTTTTTTTTGTTTTGTCACATAATGTTCCTCTCAACTAACCTAGAAAAAAGTCTGGGTATGTCCCAAGAAATAATCTAAATCATATCTCTCATAAGAGTAATGCCATATTTTACCTCAAGCGATGCCACATGCAAAAGTGGACATCTGATTGACAACCATATTAATTTTTAATGCCAGTATTTTCAGTTTTAGCTCTTGCACCAGACATTTTGATTATAATATAGTGTTCAGTAAAGGCACTTGTCACTCAAAGGGACAGAAAAACACACACAAGAAGATGGAGTAGGCACACCAATAACAGAGAAGTGAAAAGAAAACACCACCATTTCATCTCCCAGTATGGATCCCCACAGAAGCAAAGCTGGGGAGTTGAGCTGGCAAAACTTTGGGGCCATTCAGAGAACAAAAAAGTCTATTTGTTCAAGTAAAAACCAAAGGCACAAGGAGAAAATTGTGCAGGAGCGTAGCGGTGACAAGGGCCCCCAGCCCTTTAGGTCTTGTTTTTTTTTTAATTAATGGCAGTTTTAAACAAACTGCAATGTTTTATTAAGTCGATTTCACATTGTATAGGCTTTATTTTATGTAGCATAGGCTGTATACACACACGCTATCCACATATTTGTCAGATTTATGTTTTGAGATAACTTCGCATGATGATCTTGAGATTTTCAAAAGCAGCTTGAAGATCACAATCTGAATATGCTGCTGTGATTTACTTTCTTGTTCTTTCAGGGCATATTTTATATTAAAAGTCATGGAAGGCCTTACCAGCTCACATGTTGCAAGGTCAAGAAACACTTAAACCTGCAAGTGTGGGAAGCAATAATGCCCTCAGTTCATTTCCCTGCAAGTACTAATTAATAAAGAGAATTTCTTTTTCTGCTAGAGAAGTTACAACAGATCGAACAGACAGAAATTAAAAAATCAACARCTATTCTCGTTCATCCACACCTGCATTATATTGCATTGTAGACTGAAGTGCCACAGCTCTACTCCCTCCATTCAAATTTCTCACAGCCAATAACCCACTTTAAGAAATTTTACACTAYTTACTTTAGAATACCCTCCCAAATCAAACCTATTCTGCTGCAGATAGGCTTTTGTGTTGAAAGGCATTTTCTGATGTAGCATTTATCAAAACCGAAACAAATGATGGGACAATCTAATCAAAACACTGAAATGACTGCCTGATTGTATTTTAAAAATCATAACCTAATTAGAACCGAATTGATTTTTCCGTTAGCATGAAATTAAAACTAATTTCCCTGCACAATATTTACTCTAATATTCCCCAGATGCAAATACAGACTCATAAAACATTTCATAAAAAAGGTTTCGTAATTGTTTCCTGATTTTTTTTCATTACATCATCAATTGCATTTATCTTTCTAAACTATCCTTCTTATTGTCTCGCTGAAAAATGCATTAATGAAGGGAAAGATGATGAAACATCGCTGAAATTCTTTAACTGCTCAGATACCACGGGCAGATAAAGAGGCATTTTTCAGAGGACGCAGTCTTTCATTTCCTTTCCAAGCCAAACCTGCTGCTGAGATGACTTCCCCTAAATTAATGTTACAGTCAGGCTGATAGACAGCAAAAGGTGGCAGACACTCCCTGTTCAATTTCTTTCAAAGAAATAGGCTCGAAAAGTAGATTTGTCGCCAAAAGAAATTCCTCTGTCATCCTTCAACATATTCACAGTTTTCTCACTYGGTGTCACATGTGCTGCCCTGGGCTCTTCCTTTCTCTTTGCCACAGAAAAAGTTCCTGAATTCCTGCAGCGTGTGGCATTTTGTRCACTGGGAAATTGAGCAGTGAGACACTACCTCACTGCAGCCCAGACACAATCAGATTTATAGGACTCTAATTGCATTTGCTACGATGGCTGCCTTAATGAGGAACGCATGTTTCTGTCCAACCAGGGCTCCTCCTAATGCAATATACTCTTGACCTTGAACATTGGGTCCATCTGACCAGTGGCCACTCCTGGGGAGTGAATCCTCTTCAAAACCAAGGCAATGAACAAGAAGTGCTGTATAAATATCAAGGAATCATCTAAYTGCCCAAGGAAGAAAGTAAATTATAAATAGGCACCTCACAACTTTGTCAGATTTGCACATCTATTATGAAGYACATCATCTTCTGCAAAGAGTGGTTCCCAAGCAAGTAACTCTGCTGCAACACTACTGCTGACATCTTCCCAGTTTCCTCGTTATTTCAATGGAATATGCAGCATTCAAAAGGAAAGTTAAATCCCAGAAAACTCAGTCTTGATGTCTTTTCAGGAGACACCTTTTCTTGTCACTGGAGAGAAGYAGATGCCTTCTTTTCTGTATACAAACCATTAATTTCTAAAGGCAGATTTTCTCACTCTAAAGRAGACCCTATTGTGTCCTTTGACCCAACACACAAAATAAAACCATTCCTTCTGATTAGGAGAGCTCACACACATTCCTTATTACAAAACTGTGATTGCAGCATCTCCCAAGGCAGGATGGGTGAGACGCCCTTGTGGCAGAGACACTTCAATGTACTTGGACCACAGAGTCTCTGGAGAGGTGCTTGTAAGATTTTTACTGCACAAGCATATGGTTTATCAAGAAGAGAAGGTATTTGAGAGACATGTGTCGACTTGCTGCAATACTAATCAGAAAAAAACTGAGTCAAGGGCTTGGAAATTTTGATTTCTGCTCACACCTCTGTCACAGACCTTAGAGAAATCATTTCTTTCCTCTTTGTCTCAGCTCCCTGAATGCAAAATGAGGTTAATGGTATTTTTATCATATCCTTTGTCTGATTCATCTACTCAGAATTCAGGTTGCAGGGAGGGTATGTGGGGATCTCACTGCATAATTCTACCATGGCCACTGTAGCAAGGACAAAACTATTAGGGTGTCTGTTCTCCCCTGCCACCTATATAAATATGATAAATCTTCTACTATTAATCATCAAGGCTAAGAAAATTAGCACCTCACAAAACGGTGATAACAGAGAACAATTCCAGCAATAAACCTGCCATTTATCAAAAGTTAAAAAARCCCACAACAAAACCACCAAACCAAGAAAAATTCAGGACCTTGTTAATGGAGGAGCACACAGCTGACTGATCCAAGAGAAACCTTCCATCAGCAAATTACGAATCCCACAGACATGTAAGTTCCTCTTCTGCCTCTGCTTTTATATTTGCTCTTTGTAATTTCTTCAAGGAATTGTTGAAAGATTACAATTTACCATGGGATAATTATCTCAAGGATATTTTCATGATTATTTTCTCTTTTGAAAAGGATTCTGCATGCTATAAACACAAGGAGGCTTGTGCAGAGAGCTAAAGAAGACAAACTTATTTTAAAAATAATGACCGTGCAATGAAGGAATTGGATATGCATATCTCCCACTTAAGGAATTGCTGTTGTGAAGGAATAATCCTTTGTGAGCCAAGACATACATGGTGAATTAATTCAGGGAACAAGGTCCTTCCCCTCTCCTTCTTCAAAAGACAYGGTAGATGCTACTGCCTAGACTAGCCAGTCTTTAAAAAAAAAATTAAGAAAATTTTGTAATTCTAACAAGTACTCAAGCCCACTCACCTGCTTTGGGAACTCAGTGGCATGTGTGCACTTCACTGCAAAATGCCACTTAGTTATGTGATTCTGGCAAGCAGCCAGCAAAAGGCTACACATTTTTCTCCCATTGCACAAATTTTCTCATTGTGATGGTACTGTTTGGCAGGCCATTAACAGAGCCTTGTTTATGATCCTTTTTTTGCATTTATGGGATGATGCACAAAACAAAGCTAATGTCTATTTTCCCAGGTCTTTGACTTTAACACCAACTTACCACCCAGCACTGATACCTGAAGCAAATTCTCTTTGTGAGTGGGCTGAGCCAAGTCTCCCACAGGTCCTTGCAAAAAGCATTTTCTGTGAAAATAGTCCTCAAGAAAGAGATCATCAGTTTTAAAATGTRTATTGCAATCCAGCGCTACAAAATAACAGTGCTATCCTGGATAAAAACACCGTTATTTAAAKCCTGTCAATATAACCTGATAATCACGCACTCAAGTCTAGCTTTGTACTACATTAAACCCATTGCACTGTCCCAGTTTATACACAATGACTATCACAAAGATAATCCCTTTTTCATTAAATATATTATTTAAAGAAACACTGTAAAAYAAGTATTTGAAATYCAGCTGATGTCTGGAAACCATAGGYCAGAATAACACGGCAGAAAGTTATTACAAAAGCTTAGTTCTCAAACAGACAAATGTGTTTAAAAAGGAGCAAAGGAGTCAGGGCAGCAAGACCATGAGTGTCGTGTGTGCACAAAGAAGGAATTGTCCAAGAATCAGCAATGGGAAGAGAAGGCAATCCATGGAAGCTCAGCTAAGATGTAGACTCAGCATATATTCTCTCCAAAGCCAAATAATTCTGGTGGAGGGTACAGAGACAGGAGGCAAAGTTAATCTTCTTCTGTGTTTGCGCTTTGCTTTTCTGATTAGACATTAAAAAAAAAAAAATGTAAGGAAAAAAAAATGAGGAAAATAAGGAATAGGGTCTGTCCCAATGCTTCCAACTAAAAGTGTGTCTAATTGTCTGCAACAATGCATTTGAGAACATGAACCCAAAAGCACTGGTACACATGAAAACTTAGATATCAAGCTTTGCCCTCTTCAGTTAACATATAAAAATTATAATAAATGTGGTTTTGTCCCTGCCATCTCTAAACAATTTCAAGTGTTTATTCTACACCAGATGTCATGTGAAGGATTTGGGTTTCAAAGTGACACGAGAGACTTTGGAACAGCATGAATTCTAGGACAACATATTGTATGTGTCTATCTCTATCTGTCATGGTAATGATAAGAAAGGGCAGGAATGCAGAGGCACTTGCTCCCCTCCAAATATAATCACCATGCTCAGAAATTCCTAAATAACAGCCTCCACTCACTTGTTGGGGTGAGCAGAAATGGTAATCCTTGACTGGCCTAAATTAGCTGGAGACCACCACAGGAAAGCTGTCAGGGAGGAAGCTGACAGCTCCAGACAGCGAGGCTGGGTGTCTCATCTTACAGATTCATCACCCGAGCACCGCTCCACATCCCTGGCAACAACTGCACCGGGGAACCCGGGGTGACCGCTCCGTGAGGAGGGGGACGGGCAGGGGAGGACAGGCAGTGTGAAATTAGGAAATTAAGGAACCCCATGAGCAGACCAAGTAACTRCCTGAGAGATTTTTAAGGAAATCCAGGTGCATTTTTTAATTTGCGCAAGTTAATGCTTTCAGAGGGTAAGGATACCATGAAATAAATGAGTGCACACTGCTTGGGGTCTCCCTCTTGGAAAATGACAAAGATCAAAGACTCCCTGTCTATTTTCTCTCTGAAAAATTGAAAATTAATTGCCTGAATTCACATACCRGTTTATTCAACTCCTGCCTTTTCCAGTCATACAATTTGCATTGACTGACAGATACTTTTAAAATGCTAACATAAATATCTGGCCTAATACTCCATGTCAGGGTATATTTTAATTGGTAAAAAGCAATCATCATCTTTGTTGCAGTAGGGTCATTTTCTGAATGTCAGATATCAAATTAACACAAAAGGATAAGGTTCCTCTCAAAAAAGTTGTGCATGCACAGCCAGCAAGATGTAAGGTAGAGAATAAAATCCACCAGAATGAAGAGCAAACTCAGT
>NW_026623289.1:714677-738602 GCF_030028575.1 Malurus melanocephalus
AAAAAAAAAAAAAAAAAAGAAGAAGGATAAAAGACAGGGATCGAGTGTATAGCACTGAGGTTGTAACATGTACACTGCACGTATTCAGATGTTCACAGCTCCACCCACCCTACCAAAGCCGGGCATTTGACAGAAACCCCTAATCAGTCACTGCTGTGGCTGCCAACAGTGGAGGCAAACTCAAACAGCTCTGGGTGATCCCCAGGTTGCCAGCCCACCCCTCACACAGCTCTTCTCAATTAGTTACCCAACTGTGTCACAAGACACAAGATTTTATTACGTTATATCAAGGTGAGTGCAAAATGTGAAGCCTTGGGGTGTTGCAGTTTGGTCCTTTCAGACAATAAAAAAATTACCTGTGCAAAAGCTCTGCCCATCTATTTTCTAGCTGCCYCTTGATTAGTTAATTAAGTTTTATAAATATGCAAATTCTTAATTTCAATGGATTCTTTTGCTTCAGTGCTACACTGATAGACCTGGGTTTGCATAAGTAAAAGGTGCAACACCTCTGTGGTTTTGGATGACAAATAATATCTGTACAGCACTTAGCAAGGGGGCAGTTWGTGCCTGTCAGCCTTCATTGCCATCCTTCACAGCTTTCCTGCAGCAAAGTCGTGTCTAGGGCTCCAGACCAGAGTTCATCACTCCTGTGAAAGCTGGAATTGTCTGAGAGAGCTGCTTTGTGGTACAAAATCTGGTAACTACCTCAGACCACGAGTCAAAGCTTCRGAGTCAGAAACCACGTCCTCCTTTCCCAGGAGTAACTCCCTTTAACAGCTCCACTGCCAGAAGTTACAGAAGGTGTCCTGGAGCCTGAGGGTTAAAACACTGGATATTCTTGCTCCCCATAAATATCCAATCAGTTGGAAGTCTCGCTGCCACTGTGTGAATAATGGATTTTTGCTCAGCGCAAGAACTCAAAGGAAGAAAAAGCCTAATACTTCAAGGTGACCTTAAGCCATTTTTTTAATATCTCTAGGCTTATTTTTAAAAATGTTATATAGTTCTAAATTTGACTTAAAAGCCTTGAAGAATTCCATGAAAGCAGACCTTCAAAACAGAAACAAAGTGYTTCCTTTTGAAAGTATCAAAACCACCTATTGTTATTCTCCTCCTTTTTTTCTTGTAGCTGAAGCAGTATGTTTAGATTTGGCCTGAGTTTGAGCTGCCAAACTGTTCTTCTCAATGAATTTACCCTTAAAAATCTGTTTTGTCTATCTCTAATCCTAAAAGATTTTCAGTTCCATGATATTTGATCTTCCAAGTTGACATAAACTATAAGCTGGGTTTTTTTCTGTTTCAGCAAAATCATCTTCTTCTCAAAGTTCCACTACCTACAAAACACATTTTTTTTTGTTCTTGTTGTCTGTCTATCAGATCAACTTCTCATTATTCTGTTCCACTTAAGGAAGACTGAACACTGCTGCCAGGAGACAAGATCGTTAAACAAATTACAGTGGATATGTATAGATTATACCCATGTACATGGTCTTGTTTAAAAAAATAATAATAGTAAGAAATGGAGAGTGTAATTTCTGACCAATTTTGAAATGCCATCTTTATCAAAATTCTACCTACAGCGAGTGAAATCAATATATGGATGTTGCTGTAAAATTAATGAGTTTTTCAATAGCCTGTTTTGAGCTTTCTTTTCTAATTGCAAATCATCTCTAATTTTTCTTTCCTAAATTGTATGGACACATGGAATGCTTGACTAATGCTGCACCATAGCACAAGAAAAATCTACTGGAGGATTTGTTCCCYGTAATGATCTCCACCAGGCATATATTCTTTTTTCTCCGCACAGATAGACATCAAAATTAAGTACATTGGCTTAATTCAGTTGCCATTGTAAGCTCAAATGGGATACAAAGTGAAATCAATATTAGTGAAATAGATCAGACTAGAATTGGAAGGTAATATAATTAGGTTGGCTTTGCTATATTTGTAATGCTTATCTGTAGTATTTTACCAAACAGAATATGGGTATCTATTTTCTGAAACCGTAGGAGGTTTTCAATGCTGTATTGTCCTTATTTATTCCAATTTGAGGGAGCACTTCAGAAAGACCTGTCTGTCCATCTCTGTGGGATTTAGGGCTGACATATCTCCCCGAGTGATCTGAATTTTGTGCCTACAAGGGAGATCTACTTCTTAAGCAAAAGCATTAAGAGTTGTTTTTATAGCACAACACAGAGAAAGCTTTATGTGTTCCGTTTAGAGGAAATGTGCTCTTTGCCTCTGAATACAAAGAATTTCACTGTGTTTCAGTCTCAGAGCACAGAAGTTAAAAACACTGGATCTTGTGCCTCTGCTTCTCCAACTTCACTCCAAGCACTCCAAAACTTCCCCCATCAGCTGGACAGATTTCGTGTGCATCCTTGAGACAGGGATGCAGGATAACATCTCTGCAGGGCTCTCAGGAGATAAGGCAGCCTTCCTGCATTGTTTCTTTGCTCCATTCTTCTTGGGCTGAGCTGAGGCACAGGGCCGAGTCTCAGCTCATGCACAGAGGTTGTCTCCAATCAAAAAAAGTGATTTCTGAGTAATCAACTGAAAGCCGTGGATTCCTTCCACACCTCTGATGCACAGATCTTCCCCCAAAGAAGGCTGAATTCATTCCTGAAACCCAAAACCTGAAGTATATTTCAAGGATGACTAAAGATACTTAATAAYTTAATTAGCTTGGAACACTAAAGATTTAGTGAAGGGAAAATTCTTTCTAAAGATGATAATAAAAGGCTACATAAACTCTGGCTATACACACTTCTTGATTGATACAAATAGTATTAAAGGTTTTAACAGAAAGAAACTGGAAGAATATTCCGATTTTGCCCAAGCATGAGTTTGATGTCCACSAAAAGACCTGCTGGATATGAAATGAGAGCTTTATCTTAGCAAACCTGAGGCATGTCACATTGGGAAGCAATTCCTGTAACATGGCAGAGGAACACACCACCCTTAGGTCACCTTACAGCAAAGAGCACCTTACTCCATCAGCAGCCCCACAAAATCCCTGGTGTATAAATGCTGCACACACTCCCCTTCTGAGATTCCCCAAGGCCTCAAAAACAGAGATGAATGCAATGAATACTCTCAAGGAATGGGAAAGCAAGGCAGGTTTCACACAAGGCATAGAACCACTGCAAAATGGATTTGAGGAAGCTCTGAAAAGGCTGGAATTTGTGGTTAATAACCTGATGCACAAAAATTTGGAACCATAAAACAAATCTGGCAGCAAACAACAAAGCCTGTTTTCCCTATTCCTAACTCATCCCTGGAAAGTAGGAATGACCTTTTTCAGTGGGGGAAGTAGCATAGCAGCAATAACCAGCCATGGAAGGGCAATACTGCAGGGACACCAGTGTCATTGCAAGGACAAAGAACCAGGAGGAATGGGGAAATTAGTATATGAAAATAAAATAAAGGAAATCACTTGTAATCAGATTTTTATCTCATTTAGCGTTGCRTGTTCATTTTTCTACTCTGCTACCYGCTTTCGCAGGTAAAATAAGCCAGAAATCAAAATTATAGTAATGCCTCACAGATTTATCATAATTCTAATGTTCTCAACTGATTGAGAGGATGCCACAAATTTCAGTGTATGTCAAAGATCTCGTTTGTAGAGATAGATCATAGACTTTGAGGAAAAATAAGATTTCCTCCTTTTGAAGTAAATTAAATAGAGTAAATCAGATCAAGWACAGCATCAATAAAATATATACTCTCATATTTTAATCACTGGTAAAGAGGCTTGTATACCTGTCATGCATCCTACCATTGTGCACAGAGATGTGTACTGTATAACAACCCCTCAGCTTTGCTTTAGTGGCATGCAGCTTTTGCTTTTCGGTGACATGAATCTAGCACTGGAGGTCCTACCATCTTTCAAGTGTACTTAAATTTTTTTACACAGGTTTTCTACACAGATGTGGTCCAGGTGAGAAAAGAAGTGTGATTCGGTAGCTATCAACTACAACATATATTTCATTTGAGGTGGCTTGACCAGTTCCAGATGAATTTCCCTCTCGATCACAAAGCAAAACACTATAATTTCACTGGCATAGACAGTTCTTAAAAAAAAAAAAAAAAAAAAAAAAAAAAAAAAAAAAAAAAAAAAAAAAAAAAAAAAAAAAAAAAAAAAAAAAAAAAAAAAAAAGAAATTCTCATAAAGCCAGTCAATGGAAGTATAAACAAGAGAATAACTACAAAATATCAGTCACCATGGTATATAACACTGTAGAATGTAAAAGTATTAAGCTAAACATAACAGTTTAACATTTATAGTCTTAYGTAAAAAATAAAGGTTGAAAAAGATTAAACACCAAAATACTAATATTTGAAAATACAGCTTCATTTAATGAGATACCATATTTGGAATGCTGTTGTTTTATTATTTTTTAAATATTGCATGCCATGAGAGAAAAAAACAGAATTGCCTGCCCAAGCCCAAGATGGTCACCCAGCTCATCAAAAAGCCTCGTGTTTCTGATTTTTTTAAAGATTTTTCCATTTCTCTTCACAGTAAGAGTTAGTCTAGACCCAAGAAACTCTCCTGATGAAGAAAGTTCTCCCAGTCCAAAGAAATACTTTGTGAAGCTGATTATGTTTCTGAGCAGGAGCCTTCTCAGCCTCTGCCTAGAAGAAAAGAGGTTATAAACATGGAAATAATCTCATTCTCCCCCATCATAAACAGATAAAAGGCTTTCCTTCCCCTTGCTACTCTTTTYGGCAGACTGATCCACTATTTGGATAGTTAGAAATCACTTTTCATTCTAAAATATTTTTTTTTTCGTTCCAGTTGCTGTGTCCTGATGCTGTAACAGGTAGCACAGATCTGCTAATTCAGATTCCTCTTGGCAGGCTAAACAATGCTCCTTCAGTAAAATGAATGCTTCTTCCCCCCTGGACAAACTATGGACCCTTCCCAACAGCTGCTCCACACTGGGTTTATTTTCTTTGCCCCTCTTGTTATTCTCAAAATCATTTTTCCCAACATGTACTCAAATGCCATTGTACTGAATGTTAAAGTAAAAAAAATATTGCATTGTCTTTATCTAGAAACGGTCTCTTTAGGCAAGAAACACCATTATGTTAGTCTGGTAAAGATCTGTCTTTGATAACCAATGACAGATTTTATTCCATTTCCTATTTACCTTCAGGTATTCAAATATTTTTGCCTACAACCTATAGCATTTTGTAATCTGTCACCATTTCTTCAGTTTATGTATCAGATTTAGTATTCATCTTCTCTCTGTTCCTTCAACAGGACCCTTTGCTGTCAAAATTTCCAATTTATGAAGTTATCTTTTTCAGAGGCTGAGGTGGAGATTATTTGAGTCCTCAGGCTTGAGCATATGGAGCACCTGCAGCTGCCTTCAACAAACACACCATTCCCACTTTGRGAACACTTGTCTTTGAGTCCATGGTCAGCCCTGTCATCCTGCCTGAGATATGGGTGTCAAGTATGCATTTAATTCCAGGACCATCTCTAAATCCTTTCTCTCAAACATTCTCACTGCAGAGGTGCCTCCTTACCCACCCTTGGTGTCCTCTGTGAGTTAGAAGTTACCAAGCTTTGTTCCATAAATGTACAGAGCTTCCTTTCTCATTACCCAGGTGCCTCGAAGACCAGACCTTACACTTTTCTATGGTTAAGGAATCCAGTTGTGATATGCCACTCGCTGATATTAACCCAGTTTCTGACCATTTGATGCCATAATGTTGCTTTGGCATCCAGTTTATCACCTAGTGTTTTAATCTAACAGCCAAAAAAAGACTCAATTTGTCTTTTGAACTAATTATTATTTTTCAATAAACTTGCCTTACACAGGAGCTCTATCTGAGGTTCTGCAAGCAAGTAACTTAAATTGAACATTACRATTTCTTTATCATGGTAAGATCCTATTCCAGTTCATATGTGAAAGATCATCAATAACTATTGTTTATTGTGGATCCAGACTGCAAAGAGGATTTACCATGGCAAAAAGATTATTAAGAAATGMATATGAATAAAAATACATCTTCAAAAGCCGTGGAAGTAAGACATTGATTTCTGTCTGCTTATTATGCAAACCCAACTGGGCATGAAGGTAGTAAGCACTGGGAGAAAAAAAAATCATGAATGAAATTTGACTCTCATCTTGAAGGAATCTCAGCTCAGCAAAAAATCARTGTTTCAACCCCTAAGAATGGTTAGGTTTTTGTAGACCTTACACCACCAGAACACGAAGGCAMTAATCATCCCTGAAAGTGAAGCCGTTCTTTATAATTGCATCTATTTAGACAGAGAAGCTAACTCCAAATCCTCCCCTTTGAAATTCCTTTCCATATGACAGTAGTGAAAATTAATGTGCAGCAATGTGCATTAATCATGTATGCACAAGCCTGAGTCAAAAATCAGAGACCCCTTGAGTGAAGTCTTGTGCAAACACACTGACAGGCAGGCGATGGAATCACGGCATTTTTGAAATCAGTGTGTGGTCTGYGTTTGATTTAACCTGGATCAGGCTGCTAAGGATTACACTCATTCCAGACCACAGTGTGAGAAGTCATTGCAAGATAAAGTCACGATGCATAAAAGGCAAAAAGGGTGATGATAACATTCCCATGAGATTTTGAATGAATGATGCTTTATTTTCAATTCATTTGTTCCTCATGACTGACTGATTTATTTGGGGTTTTTAAAATTAATTTAACTAAACAATATGAGATCCCCATGACTTCCACTTTACCACCAGAAGCTTGTTTTTATTTCAATTCCCCTTTGGGCTGCATTCTRCCCCGAGCTACACATACACTCCCTGACCAGGAGTCTGAGCTCTGTGTGCCTCCCAAGTGGTCAGCTGGAAACCAGCAGTTACAGAGTGGGCTGAGCAAATGGTTTACCATCTCTTAGTTGGTGCAGGATGAACTAATGAATTTGGAGGTCAACAACTGTGCTTGATTTTCATAAGAATTCCATATTTTGAGGCTTCCTATTACCCTGTGGTATTTTGTTGAAATAATACAACAGGCTGAAAGGTTTATGAGAGAATTGGGGAACATGTATTTATATTAACGGGGTGATTTCCCACACCTCATTTTTCCACAGTTAAACTGAATAWACATTGGTTTACTTGCCCCAAGTGGCCAAACAAAAATTTTTAGAGAAATACCTACTTACTGGATTGCAGAKCCTTACCCTAGCTCAGGATCTGAATTGCCTTGCACATAAAAAATCCAGCTAATTTTGTGAAGGTGGAAACAAGAGCAATAAACAAAATTAGTAACACCTACAACATCACAGCTTTGCCACCTCATTATGAGCTTGCATTAATGTCACTCAAAAACACCTTAGCAAGAAGCAACTTAATGCTTAATCTGAATCAAGGTACAAGTATCCCAAAGGAGAGAGTTGGACTTTTTAATCCTCCTGCACAGCATATAAGGTAAGGATCAGCCCCATTTTACATGCAAGTCTCACAAAAACTAAGTGTAAATAAGACATATTTCTGAGTATATAATGTGCACATTAAAAACTGTCTAAAGATACTGACTGTACAGAGTATGAATAATACACTGACAAGCTCGTGAGAGAGTGATGTTCCTTGAGCTCATCATTGCATACTTGAATAGGGTATGAATATTTTATATTCATGCTAACTGTCATAAAGCAAGTTGAGCTGTTTGTACTAGAAAGGTGTTCACATAGCAGCGCTATTCATGTTTACAGTTATCCTGCAAATGTCAGCAAAATGTTTCCTTGTTGTAAGCATCCCCCTCTCCCTCCCTCCCTCACTCCCCTCTTTTTAATTCATACATAAAGTTATTCAAAAGGACCACACAGCAGCAGGTTGAAAAAAAGATAAAAGGGGCTTCTGGGTATCCAACCTGGGGGGGGGAGACAAACAGAACTTTATAATCCAATAATCCAACACCCACAGCACGCAGCAAGCTACCTACCACAAACAAATGCAAGAAAAAAACCTTGCTAGATGTGGATTAGAGATGAAGGAAAGGAGTATAAACAGCATATAGATCCAGACAGAGTCCACCAGAATCTGCAGAAGCTAACAGACAATGTGGAAATAACCCCCAGCAAAAGCAGTCCTATTAGCTTTAATCACAAATGATCACAGCTCTATTTGATAAAAACGTTTACAAGAGCTGACATATCAAAACTGCTAATTTTCTTTCTTCAGCAACTCTCACTTGCTATCAAGAGAAAGAAGAGAGGATTCAAAAGCCAGTAGCATTCARCTATAAATTAGCTCCTATGAATTAGCAGGTAGGTAATTTATAAATGCTAACTATTTTCCCTGAAGAGCACTGAAAACTTAAAACTGAAAACTAAGAGCTGGCCATTTCCATGGTTTGCTTTGAGGACAAGTTGAAGCCTCTCAAKGAATAACTGGCCATGTTTAAAACACCCCGAAGTACTGGGAGGCACCAGGTAAAAAGACAAACCTGAGTCTGTTGTCCTCCCATCAGTTCATTTGGTGTTAAGGGAAGGACAGAGGATTCTCTGCTTCTTGAAGTGAATCAGCTGGTAAGAGGCTGTGCAGGACCACTCTTCACATGAAAATCACATCATGGTTACCAGAACACTCAGGATGGCTTTTAGGAGAAACTGCTCCATATCATCACCAGGAACGGGCTTCCCTTACCAGTGTAAGGAACCAGTAACACTCCCACATCCAGGTTTTCACCATCACAGAACAGCTGGACACCCTGCAAGCTTGAATGTGCCTACCAACCCTTACCAGAGTCTCCTTGCACTTRTTGCATTCAGGATTTCCCAACAAGTATTTTGAGGGTTTGTTTTTTTTTTTTTCTCCAGGACTACATCTGGGCAGAGGGTGACTTACACAGACTAAACAAAACTGCTAACAATGCTTCTGGTCCTGGGCAAGCATAAAAGCACATGATGTGAAGTGTAGCAGCMTTTCAAATCCTGCCATGAGGCTGTGGCTGGGCTCCTGCTGACATCTGCATGGAAATCAGCCTCTTGTCTTGTGATGAAACCACCGCTTAACATTTCAGAGGTAGCACTGAAGACCTGCCATCCAGGAATATTTTTTKAACCTAATTCATAATGACTGACATTTTTAAACCATGCTACTGCAGAGAAAAGGCATAATGGTTCAGAAGAGGTCAGGACACCAGATAAAGGAAGAACTATCAGACCCTGGTGACAGTACAGCTTACAGTGAAATATGAAAAGCTAAATTTAGCCCCTGCATTGATGGCAGATTATTAAGGGTTTTCTTACATGTACATTCCTATACATAGTGACAGGTACTGCTAAAGCTTAATCTCAATGCTCAGATTTATTTTACTCCCCTCAAAAGAAAAAAAAAAAAGAAAGAATTTTTCCCTTTATTCTTCAAATATTTGCTCATATAGTATAAGAGCAAGTCAAGTTATTTCAAACATATAACTACACCATCATACTTCTGTATCCCTCTCATCATACCACATACATGAAAGAAGAGAAGGTTACAGTGAATTTACTCACTTACAGTGAATTTACACAGGTGCTGTGGTCCATAAGAACTATTCAGAGAGTTGACACTCCTTTGGACCAAGGTGCTCCCAAATGATTAAAAAAAGAACTATGATTTTTTTAATTCAAAAGTTGAACAATTGGAAAACTGTARATATTACCACCAGTTTTAGTAGAAAAATTCCATTTCACTAAAATATTGGCATAATTGGCCTTTTCTTTTTTTTTTTCTTAATCATGTGACAAGTTATCAGGATCCTGCTGCATCTCTACTGCAATTCATCCTCGTTATATTGCTTACAGACCAGTTCAGCAAAGTAAAACCTTAAGGAATCACACAACACTTTCTTTCTTTGCTTTCCTTCTCTTCCTCTCTGCGGTATTGCCTGTGGTGTTTTGAGAAGCACAAACAGATAATAAATTCCTGCCAAGATTACTAAGCCGGTAAAGTTATCTAGGAGGCCCAGTGGTTTGTTTTTTCTTCCTCCTGTGGTCTCTGCAGTAATTAAAAGTGTGGTCTATAGTCTGAGATCCCCTAATCATGCTACAAGTTGTTACATCTCCATTTATGCAAGAGCTGTCCGTAATTTCTGTAAGTTACTGAGATGCAGCTGAATGTAATGCAGTCTTGTCAAGATAAGGTAAGCYTTGGCACTACTTCTGTGGGATCAATGATAAATCCCTGATGTGGAGTATCAGAGGCTGCCAGTGAGTCACAGGACCTTTGAGTTCCACCAGAAAAGTTGGGCATACGCCCAGAAGGGCTTCTAGATTACAAGTCTATAATGTGCTTCTTTCATGCCGATGTACATAAACTTCTTTCATGTCAACACGCTCGAGCTTTCTTCTAAAACAATTATCCAGGGGGTTGGTGGGTCCGTGTCTCACACAGCCTGCACTGGCCTACAGACTTGGATCCCTTCCCTGGACCAGAGGAGCATTAACAAGGAACAGATACAGGAAATAACCACCTCCCAGGCACCAGAGTGCAGAAAGTGCAGATTTGCAGGGCTGGGGGAGCAGGCTGGTACCGCTCTCCCCATTGACTCAAAYAAATAGGTCAGATCATGGCACATCCTCCATTCCTCTTCGCCTTTGGGCCCYCAAAGTCAACAAGTGACTGTTCTCAGGGGTAACAAACCTCACACTGTCCAAGCAGACACAGGAACCTGTCACAAGCCATGAATCCATGGGCYTTTCTAGCGAGACACTCAAAAAGGGAGGAGGGGAGGAAAAAGGGCCTCTTCAACTGGTACCAATTACGCACTTCTCCGAGTCACAATAACACACCACTAATATTATCCAGAGGGAGTCCCTTTGGCTCTATTCTTAGCTGGTGTTTCTAACCCTCCTTTACASAAGGATCCTGAATAAATGAGGTATTTCTGTGACCTACAGCAAGCCCGCACACAACTGTTTGTATTATATATGGTTTCATTTTGCTCCCTGGCACTGCTCTTTGGTGGCTGTTACAGCCCATAAAGCCATCTGTTAGGAACACTCAGTCATAAAATTATTAATGCCTATAGCCTAAAACCAGCCCTAAGTAAATAAACAGTACCAGAAGGCCCAGTGCAAAATTCTGGGATGTTAAATACACAGAACCATAAATCTTCTTAATAGTTCTACGTGCTATTATGTATTCACTTGAAATTCTAACATACAGAAAGACTAGAGAGAAGTTGTTTCTGAGACAGTGTACTGGAGATTAGCCTCAGAGTGCAACCCTACATGAAAAATTCTGGGAAACTAATGCGAATCCTTGTGACATTTTCAGCTAATAATAGAGAATTATGCAATTAGGAAAGAAAGTTCCTAAGAAAGAAGTTCAGGGCACACATAATCCTCAACATTCAAAATGCAGAGAACAAAGGAAGAACGTCCCAAGTCTGAATCATTCGAATACTGAAGTGGATAAAGGAAATTCATTTGTATGGAATACGTGGCACTWGCAAGCATGAAGGAAATATTGAGAAATTAAGGACAGATGGATCTTCAGCCCTGGAATGGCAAAAAGTAAAAGAGTAAAAGACACAGCACAGACACCTTATTCACTTGACACTGGCTCCTACTTTARTATAAAGCTGTAACCCCTTCATCCTCCATCCTGCTGCCTTGGACTGTGCTGGCCAAGGGGTCTCCAGGAAGCTGGCATGGAGCCTGGCCTCTCAAATTTCACATACAGGAAGCAAGACAGACAGTCAGCTCTGCTTCCCACCCCTCCTGGCAGCCTGGACCCTATTCCATGTGTGCCAAGCACAGAAGAGAGAGAGCCCCCCCAGCCACAGACATCAAGAAATTTCATCAGCTGGAGTTCCTAGGATCTAAGCATCTGCTGGAGCAGGAGAGAAGCTGCAGTGCTGCTGGCTTTAAGCATATCTTTAGGAAAGGTCTGGTCTCACTGAGGTTCAGCAGCTCCCCAGCTGCAGTTTRGCATCAACAGCAACAAGCCCAAGTGTTTGCAGGCCGGGTGAGTGAAGGGGGATCCGGCTGAGAAATGTCAGCCCTGCAAAGACAAMCAAGGCCTGGCTAAAGATGCACAAATGCTCAGAGCCCAGAAACCAGCTGGCCCCCAGGGAATGTGGCACATCCAACAGTCAATCAGTGCATRGATTGGATCCTGTGGAAGATGTAGTTATTCTAAAGAACTCACCAACCTTAAACCCTCACCCCAGCAAARTCACCACCTCAGGAGCTTGCTGCAACACACAGCAGCACAGCTCAGTTTAGCTGGCTTGATACCAGAAGCCAAGCAAGCAGTTAGTTTATATTTTATCCCCTTAAATAAAGGCTTCAAAACCTTCGAATCTGAGTGTGGCAATACATTGGAAACAGGAAGCTTTTGTTCCAGGCAGTTCATGTATTTAGCTATAGTTTAAAACCACAGTGCCCTTTCCACCTCATCACACTTGGATTGTATCCACAACTTGTGCMCTTTTCACTTTTTAACCTAAGGTTTTGTTTCTTAATCACAGAGGGGAGAAGTTAGATTGTGARAGTCACAGACACAGGGGTCTTTATTTACAGTGTGTTGCACATCTGGGTTTTCTCTCCAACTGCCGACTTCCGCAAACTGGGCTGTGATTTTTACCATGAACCACATTTTCCATTTGTCTATCAAGGTTCTTTGAGATCTCGAATATCCTGGAAATGTTTTATATATGTCAGAGCTCTGTAAACTAGCAATTGGAGGGGAAAACYCAGACTGGACATAGGAAGGCAGAAAGTTACTTATGGATATAGAAATGGATTACAAAAATGATAGATARCCCATCACATGCAGACTGGGACAGCAGTTCAATTTCCAAAATTTTCCAAATCTTACAAAATCTTCCGATTTTGTAAGACATACAAAATCTAAGTTCTGTTTCTAGATCAATGCAAATTTCCATTGCAACTTTTGATAAATGATTTGATACTTCTGTGCTTTGTGCCTGCCAAATAAAAAATAAGCTCTTCTTTTATCTATCCTGAATATTTACATGTTAAGACTTTGTTGAAAGGAAGTTGAGAAGTAAAAAACACRAGTGGAAATTGTTTCTTAGCTGGGATCTTAAGTGCCTAGTCTTATCTAGATTTGGATTTCTGAATGTTCCTCTAATACTGATGAACATTCCCTAGGTCACAAAAAGAGATGCTGCTGCTACCAGAATATATTGCTAATAGAAAAAAAGTCTTTAAGCCAACAGAAAACATCACGTCCAGTGCTACCATTTGATGTTTCACATCACTCTGTACTTGTAAACAGAGTATTTAATATATTTTCTGCATTACTGACTAGGCCATTATCCTAGTGCTCTTTTACAGAGCAGATGGATGCAGCAATAATTCTTATCCATCATGTGTCCTACTGCACAACCACAGTGCTTTATAGAGAGCAATATTTYTACATATCAACCACTAATTTAATCCATTTGCATGTCCCCTACACCCAGCCCATCTGACCCTAGAGATTTCCTCAGTGAATCCAGGTCAAACCCTGCCTCCTCCCACAAGAGCATTTTCCAGGTTTTTGCTAATGCAACAGGTATTCTTTGAGAGCAAGGGGACTCAATAGATCTGTTTTTTCTAAATTACATATGTCGAGAGATATTCCAGGCACTCTATAATTAGCCAGCAAGGAAAAGCATTTCTGATTCATTAGGTCAACTTTAATGGTTTCCTCATTAAAAGTTTTCGCTGTTAAGCTGACAGAAGCTAGAATTTAATAGTAGCTTCCAGCACTTTCTTTATTAGCCGATCTCTATTGAATCAGTCTTTATCACCTGAAGAGATATTTTAAATGGAAATTCCTCAGCCCCAAGCAACCTAGATTGACCAAAGGCCCAGAGATTGCTCTGTCCCTGCTTTAATAAACTGACTGTATGTATTGCTGCAAAGGTCAGTCCTCATTAGTCAGTGATGGCTACGCAAGATTTAACACATTATATTCCAGTGCTAATTTGTCATTTGTTGATCCTGAGATATTCTTGTTGAAACAAAGTATCTATTAAAAGGAATTTATCCATATCAGTCTCTGGAGACTCTTACAAGGATTGTTCCTCTCCCACTCAATTCACAGCAGCTGGATAGTTCTGTGGTCCAGACAAACTAACTGCTGATAATGTGGCAAAATATGGAATTATGCTCTTTTATTGTCCCCTTTGAGTACAAATCAGTCAAAGAGAAGTGACAGGGTCATATTCTATGTACCTGGGAATGAGTAGCTTTGCAGGTAGCCCATGGAAGATTAGATTCCCCTTTGCCATGTTTCAGCCAAACGAAATCACATTTTATGCTAATATTCTTGTGTTTGCAGGGGAGAGGATTCCGTCTTTAAAAGGGAAAAATTGTATTTCTTCCATTTGTTATTAATGTCCCTGCTGCTAGACATTGGAATTTCACAGAGAGCAGGTCTACCCAGCTGCAGTCAGCAATACATTTGTAAAACCTGGTTATTTCAGAATACACAAAAGAATACACAGTACAGAATTGGGCCCACTGAAACAAATCAAGATTACTCCATGTTGATTAAAACTATCCTCCTCAGGAGACTAGCTTAATTTCCTTAACAGCCCTTCAATAGGTCTCTTGCTCTGAGTTCACAAGTAACTTAAAAAAAGTGAACTCCTATTCAAACTTCTACTTTCTGTGGGGAATTTGARGAGTTTAATAGAGTATTTTAAGAGAGATGCTTGTCTAATGAATTAGGTATTGTCCCAGGACTAGGGAAATGGGGATTCAACCCATGAAGCTCTCATTGAGGCTTCATCTGACCTTGAAGAAACTCTCACAGGGTTTCAGTTTCCACAGACAAAAACTAAAGGTGACATTTTCCTTCTCCCGTGTTTGGTCTATCTTGTCTGTCTGGGTCATAAACTCTRTGTTGGCAGGGACTCCCTCTTGTAATTTGTTTGTAAAATGCCTAGCATGGCACTTTAAGAGACRTAACAGCTCGTTTAATGCTAATTAAAAAAATTAATTCATATGTCAACATACTGATTTTTTCCCATCATAAGCCTACATAGGTATCTTAAATAGAGGTGTCTCTTCAGTATCAGGTGAGATACTAAACAGTATCAGGTGAGAGAACTGAGGAAGAGAGATCCCATCAGATGGAAAGATATTGCCAGAGGCAGTTCAGCTCCCCACTTCTTCCATCTTATCAAGATACCTAAAACTCCAGTTGCATTAATTTGGAATTTACCACATTATTAGCTAGGGAATAATTTTTTGGTTGGGCATGAAAATGGCACAGAAGGGAGAGGATTTTAGTCTTGGCCAGGGTGTTTGTCTTTACAGAGTTCCCTCATTTCAGTAGCAAATTACAGGAATTCCAGGAACTCAGCTGGCAATGGTTTGGTTTTTTCATGGCAACCTCCTCTTAAGGAAAGCTGCCATCTAATTTAGCATTAARATGTGGCTATCCATAGCTGCAAAAGCTTACTGGCACAGGAGTGACCTTGGCATCCTTCATCAATGCCTGCTGGTGCTCATGGAGGATTAATGTAGGGAGGAGGAGGCAGCAGCAAAACAGGGAATAGATGGGGAAATGTGTGGGCAGTAGAGTAGCAATGAGCTTCCAAAGCCTTTCCATGCCTATAAACCATAAAAAGTGACTGAGAGGGGTATTTACAGAACCATTCTCTGGAACCAGGGTGAAATAATTCAGTACAACAGCAGTTTAGCGACTCAGTTTAAGAAAAAATATTATATGGATGAGGAAAATTATAAGCAGTATAGTAGTACCAGCAATTAGGCACCTTGAACTTTCATCCTGTCTTTGCTACTGTGGCTACTTTTGACTGCCAAAACACCTCAAACTCCCTTGTTTGCATTAGCATATGTGTCTTAAACAGACTCTGTGTTGCCATCAGCAGCATCAGAACAAAGGTCGAGGCTAGCTGTGAAGAATGACTGCAAGTGTGCCATCCAATCGTAGGCCCTCTTCCAGTTTTTGTTTGGGTTTAAAAAAAAAAAAAAAAAAGCAACCCTTAGACAAGATGCAGAGTGGCAGACTTCTTGCTGAACAGAGCAATCCTTGAAGGAGTAAATAACAGGAAGGCTTAGAGGCATATGGAATCCATTAGAAATGGCATGTTTGCAGGGACAGATTATAAATTGGATCAACTAGAAAAGCATCTGAAAAAAGGCCTGCCTCCGATTCCATCCTGTCTGAGCTGTCTCAATCCAGCTGAAGTGTGTTTCTAACCAGAGTCTTCACTTTCCCATTGTTTCTTCATTTTACCAGATTTGGAAAATTCCCAGAAGTGATGACAGCAAAAGTCCAATACACTGTAAGACCCATCCTGGAAGAGACGGAAAGGAACGAGGAACAGTTGGCACCATAACATRCAACAATTACATCTCCAGTGTTTACACAGACATAAAAGGTACCATTTCAAAGGTTTAATGAGGCCATAACACACATTTGGGCAAATCTTCAGACCTGGATGACACAGCTCCTGCACCAGTCCAAAGTCACACACACTGGGGTGGTTTTGAGCAGCCTCACACTGTGAGCGTGGATTTCAACCCCTGGCTCCCCCTCTACCTTACAACTTCTGGAGTCAGACTGCTAACTTCCCTAATTATGCAGATGCAGAGGATTTCAACCTAAAAGAATAGCAACCAGCCATTCATTAACATCAGACATGCTAAACAAATTTAGCTAAGCTGATTACTGTGATGGAGTAGCCAAGAGCACTGTTCCAATTGACATGGGAGAAGAAACGCCTTTGATACTCTCGGTACAATGAGCTGTCTATTTTTGTGAAGTCTCATGTTTCCTAATTACCTTAATACTGTAAGAATTAGGTAATACCAATGTACAGCCACTCACACTGGGTTGGGTTCACAGCCTCCCATTCCATGGTGTTACAGGGAATGTAAATCTGATCCGAGGAGTCTGGCTGCGACAGAAGCAGAGTCAGGCAGCTTCTGTGCAATTATCAGTTTCACCTCAGGATAAGGAAAAGCCTGAAGTGCCACAGGGCAGAATTCACAGTTGAGCAAAGGATATGCTCCAGGCATGAAGGCAGCTGTAAATACACCCACCTGAGCTGTGCCTTGTGCCCCTGCCTGGCTGAAACCTTTCTCAAACACAACTCCCTAGAGCAAGCTGTCCTCTCAGAAAGTCCCTTCCCTGCCCTAGCACAAAATGAGGATGAAGCAGTGTCTTCCCTTCAGTGCTGTGAAAGCAGCTCTACTTTCCCAGCTGTGTGTGTGCCACAAGATACACAACACAGCTTCTCAGCCCACAYATCCCCTGCAATCGATGCACAGCCCACACAGATCTCAGTACGAACTTGGCACAGCAAAAGTGCAGCAGCAGAGGTGCCCTGACATAACCTGAGAGGATGTGAGCATTTATTGGAGAAGGTTCATTTTCCCTTCACCCAGCCTGCTCCTGTAACGTCAAATTTAAGCCTGGAGGAGCTGCATAGGTGATGTTGGGTGTCAGGTGTGATATATGCTGCAATAGCTGAGCATGTCCGTGCCGGCAGACACGAACCAGGACCTTCTGTGCTAACCTCATGGTGTGTGCTTCACACCCCAGTATTTTTCTCTGTGTGTTTATTTATGGGCAGATTTTGAAAAAGAAAGCAAAGAGTCCTAAAACGGGAACAGATGGGGTCTGCCTATTATCCCAAATCATTCTGTGACAGAATAAAAACAAGCAAGGCTCATGTGTGGCAACCTGCAGTGCAAGACACAGAGCAGACCCGGCTGACAGGCAGTATCTTGTTGCTGAAGAGACCCAAGCTGCTCCCCTTTCCTGTTCTTCAGCAGAGTTTCTTCTAGTTTGCAATAGCAAAAGTAAGGAAAGGAATCAGCCTTTGTGTTCCACAAACACAGCTGAGGCTCAAACTTCGGCTCTTGAGTGCAAAGAAAACAGAAAGCCAAGTAKCTGGGAGCAGTGTTAAACTTTCCACAGCTACAAATTGCTCTTTCATGCATGATACATACAATTACAGCATGCTTAAATCCTGGATTATTGGGACAATAGGTTGTAGCAGCTTTAATCCAAGTGAGTCATTAAGCTGTGCCACTTCASTAGGAATCTGCATACTTAAAAAGTGCCTGTGTATCATACAGTCCATCTGTGTAGCACACAGGCCGCACGGCCTAGCTCCAGTAATTAAATTAACTGCAATTCCTCACGAACATATTGCTACCATGTGTATACATTAGCATCTTGGCAATATTTTCTTTTTGTAAAAGAGATTGAAAGCATTAGTGCCAATGTGGTAAATCTGTCTGTGTCTGTCTGTATGTCTAAGCCTTATGGCTGCTCGCAGGGATTTGTCTCTCCTTTCTCCCCCCTGCTCCTGTTAGACTACCAACTGCTTTGGGAACTTCTTTTTCCTTTTCAAATACATTTTGTGCTTCCATATTGAGATAAACCCCCCCAGGAGATGACCAGCAAGCCTCCAGCATCTGAGGCAAAGCTAACAAAGGAGGTCTGTTAGCTGCTGATGATGGCGAGCTGAGCTGGAAAGCTCTCAGGGAAAAAAGGCCTTTGCCATCCAGTGCAAACCAGGATGTTGGACTGCACCTCATTGTAAGGAAACAATCCAGGTCTGCTGGGAACCTTCAGTGGCTTATCATCCTCATCACAGAACCCAAGAAAGGGAAAAGGAATGTGTAACAGGGAAGGCTGCTGACAGATTTAGATTCACAGTTCAGGGACAGACTCCGAAACTTGAAGGAACCTTGTCAAAGCCAGACTGTTCTGTAGCAGAGACTCTGACACAAACCCCAATACACCGAGGAACAAAAACTACCAAAACCTGGGGCAGGAAAATTTAATCAGCTTGTTCATCTGATCTCTGCGAGAGCATCTAAAATGCATAATGGATGAAGACCTCTGAATGCCATAACCAGCCTCAAGTCCACACATCACAGCATTAGTGTGGATTGACCACCTCAGCCCAGTCCTGCCCTGCTGTGCTGCCTGCTCATCTACCTCCAGCAAATTGCTCACATCCTTCTGGGAGTAAACACAGAAAAAGACAGTATGGGCATCAAAAATATAGCCAGGTTATTCCTTATGCTGTGCAGAAAGGCTGGTATCAGAGCCTTTGTAAAGCTTGTAGCTGACTGTTTCAATATTTATCAGGTCAAATGGTCATTGGCAAATGTGCTTTCCCTGCTGCAGCATCTAGAGACAGTAAAGCTAGCCAAGCTGTGGAAGGAACCATCCCAATCACAGGTGAAAGCCCTAAATAGAGGCTGCACCTCTGGACTGCAGCCACAGAGGCGAGATGCAGCTGCCTGGAGTGGGCTTTTGCTCAGGAAACCGGTGAGAGGTGAGTCTGTGGGAGCCAGACACGGCAATGTGGTGTGGAACCATCAGCCTGGGCTTTACCAACATTATAAAATCACTATCCTGTAATCTGACCTTTAAAAAAACCCAATAAATATTACTTACCCAAAAATGTTTTGCCATAGAAGAGCCAGAAAGCTTGTAAAAGCCCAAAGGCAGCAGCAATCATGCTGCTTAGTCACAAAGCTGCAAAGGATCACAAAAACATCTAAACTATATCTGGTATATCATTGCTCCCAAGCTGGAGCTATACATGCCAAGCTTTACCACCAGGAAATAAATGGGAAAAATGCATAGGGAAATTCCAAATAGACCCCTGRTTCCAGTTCTAGTAAGTCATGCCAGAATTATGATTTGACATTAACTGCTAATCAGTGCTTTGAGAATTCTCTTCCTCATTCTTTACAATATCTCTATGTGGAAAGATATACCTTAGGAAAAATATTTTAATGAATGGAAAGCTAATTATAATCAAGCTTGTGATCTGAAGCAGTAATCTCAGATTTTTACATATTAACTAGGATTACCAGTAGGTAACAGATTTAATTTTTTATAATTTTATTTTGTGGACTSCCCAAAATGGGATGAAAAACCAAARCCATAAGAGTTTGCAGAGTGAAAATAATACACTCCATCCACTTCCAAACAAAATTAAATGTTTCTACACTTATTTTTTGGAAGTTTAAGTGCCTTCTGGAAATTGCAATATCAGAGCCTCAGGATTAATCCTGACAAGAGAGTGCCCTGCCCATCTCCACCTTTCACRGCAATCATGGGATTCCTCCAAAATCACAGCTGGTAAATGTTCTTTGTGCTCTACTACAGGAGAGATAACCCAGCTAAGGAAAGGACCTGGGAAATTAGATGCAAAAATTCATCTCCTGAGTGGGACCAGAGAAGCTGAGTGGATGCAACCGTGCTTTGAACTGACCTGCCACATCCTGATAGGGCTAACTAYAGCAAAATATCTTAATTTTATTAAACTCAACATGAAATAGATTTTATTCTCCAATTTTACATGGGGGTAAATTCAATTTTTTTCTGCTTTCAGTCTTACAGTACTCCTGCTGAAAAAGTATTTTGGTTTCTGTAGTTGACATTCATTCTGAAAAACAAGCTTTAGAAACAAAACCTCTTAGTGATCTCACAGGTCTGCAGTTTACAGTTGTGTGCATTTATTTCAGCTGCTCTCTTGAACTCTGACTTGTTCTGCACTGAGCAAGGAGGTCGTGCACTTTTCAAATCTGGATTCCCCTGAAGTGAGGCAATCCTGACTACATTCACAGGACATATTAGTGCAGGGAACCATAAGCCTTTTGTGTCTTTTAAGTGTGCTATCAGTAGTTTCTGGGCTCATCAGCAGTCTTCACTCCCTAATCAACAGTACAAACCCCATCATATCAAAGAATCCCTGCGTTTCCAGAAAACAGCAATTGGTCACTCTGAACTCCAGGTTTCAAAGCAACACCAAGGCCTCAGCTGGAATATATTCTTAAATAAATTAGYGACATTCTCTTTACTCATTGGGCAAATAATTATTTCTAAAATGAAATTAATTTAACATTTAATATTCACATAATTAAAGACATTCACCTTGGCATAAAAGAATGAGTATAAGAGGCTTCTTTAATTTTTGTATCATAGTGAACAAAAGACTGGAGCTCARAAAATAATCTGGAGCTCCTTTGTAAAGCAGCATAACTTCATTCTCTCTACAGCTTTAAAAACATGGGGCAGATGGGTTTAGAAAAACACAGATCTGCTCAAAATCTGTTTTCTCACAAAYCCATTCATTAGCCATACATTTAAGATTAGAATAGAATTTTTTTCTCWACACACTCCAAGCCAACATCATCACAAAAAATTGCAAAATAGTGACTGGGAGAAAGCACGTTGCTGACATTTCCAGAGGTTTGTTTCCATCTTATAACCCTAATTTATATTATTTTGTGGCTTTCAGGTACAGCTTATTTATATACCTAGCTCACTACTCCACTGGTCATGGCACTCATCCCTGCAGCTGTTCCATCAACCCCAAGTCACCTTTTGAGCCTCAAATATCTGCACCATCACTCCCCACTGAGCCAGTACCTGAGTGCAATTACACACACCGTGTTTGTGGAGGTGAGGCAGAATTCTTGACACCTTTGATAGTGAACACATAGCCTAGAAGACAGAGACAGAAAACTATGCTGGGAAAAAAAAAAAAAAAAAAACTACAGAGGAATTTCATATGGCAAACATGCAAACAACTCTGGAATCCTGGCAGGAAGAGAAATAAACAGTGAAGAGTGAAGGGGACACGGTTAGACAAAGTCAGCATCTTGGGAAGCATTTGGTAAAGTGAGAGACAGCTTTCAGCTCAGTAAACAAGCTACAAAGTTCTCCACAGGAAGAGCAGACATACCACCCTGGATTACTGCAATGTCTCTAAGACATTTTTCCTTTGTGATGATTTTCTTAGAATAATCTTGGTTTTCTGCCTATTTGTTTATAGAAAGACATACAAGTGGCTGTCTCTTTTGGAATGACAACTTGAAGTCAAATGCTGTAACTTGGCCTAGACACACTCTCTCATGGTGAACACACTTCCCACTTGGAGAAATAAAACAAAACAAAAAAGCATCTGGATGTGCTTTTGTGTTTGCTTGCTTGTTTTTTTTTTACGATACATTTTTCTACTTTGAGAATAGCTAAGCTCTCTCACTCATAATTCCAAATTGCAGAAGAACTTCGTAACAATTGAGGGTTAGAGCAGCGGGAAGGTTAAATCAATAGAAACCTTACCTTGTCAGTGTATTGCAGATATGACARGCACACATCCCAAAGCTGTATTTTTGCTCCATGTTAATGGTATAGCAGCTGGCTTTGTTACCTTCTGCCCTGGCTTCCTCACACAACWGCATGTGAGCTGCTCATGCCCTCAGCCCTCACAGACACAGCCTCTCTGGAAAGTGCATAAAAGTGAAATTCCTKTGGAGATTGCAGTGAGGAAAGGCATCTGTATCCCATCCCAGCAGCTGCAGGGGGTCTGTGACAGCAGCACCTTCGTGTGCAAAGGGCAATATTGACATTGACAGATTTGGACAAAAATAAGGTGTTTCTCAGGAGTGGTGTTTTTAGATCCCTCACTCTCCTGTCCAGCCTTTTGCTCACCACAGATACATGACTTGGGTACGCAACAGGCAGGCAAATATCTGAAAAGCCAGTGGGGAACAACTACAAAAACTGACTCTGTGACCATAGGAGAAAGAGACCGTCTCATAAATCTCCCTGTCAGAAATAAAGCAACAACCTGTAATTCAGCCCAGCCCCTAATTATTTTTTGGATCAGCACTGGAATGGGCTCTGCAGGGAAGTGGTCACAGCACCAAGCCTGCCAGAATTCAAGAAGGGTTTGACACTCTAAGGCACATGATGTGATTTTTAGGGCTGTCCTTTGCAGGGCCAGGAGCTGGACTAGATGATCCCTGTGTGTCCCTTCCAGCTGAGGATATTCTGTGACTCCAGATGTGTGCACATTTCACCTCAGAGCCTCATGAGAGCCCATACAGACTCAGAGCAGCCAGGAAAAAGAGAGCATCTTTAACATTTTCCTGGCAGCTCTCTGTCCCTTCAAAATCCATAGTTTTAGAATTGTCCACATATCCTATCTGCATTTCAATCTACTCAAGCCTCACAGGTAGAAGAGAGAGAGTTTCTTACAAGGACATAATTACAGTCCCTAGGTGGATGAAATTTCACAAACTCAATATCCATGTAAAGTATCTGCAGGCTGCATGGATGTGCCAAAACCCTCACCTGTMTTCCCAGAAATCAAAGAGGTTGCTTAACATGAAAAATATTATCCCTGAAGTTTAGTTTTATAGGAGTTACATCATTCACAGAGGTATTGCAGCAATAGAGGAAACAATGAAGAGGGAAAATAAAAAAACAAAGAGGCCCTTTTTCTGTCTCAGCAGGGTTGCTTTGCCATTCTAATTCAAGGAGTAATATCACAGCACTAAAACAAACTATTCTTTACATTGACTATTGTTTACACCTTAACACTGACACCAAACATTGAGAGAAGCTTCCTCCAGGTGAGTTTGAAAATAGATGATGAAGTTATGACCAAATTACTTGCTCTTTGTTTCATTATTTATTCACATGGAGACACAAATGTAGTGACATGTTGGCTCAGACATAAAAATGCCAATTGACAAAAAGAAAAAAAAGTCTTTAAATGTAAAGTTTGCTAAAATGTTCTTACCAAGAAGTGCAAGTGTGTGCTGATTATATATATTCACTGAACAGACTAAAATAAATTTGATATGCCTAAAAAGGGCTGTATATTTCCAGCCAATTTTATTCTTTCTGGAAGGCTTTATAATRCATTTATGAAGATATGCTTACAGGCAGGATTAAATCTCTCCTGTTTTCACAACTATAATGCAAAATATGCAAATACAGCGGTAAATTAGAGTAGTTGTTGGCTTTTCTCTTCCAAGAAGACTTGATTGTGAAGGTTTTTTCCCTTCTCCCGCTCAGCTTATTAAACTTAAAAAAAAAAAAAAAAAAAAGTAAGTATATGCTCACATATATTAGCAGAAAAATTTATTTAAGCATCACTAAATGAGAATTCTGCTCT
>NW_026623289.1:738609-847311 GCF_030028575.1 Malurus melanocephalus
AAAAGAATAAAAAATCAGAAAATCTTATCCCATAATTTCTATACCCTAAAATCATCTTTTCTCATACAACATGTTCCATGAGAAACTATTGTGTATTTTCTCTGGGAAAAAAAAATGYAGKATTTGTCCTACTGTAGAGTGACACRGAGWGACAAGCATGCCCTGTGAGCAAGACAAGGCTTGTACTGAGACAGTAAGAAATAAAACAACTTACATTTAGACATTTGACACAGATACTGATCACCAGAAAGAGCACTTACTGTATTAAATTGAAACCCATGAATAATTCACCAGTTACAGCTGATGACAAACACAGAAGTGGCAGGATATTTGATGATCAATAATTATTTCTGRGATTTTAGGAAGTGTGGCACCTCATAACTGAACAATTTAATTAGAYACTAGATGTGACTGTTTAATTGCAYRTGCTGTATCAATCCTCTTTTCCTTTTGAATTTTGTTCAGATGCTAACAATTGTTCATCACTTCTCAAGCAAATTCATTTCTCACTGTGAATTACAGCACTGGTTCTCTAATAAAGTTTTCCAATATTACATTTTGTGCTACACTYCTGCTCTCATTAAACTGCTAATAGCCTTCAAATAATAAGTTTATTGGAAGCCATTGCAGTGGGTTCACTGACACCACATTTGAATCTCATCTGCTGCTGAGGTTTACAAGTGACAGTGCTGAGATTGATTCTGCTGTGGCCTTATGTCCAGCACCGTGCTACCCCAACAGCAGATAAAACTTCCAGCATCAGAGCCACAACACATGCCCAGATTGCCAGTCTTGAAAACATTCTTCAAAAMTTAAGCAGATCCATATATTTATATATCAATTTTTTCTAGGGAAACAGTTTCTTCCTGTACTATCTCCTTTAAAAATGCGATACCATTTGCACTGAACAAAAATCACAGTCMCTGACTGTTTTTCTAGGTCTGCTGGCTCTGTGCCATCAGCCTGGGATRCAGAAATGCAACTTGTTTTTTCCCAAACAGGTTAAACAAAAGGGATTTATTCAGCTMTGTATCAGAGCCACAACCTTCTGTGGATTCCAACAGCTTTTGGGTTTTAAATATCACATAGGATGAGGACACTGGTGTTTTTCCTGAAACACTGTGGGATGGTTTCTGATCTCCCTCACTTTGAAGTCTTTTTTTGCAAGTTGGTCCAGTTTTATTTGCGGTGGGAGTTTTTTTTATACCATTACTCCAAGTTACAGAAAACTTCTTTGTGCTGCACTGAGGGGTTGCTCTTCATCCTGAAAACACTCAAGTTTCCACACACAGGTACACACTTTCCCACAACATCTTCACAGCTTTTATCAGCCCCCCTGATCAGACATCAGCAGAATGGATCTTTAAATCTTCTCTCCTGAGGTGGGTAACCCAGAATCTTTGCTTGCACCCACATTTTCTACACCAATATTCAGAAGGAACTGCCAAAAGTACAGTTTCCTGTGACTCTACACCCCCTACACAAAACCAGCTGAATTTAAAAAGAAAACCCAAACAAAACAAAACCCAAAAACCTTCAGCAGATTTTCATTAAAGCTCGTGGCTTGAAACTACCAATTCCATCTCCATGATCCAGAGGTTTTGAACTCAAGGAGCCCTGGAATACGTSGACCATTTCAAAGAAATTTTTCATAAAATACTTGTCACTCACTGACATCTCCTTTCATGACTACATCATTTTGTAATAATTCTCAGTCACAAACTGACATTCTCATGTGACTGAGTCTTGCTGGAACCTTCTCAACCAGATTCATRGTGTTTACTGAAACAGACAGAAATWAAAAGTCAGTTCACACTTGCACAAGCATCTAAGTCCATCACATCTCTGTGCATGGTAGCTGAGGTGCTGGGGCCACCTGAGACCTTTCTAACTTGCTACGTACTCTCATTGCCCTTGGAGTTTCTACAAATTAAATTTTTATGGGACTGAGATGTTTTTTTTTTAATTAATCAAATGATTTAGTTGTAATATACATATTAAAGTAACCAATGCAAACTCTAAGCTGCAAAGAAAGCCTGCAAACCACAGAAACCTTTTAACAGAGTCTTTTCACACTAAAAAGATATTCCATTCTGGTCTCAGCTTCCATAAGTAGAACAGCAACTATGGTTCATCTTCCATTTGTCAGGAGAGCTCATGTAAATTATGACTTGTGTGTTCCTGAAACAAAGTTGATATACTGTAAACCATTATTTGTGTCCTGGTAGAAATAATTTCTTGTCGCTGCAGTGCCACATTCTATCCCCACTGYGAGAGAGCTGCAGTGATTGATATGAAAGCAACTTCCAGAACGTGATATCCCGATGGTTAAACAGCARACTGAAGACACAAAAAACAGCATTCAGAGAGGTGTTTTCTATCTATTTTAATTTTTCTTGGTAATTTTGMTTTAACCTTCCCCACAGCCCTTCTGTGACTCCTTTCCTAAAGCGTTCTGCCTCCGCAGCCTTCGCTGACCAGGCTGCTCTCCAAAGCACAGACTRTTACAGAGCAGTCACAGAACAAGAATTACAAATGCAAACATTTTGCCCCAAGAGCCTCCTGTACACCAGACTGAAGGGCAAGAACTACACAGCCAAGTGGTGAATATCAGTTTGTACAGCCCAGAGTGGGCAGGCTCTGCCAATTAGCAGTAGTAGGGGTGTTTCATCCAATTTGCTCCCAAGGTAAATCCTGCCTGCAGTCAGCATTATGCTCATTTGGTCTCAGCAGACATTTGATCTGCCTAATCAAAAGAATCCATTTTCTGCTACCCAAAGAAGGAATAATGCAGTACACTCCAGGAAAAGAAAAAAAAAAAAAAAGATGCAACAGTTTTTTACACAAACACACTGTCAAATCATGCTTGAATAATTATGGCTCTTGTGGCACTTGTGTGTGGGGGAAAAAAAACCCCAAAAAAACAACGAGGAGTTCAATTGGTTAACGTGCAATTCCTTACAGACAGGAGAATAAAAGAGTTGGCAGACATGAATTTTGAATAATTTTGTTGTATTCATTGTTCAGTATAAAATATAAGAACACAGTTAAGAATATCTTTTCAGAAGTTTCAGTGAGCCAATTTCATCTTTAGCTGCTAGAGATCACCTGAATTTATCTGGACATCACTACCTCATCTGGCTTAACGCCTTTGCTCTCTGGGTCATGTATTTGAAKACAACATTTGGAATAGTCCTCAGTGTTTTGCAAGATCAGGTTTAATTCAAGGCTTGTGATACCTTTATATATATTTTTAGGTGTGACTCAGTTACCCCTGCAACAAGTAGGTGTCATTAGCAATGGGTGGCACAGCAGAGAATTCAAATCAGGAATTGGAGAACACCACAATTAACGACTGCATCCATGCGCAGCTTCAGAATAACAACACACAAAAGCAACTCTTAAAGCTGCTCAGTGAACACCTGAGGAGCAGCCTGTCCTTCTGGAGGATGTTTCAGAGGTATTGCTCCATATCCTTTGTCATGCTGCCAAATGTTACTGTAAATCCWTCTTGGCAGACCTTCCAAAGCATATAGCTTTGTATGTACTACATGACCAGACAAATAAATATCATCTCATAAACCTYAAGTGAAGCCACAAGAACACTGTCTTTCAGGCTGAGTTTTACACAAATTGAGATTTTTTTTTTTTTTTAGGTCCTGTGGTACTTTCAGTTGTTGCTCATTTTTTTTTCATGCAGCAGTAAGTACCAACCAGCTAAACTCATGATTAATGATGTTGCTGATGATGTTTCCATGCCTGGAACAGCCACAGACAGTCCTGCAAGCATCATGAAAAACAGGCTCTGGACCCCATCAGCACAAGGCAGAAAATCTTTTGAATGTATTAGTGTAATCACCAGAGAATAAGTAATGTTTTTATAAACTTGGATTATTATATTTAGAAAGTGCCTCCATGTCCWAAAACTGCACATCACAATCATAATCTTTGGTTTTAGCTACTTCATTAAAAAAACTGTTGTAATGACACTTCTTCAGCCGAAGGCATTTGCCATCAATTCTCCAGCACAAACTTTTTTTTCTCAAGTTAAAGTCCCAACAATTGCCAGGATGAGATGTGATTCCATTGGGAAAGTGACCTGGCTGCCACCCAACMGGCAGAGCAGAGTTGCACCAGCACACCTTACAAAAACCCCACGATTTCTAATCAAACCTCAACAACAGCTCCTGCAATAAGGGCAAGMGACTTCTACAGCTAAAGGGCTTTTCTTCTGCTGCATTTCAAAGCTGTGAACACTTGTCAAAGAGAAAAAGGAAGMAGAAGTCATTCCCTATGACCTGTCTCGGGGAAACTTGAATATGGGCATCCCTATGTTTGACTCTCTAGGAAGAACACTTAACTTTCAGCGCTAAATTGCAGCTGCTCATAGTCTGGGCCTACCCAAAAGAGCTTTCTAGCACCACACCCTAAGCATGTTCTGGATGGCCTACAGAATAAAAATGCTATTATTCAATCAAATCCCATCTTAAGACACACTCATTCTTGAGCACATGTAGTTAATCCTATGGAGCAATTTGATTCTTTTAATCTCTTTGAACTCTAACTCTTTTTTTTTTCTTTTGTATATACTTTGTGCTTTTGTGTTGCCTTTGTTAGTATTAAAATAGTAAATTATTAACAGTAATTTAACTCGGTGATTGTTTCTCATTTATAACTAGTTTTTAACTGCTGATTTCTTCTTTAGATGATACATAACTCTTACATTTTGGAATTACAGCCACTTATTCAGCACCTTGGTATGAACCAGCTCTTCTCAYGTCTACTCATGCAAAGCTCTCCGTAACTAATCCTATTCTAACCTAGATCACAGAAGAAAGGATCCTCTCAGGATCACCCATGAAGAGTGAGAAAATTCTACCTGCAGTCCTCATCTGAATTGGCTGAATGCAGGAGGATTAAAAAATTACCTAAAGATAAAATGCTGAATTATCCTACAAGCTATGATAGCTATGAAGTCCTGCCCTTCTGCTCCTGCCCTGTCACAGCTGTGCCCTGCTRGAAATTCTGGTCAATCTGACCCCAAAGACAAAATTGCCAGGCTTAATTAAGTATTACATCTGCTCCAGGGATATTAATTATTTGAAATATAAAAATTACTACCATAAAAATCCAGTATATTATGCTATATTTGAATTTAAATGAGGTGCTAAAGGACCTTGTAAAAACAAAAGGTAAATTAAAGTTACTTTTTTCCCTCCACAGCTTTTTCTATGGGACTTCAAGTTTGCTTTTTKTCTTCACTGAATAATTTGCAAGCATCCCTTAAAAGCTCACTGCAGCTATTTTGGCCTTGGGAAAAAAAAATAAATATCACATTACTGGGGTCAGTGTGTCTGATTCTGTTATAAAGGCAGTGTGGAAGTGAACTTTGTAGCCTAAGGATGGGTGTGACAGGTGGCCAATATGTCCAGGTCAGTCACAGAAGGTGAGAAACAGAGCTCAGCATTCATCTAAGGTAGATGGAACAAACTTCTGAGGCCACTCATTCAAGGTTCTTCAGTCCTCAATATTTGTTCTAATTTTGGATACTCAGCACCATGCAAGTGGAGACTCAGCTGTCTTCCTCTGTTCAATACATAAYCAAATGCAAGACATATTTTAGAAGCTTTATTTTGCTTTTTTATCAGGAATTCCAGAATTGCTACTCATAAAACAAGTTRCTCAGAATTACAGGTTTCAGCCAATACAAAGATATTATGAATAAGATACCCTCTCTGTTTAGCTGGGATTTTTATGACATCCATTAAGGRGCTTCATTTAAATTCCAAATGTAAAGCTGAGACCATCTCCACTCTGCTGTGATGGTGCACCAARAAAGGGGGAGAGAGTTTTGCCTTCCCAGGGGGGAGCTGAGAGCCACTCTGTCTCAGAAAAAAGAAACAGCCTCTTGTTCTACAGGGAATAAATCTATTACTGCAGTCTGCTTCCATCTTCAAGACAAGAGTCTGGAGAAAACATTCACATTAAGCACGATTTTTTTTTCTTTTTTTTTTTTTAAAGACTGATAATAAACAGAAATCTTTGCATTCCAAGGCTTAACCTATCAAGTGACAGAAGCTGGGCATGTTGCATTGTGAGATTTCTCATGTATTTTCAATCCATCTGGAAATGCCCAGAGAATCGTACTAAATGGGCAATTAATCTATTACTGCAGTCTGCTTCCATCTTCAAGACAAGAGTCTGGAGAAAACATTCACATTAAGCACGATTTTTTTTTCTTTTTTTTTTTTTAGAGACTGATAATAAACAGAAATCTTTGCATTCCAAGGCTTAACCTATCAAGTGACAGAAGCTGGGCATGTTGCATTGTGAGATTTCTCATGTATTTTCAATCCATCTGGAAATGCCCAGAGAATCGTACTAAATGGGCAATTAATCTAAACCAGCACAGCAATTCCTAAATGTTTCTTTCCCTCTAAGCATAGGCAAATATAGAAATATAAACAGTATTGAAACATTTGAATTTGATGTACTGAAGGTCACYGAAGAGCACACAATACCCCCTTCCTCTCCAATCCACAGAACAGTGTGCTTTGTTTTTTCATAATTAATTTCTATTTCATAACTTAGCTTCTAAATAGCTCATTACTCAGAAAAGAATTAAATACTCCAGACTATGAGGTCTTTTCAATAGATTAAACTATTGAAATAGGATAGTAAAATATCCCRATTTCAAGAGCAAGACACATAACTCAGAGTTCAAGTAGCAAAGCAATTAATCTTCAACAGAGCRGCATATGATAGCTCTGAAAACAAAGCTCTAAATTCTGACAATCATCCTAAAATATTTAACACTGAATCTCTTCTGAGACTTCTGTAAGAACTCAATAGAAAAGCCCCATCGTCTGCTCACAAAATAAATGCAAATCCTTACAAGGCTGGATAACCGTAATATGGCTCCAGGCATACCTTTGGTTCTTCCTTACTGTCAGCTCCTGTGAGAATCCCCAAATTCCCTGATGCTCAGGAAAAGCTCTTTAAATGGCTGCTTTTTTCARCCTCTTCCACCACACTGATTTTTAAACATCACCTCATTTTCCTTTCACATTTAACACATCCATTAATGACTAAGAACAGGAGTTCACATTTCCATGCATTAGCCCAAGCAGCTCTCATCTTGTGATTTTCACATTGTTTTTATAAAAATGAAGCAGCAAGCTAAGTAAATAAATTAACACTGTGCCCTGCCAAGGTAAAGTCAGAAAGAATTATTTACAGTCAATTCTTAAAAGGGATTTGCTCACTTATGACTGACTCCTACAGCACAGCTGCCAAGAGCAGACCCTCTGWGCTTTGGTGTCATGGTCACACTGAACACACTCCCAAGATGGCAGCACTTCTGATCCCCCAATTTACAGTGATGCCTGATGCCTTTTTGCCTTTTCTTTTTATAAATACCCTTTTAGGTATTTTCTATATCCTTTATGTATTCCTTGTAGCCTTAACCTACATGCTTGCAATTTTTGTAGCCTGGTATTCTAACTCAATTTTAAGGYTCTGCTCCCCAGTAGGAAGCCAATGAACCCTATGCTATCTCAAAACTTGAAGTTTCAAMCTTGGTTGAAACCTTTTCTCTAAAACATATTATGTAAACTGGGSTCTAACCTCATCTAGAGAAGAATTCTTTAGAATAGAGGGACCTTACTTCATTTATTAAGTTTMTTGTTGAGGAATTTTAGATAGATATGCTAATTTGCAAGGTCTATAAAATTTTGRTATGTGTTATACAYGGGGTGCATCTTGGCATGTTCTACCTTTGAAGAGTTGTGCACCTTAGATCCTATTAAAATACTGAGGTAAAACCCTTTTATTCCCTTAACCATGTCTGCCTCATAATTCTCAGACCAGCCAAAAGGCAACAATAGTGCACATGTTTGGGTGACAAATTAACCCTTCATTTGAAAATTGCTATGATCTCCAAAAGGCCAAAATAAGGAACCTCAAATTTAGCTTCCTTCTTTCACCGACCCAGCACAGCACTCAGTCTTCTTGTGAACCCTCAGTTACRTTCTTGTGGTTTTGGAATCACCTTTGGGACACATTTTTCCTCATAGAGGTGCAATGACCAGCACCATGGCTTTATCCCAGTGGTGACCTCCAAGCAGGAGTTCAAAATGAAGTTTCAGGACAAAACCCTAAAGAGATAAAGGGCATTTCTCAGCTCAAATGCAGAAACAATGCTTCAGCCCAAAGTAAAAACTAATTATTTTTATGGATTATGCTAATTCACACGAGGAAAGAGGCTAAATTTATTTTTCTTGGAGGTGGGACACCTTATATGCGACATTTGACTCTTATTATTTCTTATATAAACTCACATTAGCCAGTTAGGTAATTCCCCCCAACTCGAGGGCCTAAAAAAGTGCAAAATAGTATCTCAAAGCTGATCTCAGTCTTAGAGAAACAAAATTAAATCATTCAGCCATCCATTAGCCACGTTTTCCCACTCTTCATGTTGATTTCCATGAACTCTTCTCACCTCCTGGTTTGTCACCTCTTAGAAAACAAAAGGGATATTCCACACTTTCTGCTACATCACATCATAACACAGTATGTGCTCCTTCAACTGATCACTCAGAAATCATCCCAGCTTTGTCCAAGAGAAATATATTAGACTGGGACTTGTCAGATGGAGTTCTTGAGAAATTATATTTGCAAATACCACTTCAATTGTGATTAAACAGACAATAAATATAACACTAAACCATAGGGCACCATTACAGGAATGAAACTTAAATCAGATATTTTGGGTTCTTTTATTTGCATAAAAGTATTGCTTCTTGGCTTGTGTACCCTTGTGTATGTTTGTGAGAGGRCCAGCCATCTCTGCAGCAATAAAGCAGCATGTCCAGTCGTCACASATTACTGTAAATCAAATTTTAAAATGGTTTCTTGCTTATAACAGGAAAAACACACCAAATGCAAAGGTCAGAACACAACAGGAGAGAACAAAAATTGAGACGATGTAGAGGAGTCACTCAGGAAGGAGTGTRCAGTTACAAAACAGTTATTGCTTTTCTCAGGCTCTATTACCAAGCATTTGTGAAGGTTCAAGTGGCCCATTACTATTAGGAAAAACAATCTTGAAAMACTGAAGAGCTGAATAATTTTAGTAGGTAGATTCTTTCTCTGAAAACTCCAGAAGTACATTTTTATTGCATACTATCCATTATGAGTTCAGTTTAATGTTTTCCAGCCATTCAATGATAAGAAAAACTACCATTGGCTCTTGATACCCGTGAATCCCATTTAAGTGAATATCTGGCAGTTGGGGAAATTTGGGCATCCCCAATTAAGAGCTGCCTTGGAAGAAGTCAGAGTTGGAAGCCTGTTTATCAGATTGTCTTCTTTATTTCCACTGTTTTACCATTATTTATATTCTTCTTGCCACGCCTACAGATGATCTCTGAAATAAAACTGTGTCTCAATTGGTCTCCTTTCATTAACTGTCTCCAGACAAATCAATATATGGTGTGAGAGACGTGGGCAGCGTCTTTCAAGAGAAACAAATTGCCTTTCTAATTTATAACATGCAATTAGTCATGCAAAAATGAAATGCTCTGGAAATAGGGCCTGCTTTATAAATGCTTCATTGTGAGGAGTAGATGGTACTTCAAAATTCTGGTGGAGCAATAACTTCTTGTTTGTCAACATAATATTCCCATATGTAATTAGAAAATTGTSTGTACACACTGACCACTTCACTTTGCTCTGTTAAGGAAATGGAGCACTATCATTAAAAATGCCACGACAAAACATCCAGTTTCAACTCTGGAATGAAGAATCATTCCAATCACTAAGTTATTTTCACTGCTTGTCTCTGACATATTTCATCCATGTCCTATAACCAAAATCAATTTTTTCCCAAACCATACAGAAAGACAAAAAAGTAATTTTAAAAAAAATTAGGAGGGTCAATTATTCAAAAGCCTCTTTTTGTGTTTATAGGGTAAAAAAGAAGAATCATTTTAATTGCATCTAAACAATTTGGAATGAGATCTAGGAAAAGCTTTCTACCACTAAAGCTGGCGACACACTAGAATAAGGATGCCAAGAGAGGTCATTTAATCTCCTATACTGTCCTTACACATGCCTGAAGGTTTTTGACAGCTCCAGAAAGGACCCACATTGTGTCAGGGCAGAGCAGTGGATTCAGCTACTCCTCAAAGTCCTTTTCAGGCTGACATTTCTATTATTCTCTGCTCAGGTGCACCCTGGCTCTGTAAGGACGTTGCTGGGCTGCTGCACTCATACAGATGAAGCTGACAGGGCTTGGCAGAAGTATAAGGTGCTGTCAAAACACTAATACATGCTGAACCAGAGCTTTTCTTTAACACTCCGTGGTTTTTCATTATTAAGACATGGATGAAGTCTCTGCACACTTCAGTTTCCTGAGGTCATTACAGCGTCTTTTGGATTAACTGGTCAGCGCCGCTTGGGTTTATTCACAGCTAAAAATAAAGGATTTTACTGAGTGATATGAAATGCAGTTTTTATTCCTGGTGAACACAGCTGAGTAGGAAGAGGTGTGTAAAAAAGTTATTTATTTTACTAAAATAAGGAAAAATGAGTTACCTGTGGTAGTCATTTAAGCAGCAAATTACAGTAAATATTATGCAATGAGAGATTTATAAAAAAAAAAAAAACAAAAACACACAGATATACTACAATCTACCTTCAAAAGATAGTCAAAACTAAGTATCATGGTACTTTGTCATCTTCTCTCAAATGAAAAGTGTTCCCACAACAGCCATGACCCTATTTGAAGATACATAAAAACCATATTTTAGGCCTCCACAAATTGATGTGAGTRTCCAGTTTGCCTGTTATTTTATTTTTAACTACAGTCATAAACTAGACTGATGCCCTCAGGGAGTTCTCTATAGCTGGCCCACCTAATGCTATTCCTGGTCAGTACAGCATGACTGTTCCCTTCAATACATACTCCCTAGTTTGCTCCATTACCCAAGAAATCACATTTTTCCACTAGCCTGTGATAAAAATCAGGTAGCAGTCATGAGATCTGATGGAAAAATATATTTTATGTAACCAGTCTTTTATGCTCAAGAAATAAAAGATATCGCTTCTTTATTGTGTACACAAAACATAAAGGGCCAAGGCAGGCAAATTAAAGTGTTTCCTAGGGACACTAAAATGGAAAAACTTTTAAGCCTTTCAGAATCTGCAGCGTGAGTACCAGGAGCATAATTTTCCCATCTGAAATAAAAGCATTTTAAATTTCAAGTTTCATAGTGTTTGTTCCTTTTTCTTTTTCTTTTTTTTTTTTTCTCCTCTTAACAATGCCTGCCAACAACAGATATGGGTTAGCAGGGCCATCAGGGAAGCTTATCTTCAAGTAACCAGTCTTTCATCTCTCATCACTACTGAAACATGCTTTGGTACTGAACATGTCACACAACTGTTCTGGGCTTGTTTTGTTCCCCTCTATTGACAGCTCACATGAGCAGGATTTCACTTAACTGGAAATCCTGCCAATTTTAATCATCCAAAAACAAACCAAGGCAAGCGTGACAGGCATTAAAAAGAAAAACATAATTTCTTCAAAGATGTTACAATGAGATTAGCTTTCATAGAGTAARCCATAAAAATCCATGAAACTTCTGGTTTGTTAAAGTCTAAACATAGGATGGATACACCTAAACTCAATTTCAGACTACCCCTGACCCAGCATTACAGGGAACCTTTCTTCCCCCTCACCACAGCACATGGTATTTTTTTCRCTTATTGCACAATATATGTTAAACAATCTCTATGGCTGCTGTTTCTGTACATTCACACAAAGGATTACAAATAATCTTAGACCAAAATCAGGCTGCTTGTGCCACAGGTCTGCACATACAAGAATAAGCAAAATCACACAATGTATTATTTCCTTAATCACATGAGAGAAAAGCAGAAAGATCAGACAAAGCTTTATCCCTAAAAAAATACACACATATAGATTCTTTTGCCAGTATGGACAAAGGCTCGGGAAATTTCCTAGGGAAAGGTATGAAATTCTCTCCTAAAAATGTGGTGTAATGTGCCCTGCTTCTCACTTGGGATTAGAAAAACATTTCTGTGTGACATTTAAATTCAGTAGGTTTTCCGGCTTCTGTGATTTTTTAAAATAAAGGCATATTAATAATCTTTATCTGATACCTTTTCTTCCTTTGATACTGAGTTCTCCCTCTGAATTGTCTAAKTTACTACAAGCATTTCCCTGCTACTTGTTCCATTTTCTTGATTTGGTTTCCTGCATCTAATTTTAGCAAGTTCACCCCTCTCCTTGATAGAGCCACCTTTCATCTCTTCTGTCTCTCCAAAGACTATAAAAAAATCCAACMATAAATAAGCAAGCTTTATTTTGCTTTCTCAAACACAAATCAGCTGTTTCCTCTTTCTCCATCCTCATCTCTATCCCAGCTCACCAGGGAACCAGCCCTCTGCAAACCTCCACACCACTGTCAGTGTATTTGGAAAACCCTTGACCTCAGGTTAGAATGTACTACACAGCTCTCAGGGCTCAGTACACAGATTTATCCTCAACTGTGTTTAAAACAGATTTGTTTATAGAGCCAGCTGCCTGCTGGAAGCGTCACAGTTGCTGCCTGCATCCTGCCTTGAGCTSCTTTCCCACAAATGTTTCTGCTGCCCCTCTGCCCTCACACTTTTTTTGTGTGACTGGGATCAACATCAGCAGCAATCCCTCTGACCACCACCCYGCTCTCGTGCTGTAAACTGATGAGTTCTAATCAAAATATCTCAGGGCATTTTGCAGTCTCTCRAAGTCACTTTTGTGTTGCTTCATCTACTGCTCCCTCTTAACAAGTGTCTCAAATTGGATGATAGCTCTAGAAGGTTTTGCTCAGACACAAGTCGTACCCATTTCCCAGCCTTATTAAATCATAAAGCACTTGATTCATTTCCAGGGATTAGGTCCAAAATATCCTCTGGCTGTATTGACCATTCAACAAATTGCATTATGAAAGCAGCACCACACCAGTGTAGCTCTGAAAGCCTGCTTTCCTTGGATTTTGCATGGTGGTTATTGCAATCAATATTGGAGCAATTCAAATCCCTCACAATCAACCTCCAAGGCTTCTTTTAAGGTACTTTTCTTATAGGTACAAACATTACACCAATATTTTTTTAAGCACCCTCAGGGTTTGTAACAACAACCAGCCTTTTCATCAGCTTCTTTCCTTATTGCCTTTGGTTTATGAGACACATCACACACCTCTTGGRATATTCTTTGCCATCTTTCAATATTAATCCTTGCTAGAGTCAGTTTTGCTTTCTAAATCTCAAAGCTCTAGAGCTTTTCTGGTTGTTTGGCTTGATATCATACCCCTGAAATGATAATTCATTCAAAACCATGTGGGAGAAAAGTTCCTTTTAAGCATCAAAAGAAACAAAATTCACTGCTGTATTAAATATATCAGTCAGAACATTTTATTTCTGAAAATAAAATGCTTTTACCCCCCAAAAAAAGACATGTGAGTCTGACACTAACCAGGAATCTGGCATTTCATTTCCTTACTTTGATAAAATTCAAGCTTCTAATGGGAAGAAATCTCTGGTCTCTGTGTCCCCAAAGTGAAGAGGAAAATTCCATCTCCTCACTTGGAGAAATGCTACTTTTAACATGCGTTTCTAGAACACTGTTTCACAAAAATCTACACTGTCATTCAATTCTGCACCTTGATGTAGGTCTGCAGTATGACCTCCATCACATCCCCCAAACTGAGGTTAATTATAACCTGTCTGCTGCAGGGGTTAAATCAGTTAAAATCCAATGGAATTTCTATTTGATGCACTCAATAGTGTGACAAATCAGGGGAAAAGGCAGGGGCAYGTGAAGGGTGCACTAATTTCAATCAAGTCTTTCCAAGTGTGTGAATGCCAGAGAAATTATTGGATCTCAAATTTCATCATATGTGTGAGTATTGCTTTATTGTGAACATTTACATTAGTAGTTTAATCCCTTTAGGAAAAGAATACTGGAAATTGGTTTCAAAATGTTCCCTTCATTAAATCTGTTGCAATTTCCTTTGAAATAAAAGGCACAGTCTGAGGTAGAAAGAACCTCACAGATGAACTGTTAGAAACATTAGATAAGGACCTCTCAACCCTTAAAAGGAATGAAATTGTGCTGCACATTTCCCAGCTGAATAGTTTGCAACATATTAACATCATTTGAGGGAATAGAATTTTAAGTAAAGGCTGTCAATGTGTATCACACGTTTAAAGGGAATCAGAGACAAAATGAAGAGCTTAAAATGTGTGAGGAAGCCACATCCACACACAGCCACTCACTTTTTTTCTGAGCTCTCTTTTCTGCCCATTGTGGTGGTTTATTCACAGTATTTCACTGTGCTGGGAGACAGAATGTTGTACCACCATGAGAAATCTCAGGTTTGTGCTTCAGCAAGTTCCCATCTCAGAGAAGACCTCATAAGATTGTCATAAATCTTGATTTCTTGTATCTCATCTACTCAGTGCATCCCACATTGGCAAGAGAGATGTGTATTGTCCTTTTTGCTGCTGGGTAAAAATCAGCAGCCAGCAGGCACCTGCACTTGTGTAAGAACAGATGCCAAATGCAGAGTTCCCTCCTGGAAATAACACTTTGGAGGAACCCCTTGTGGAAAACAGAACCTGGTCCGGTAGCACTTGTTTTATATTCATCCATTCTTTCCTCAGTCCTGGGACTTGTTAAAAGCAGTTAATGTGGCCTGGTGCATGCTAAATAACCTGATTTTTTTCTGCATCCTCAMTCTTCCCCAAACCACGTGAACAGCCAGCTATCAGCTTATTAGAAAAACACCCTTAAAAAATAAACGTTTTCTCAGACCTGCTGTACACGGCAAACATCCAGGTACAAACTGCTCTAAATTGGTCACAATTTATGGTGATAAGACTCTACTCCCTTCCCTGAAACTGCTGTATTCCTAAATTTAACTCTTCTGGATGCCAGGACATTTTGGGGTGGTTCACATTTTCTCCAGTTCTCACAAAAACTAAACCAAGGGTGCTTTCCCTGAAGTTGTTCACAGATTATTTTGATGGATTCAAACTTTCAAACATAGAGCACTCTACSCAAAATTTCCAAACACACCTAAAGGCAAAACATTTCAGACACTTTAAAAAGATTTTYGTGATATTACAAATTAAGGATAAACATCTTACAGAAACACTTAGCTTTTCTGTTCAGAAGTCTAAGCACACTGAATTGAATGCATGATGATACTGAAGAAATTACACAAGTGTATTTTTTAGATAAAATGTTCTTTTGTTCTCTCTACCCAAATTTCCAATAATCTCTTCTTTCTGTGCAAAGCACTTACGCATTATTAGAACACCAGAATTAATTTTAGAAAGACATTTGACAAAAATGCCTATCTGACCCACACAGAAAAGCTACAGAGAAAACTTAAGTACTAATCTGTAAATGAGATAAAACAGGGCTGAAGAAGATTGAAGCAGAAAGAAGAGTATTTGGTAGATATGTCTCTAAAAAATTGGGTATTACAGAAGCAACACTAACAGCACAATGGAAGCCTTAAAATCCTCCAGTTTCACTGCTGTGAAAATATTTTGGAAAAAGGAAAGTAGGAGTTTATTTACAGCACTAACTGCCATCATGTTGGTGGCTGACAGACCCTGAATGAGAGGGAATAAATAACCCATTGGAAGTTTCCAATGTCACACCCCTCTGTTGCCTCTTTACTAAGAGCAAACAGGGCACGTTATCACTGCTCACAACAAATAACCACGACTTTAAATCCAGGAAGGTTAAAATCTTCTGCTGACCCGTTTACTGTGTGGCATCTATGCAGAATTATATTGATAACAAAACCAGAGACAATACTATTGAAAGTAAATGAGGTTTTCCCTCAGCTTACTCTTGATCTACTCTCTGGTATCAATTATTAAAAAAAAAAAAAAACCCGAAGAAAAAGTCAGTTTTCTGTGGGTGGAACCAACACGGACTATTCTATTCTTCTTGGTGAGGGATTTTTCCACTCTTTAAGTTCAGAAAAGGAAATTTATTGATTCAGCTTCACCTGCAAAGGTGCAATGCCTGCAAGAAAGGTCAGAAAGCGTTCCTCAGTACCAAACTCTCATTAGGAGGGGATTGTACAAAGCAATATGAATAAATCCCATTTAGCTTGGCAAAGCATAATAACTTCAATACAACCTAGCTGCATAAGTGCATAGAGAAACATCTGAATAATTTCTTATGTTTTAGCAGAACATGTGTTTAAAGTTAAGCATTTATTTTTGTTCTTTTCCAAACTACAAAGCAATGAACAGACACTCTTCAGTCTTCATGTGTTCTAATTAAGGAACAGCAAACTACTCCATCTATGACAACTGACTCCATACATCAAATAACCCTAAGGAGGTATCCCAAATTAGGGCTGCAGCTCTTTAAATTCTGCAGCTGAGGAACTGTACTGACTGCAACTAACAAGAACCAATTTAATAAAAAAGCTCCCAGAAAATTCACAGCAAAGAAGGCATTATTTAAAAAGTGCTTCATATAAATTGATTGTGTTTTATCTATTCAGTATTGCTTTCCAGTGCCAGAAGTCCAGCATTAACTCAAGAATGCCTGGGTCTGTGCTTACACAGACATGCAGTCAAACAATTAGGAACTTAATCATTAAAGAGTTTAAGACAGAAAACAGATGTTCCAGCCAATTTTGTTAGAGCTGGGAGCCTCTGAAGAAAGAAGTCTGGATTATTTAGCTTTCTTATTTCTGCAGTGCCAGAGATCATTCTCGTTACTGTGTTTTGAAGCGGTAATTTCTGAATGATGATGCTGGCAGAACTACAAACAAAGAATTACACTAATCCAATCTGGATGTTACTGACACATGTGAGACTGGCTTCAGATTTTCACAGGTCAAACAGGATTTAAACTCTGCTCCATTAATAAAACAGAAAGACACTGTTCTTGGACTTTACAAAATGTCTTTGCCCAAAAAGGCACAGGAATCCAGAGTGGTTAACAGTGCTTTGTCCTGCAGCAGGAGCTCAGGGAAATAATTTATGCAGGTTGTACTGCCAACCATCAAATTGCTTTAAACAGGTAAAACTCATCTTACACCAAACACTTGCAAACAATAACCTTGCTAACACAGAAATGCCTCTCCAGGGCCTGTCCAGGTACATAAATTTCTACTGTAACTGATAACCCACTCTCAAAGAAGAATAAGCAATATCTTAGTCATGAGCTACAACTTCAAACTCTCTCCTTTTAGGTATTGGACTAAAGAACACTACAGGTTGATTCAAACCTCTGGATCCAAAACACAGGTTTTTGGGGTTTGGTCAATGTCCAAGCTGGAAATCCAATTTTAAAATGTATACCTTTAAATTTGATACAATTTAGAGCAGCTTCAGGAACTGCTGAATTCTCAAAAAGAGTTCTCTATTTACAGAAGAGTTTACAAGATACTTCATTTTTAGTTGAGCAAAATACACAAAAGACAGGGTTTAGCCAAATCCCAAAGGCCAGAAAGCAATTCAACATTTCACCAAATCGAAAGAGCATCTTTACCAACTGTATTACAAACAAACAAAGAAAGTAAAGGTCCTTACCCCTATACCTGCTTAGATAATTTACTATTGACCAGGGTGCATATACAAACAAAAATTTGTTTGGAAATAAGACATGAGTTGTTCACACTGAACATATAGCAGTGATTAAACATCATAACAAAACAAACTACCATTCTAAAAGTCAGCCAAGCCAGTGATGGAACATCAGCCTTACCTTCAAAACACAAGAWCAGGAACTGTTTATTTATTTTTCTTGCAGTTTAAAAAGTATTTCTCAAAATTCAGATTGTCAGCACTTTATTTTGTCAGTAGGAAAAAAATTGCAATTGCACAAAAAGTATTTTCTTGACTGAAATAGCAAAACATGCACTTGGATTGCTTAAATTTCCTAGTCTTTTTAGCAAAGGAAACGAGTATCTATCTTGCCTATGTTTTCACTCATTAGATAAAATCTAAGTAGCCACTAATTCAGTACAGCTCTCTCAGATAAAACTAAGTTGCAAGACATAAGTAAATTAACATGATTTTTCCTTTCCATGATTTTTCTAACTCATAAGAATGATCATTTCGTGACAGAATTTCAAATACCAAACTGCTAAATTAATGGTGATAGTAGCAGGCAGCAAACATCAAACTGCCAAGGACAGGTCTGAGTTTTAGGAATTAAATATTTTCCTTAAAATTACATAGGCTGATCCTTTAAGGTAAGACTAAGCTGGCTTTTGAGGCTGTATTACTCATGTTTGAACTATTCAAAATTTCAGACCAATTTGTATCTTTCTATGCACAGCAAGGATGACATTTACTGTAAAGCCTTTAACATTGTTCAGTGCACACAAGAAAAAATTAGAGGGAASCAACATGAAGAGCAAAGTAGGACCTTGTCCCATTCCTGTAACTTTCTCAGTGCTCTTACCCCCAGCAGTGTCAATTAAACTTGCAATTAAACAGGAATCTGGTGAGCTCTCCTCACTTCTCATTTTTTGCCCATACAACAGAATGAACTGAAAGCCAGAAACTTTCAGAGGTGCTGAAATTAGAAACCTTCAAGGGTTTCAAAATTTGTCCACCAGACTTCCCCACCAGCCCACAAGCCAGCCCAGCATTAAGCTGTATGACTGGGAGATTATTAAAGACCTGGAAAAAGATGAGAAAACAAAAGACAGGAAGAGTAAAATATGTTTTACCACCCTGAACTATGGCCAGGAATGTAACCTCAGAATTCCCATTGGCCACAACCACTTGAAAAAGAAAAAAAAAAAAAAAAAAAAAAAAAAAAAGGAAATAAGTAGTTACACAATAGTATAGCGTTAAACTACAATTCAGTGGGCAACTGGAAAAAATAAAACCAACAAAAAACCACACCACTAAAAGCTCCACGCCAACATAAGAGGCACAGTTCTCTCCTGATCATTGGGAAACTTTCCTTCAACCTCAGTAGCAGCTGGATAGAATGCAGTCATAAAAAAAATATTMATGATCTGTTTAGATGTCAAGTCTAGCAGAAAGACTCAAACTGCCTTTCACTGAAGAAAGAAAATAAATATGAAATAAAATATGTTGGTGGCATATTTTCTGAAAGAAGAAATGCAGCTGTGTCTATCCTAAGCCAAGAAACCCCTCAAAGCAAAGGTGATGATCAGCATACAGAAACTCATGTAGGAACATTTTCACCAAGCACCCCAAGTAACCAATCAAAAMCATTATATCTGCCAAAAAAATTCTGGCTGCAGCATCCAAACCAACTCCAACAGGGTTAAAGCAAAAATCCACTGCACTTTCCATTAAAGGTATCATAGGAGACGTGGTACTGAACTGAATAAACTACAAGCTTAGAAAACCTAGAAAGACTGAAATAATACCAGGATTGGGAAAAGGTCAGATTGGGGGAAGTTGGGGAAAACTTGAGAGCTACAAGGGGATAATTAAAGAAGTCAGCAGTGTAAAAAGCAAGGAAGTGCAGGACATGTGTATGAGTAGCTGGATTCATTTAATTTCCATTGTACCATTTCTGTACCAGTGGTGTGAGCCCAGCACAAACTCTGGGCTGAGAACAAGCAAYATCCCATTTCTCCMTTCCATTTCTCCATCCCAGATGCAAAGGTCATCCTGCTCCAGCCTCACTGGAAGAGTCAAGAAGTATTTCTTTAAAATATCACAAAAGGAAAAAAAAAAANAAAAAAAAAAAAAAAAAAAAAAAAAAAAAAAAAAAAAAAAAAAAACCAGAAAAAATAAGACATCAAAGTCCTCTGCTGCTCAGGCCAGAGAAGCAGTGGAACATGGAACACACCACATATCATGCCTACTTGACTAGAAGAAAAATTCACATGCACACACTCCAAGTGCATTGAAGTCAAGCTGTCCAGATGTTTCTGCACAGCTGCATGTTAGTAATGTTCTGTGGGCAGCATGCAACAGACCCAACAAGCCTGTCTTGCTGTGCAGAACACCTGCAGGAAAATGAAAAGCACAACCATAACTCACACAAGCTAAAATTAACTTCTCTTKTTCATGCTTTACAGCTAAAGCTCAGACAGTGTGCATGAAAGAAAAGGGAAGGGTAACCCAGATGAAGACAGCTAAAAAAAGAGAAAAATATATCCTTGCACTGGTTTTCAATTTGGATTGTAATTATGATGGGTTTTTTTCCATTTCTCTCAGCAGCCCATTTTCACATTCTCTTTCCCTCCTCTTTTTGTTCTGCATATTGCTGATTTATGCTCCTTCACAGAGAAACTTAATCATTTGGAAAACTTCAAACCGCAAAAACTCTGAAAAATGAAGTACACAGGTTGGAATAGTAATGAATGGTTCTGCTCTGACCCTGCAATTTCTGTTAAAAGGTGTTGCATAGAATGTTACTGATTTTAATGACATTTTTGATAATAGAATTGGCAAGGTCCATGATGAAATTCTCTCATTTTCAGAGTCTCAGAATGAAAGTAGGGCTTTTTTTCTGGAAACTGAAGCTTCAATACAGCTTCAGTTCACACAAGGAACAGATACATTTYGCTCTCCAGTAAATTAAAATAAACTTTAAAATGTCAGAATGTGTTCTCTGACCAAGATCYGTCTTTGACCAAGAATCAGCTTTCTGAAAAGCAGACACTTGGGTACTTGAGCATGATCAGAATTCAGAGAAATGCAGAAGAAAATTCAGAAACCTTTATTACTGTGAGAAATTGCTCAGATACCACAAACACAAACACCTACAACTTGAGAAGCTAAAAGCATCAGAGATTACATCTTCTATTTGAAGCAGTTAAATGAAGATTCAATCCTTGCCTGATATATCAAGAACTTGAACAAATGTGCGTTGCTGCACCTCTCACAAAGATCCATTGAGAACATTTTCTGCTCCTCATATCTTCAGATCATCCTCAACTGTAGGCTTTTTCAACTAAAATCTTCCCAAGGTTTATAATATAAATAATAATAATTATTATTATAATAGTGCTATTATAATAATATAATCTTCACTATAATCTTCAGAGTTTATATAGTGATAGAGMAAATCCAAGCATATGCAACAAGAGCATTACCTTAGCCAGGTTTTCCAGGCATATTTTCTATAGAAACCAGCTCCATGGCCAAAGGCAGTGAAAGAAATTTACTGCAGGAGAAAGGCCCCAAAACTTATTCTGATGTATCAGAGGGAGCGTAAGTGAAGGTTGAGGTTRGTGCTACACCTGCCCTTTGGATGAACAGAATTCCTCACCAGCTGCACTTCCTGTCAGCATTAAAATGAGACTCTTCTCTAACCACACAGGATTTGCCTCTTAAGAGGCTTAGAARCAAACCCTTCTCAGCAGGGAATTGTTCCAAGGGAGCTTCAAGCCTGCGAGGCCAACCCAAACCATTCCTCACCTTCACTTAATCTAAAGCATTAATGGGATCAGGAAAGAAAACAACATCTTCACTTGAACTGAGTCCATGCATTTGAGGCAACACAGGTTATTTAAGAAATTCAAGGGCGCCCATACAAGCTGGACACCCCAATGAGGAGTTATGCTGCAATAAATGCAAMAACAATTTAGCAGCAACAGCAAGAATATGAACCACTTCAATACCATGACAATTAATTGATGACAGSTCTAACTGCATTGCCTTTCAAAAAATTAATAAATAAATATAAATAAATAATCAATCTGGTTTAGATGAAACCTGAGAAGCTTAAAGTCTTAAGAMAAAGCCCATCTGAAAACTCACACTATTACCACCTTTGGATCAAGTGTTTGGACTGACAGATCTTCAGATCAGGGATCTCTTTTGCTGTGCATCTCCTCCTGCCATCACACTTCCCTTCTCACAGGATCTTGTTGAAATCTGTCCTCACCTGCAGCTCACCTTCCATTACTTCTCCCACCACACCAATCTTTCTTGGCTTCCTGATTTTCAGCCCATAACTTCCTCAGTAAACTCCCTCATGTCTATATACACCTCACGTTTATCTCTTTTCATGAATGTTTCTACCAGCTCTTTTGATATTATTTTTAATCTTGAAGCACAGACTGTGCTGTCTAGTCTACCTGAGTAGGATTTGATGTGAATCAGTTTTCCCACGCCATGAAAGATCCTGAGCTTTAATTGCCTTCTCTTTTGCTGTTTCACAAGRTAAAACTGACATGGCTGATATTTTTATTAAAACCAAAGACAGGGATAGATATCTCAGACTAGACAACAAGTCTTGCAAAGGTACTCACATGGGAGAATCTCAGTCTACCTAATTAGCATGAGAATTTTTCAAAGGATCACCCAGATTAATGATTTTCATATTGTGCTAAGGGCTAAAATAGGAACCCAGCAGCACTTCACTTCCTTTCTCTCTAAAAGTAATTTTCAGCTGGGGAAAAACCTTCCATAAATGCTTCATTCAGATGAACATGGCCTCAAAGAAGTAGGGTTTCAACAGAAAACTGGTCTAAAAAGCATTTTTCTGCTTTAACCTGAGTTGTCCCCCACAATTCCTCTCCACCCAAAAGGGTCTCCAGCWATTCCTAGCTAAAGCTTGCCTGAAGATAACCACCAGGCCTAGAATTTTCACCAGCTACTTGGTCCTCACAAATCATCTTTGATTGTGCCCAAATCATGCTRGCATTCCCATTTTCAGCCATAACCCACAGTAACCCCTGGGTTTTYTTCACAGTGTGGGAACCATGGGTCTGGTTTTGGGGGGCTGTGCARATGAGGCAGCCCTATGCAGATTCCTTCTGATCCTCCTGCTTTATCCATTAAAGGTGTCACCTTCAACTCTCTGTCCCAGTCTCCTGAGCAAGAACAAAGGAGCACATCTGAYACCAGCCCTCAGTCCAGCGTAGCATCTTAAGCAGATTTTATGTAAATATAAAAATAAAATCAAGATTACTTTGAAACAAACTAAGCCAGAGGATGGCTAGCAGAGGATGTCACAGGAAACACATTAGAACTGAGAAAAACTACAATCAAATTCTCAAATTTTACTGTTCTGTTTCCTGTTTCAAAGGTTTATTTTCTTGTTTAAGAGTTCCTAGGAGATATTTCCCCATTTATTTGTATAAATATTATTAGTTTGAAGCTCTTTCATGTAGTTTTGACCCTGGTTTCTACCTGCAATCTGCCCATGAGCCAATCTAACCCTCACTACTAAGTTCTCAAACACACCCCCTTATGYTTTCCCTCATGAAGCCCCTCGTGGTTAACATGCACATTCTTTAATTTTTGTGACCATGGCTGTGTGTGGTGCTTGACAGTAGCCTGCAGCTACTCTGGGTGTGCCCAGAGCTGCATCATCATGTTGTTTTCCAGTCTGTTGACATCCTGTACTGAACGGAGTCGTGTTGGGACGAGGACACCCTGGTTCTGTGTTTGTCAAAGAGCAGGATCTGTCCCATGACAGCAGTTCAGCAACAAGAAATTACAGCTTGGGTAGCCAAGCTGTAGGTTTTGGGGAGTGAAACCACATTTGTGAAGTGGTTTGGACACATCCTGGCACAAGGCTGGCTCTTAAACAAATTTTTCTCTGGGAAAGAAAGCTCTGGGTCCTTTCAAGGAAAGGTCAGGCACATTTATCTGCCAAAAGACAGACTCTCAGTGTCAACAAAATGGCAATCATCCTCACTGCACAGGTCAATGCAGTCTGAAGGAGCAGGAGTTCCACAGGTAAYACTGACAGCTGGAGTGAACCTGACCCCAAGGCTGCCCTTCAGGCCATTTGGGAATGGCAGGTGATTTAACAATGGAAATGTGATCACATTAACACTGGGGAGGGAGGGGATATCAAAATAAATGTGCTGATCCAAAATGAGCACCACTGTTTCTACCAGATCTTTGCCTTTGGCTATTATAAAAATAATGCCAAACCTCATTGTTTTAGTATGTTTCATGATTTGGGTGATTATTTAAGTAATACCTCCTAGAGAAATGTTATTTGCATCACTGCCTTAGTTTTTACATAGAAAAAGAATTTCAGCAAAACCTGAAGGAGATGAAAAATGAAACCACATAAATCAGAAAATAATTGGAATATACCTTTATTTACTTGGAGGAGGAAAGGATCAGACAGAATGATTTCGAAGATCTCTCTACAGTTCAAACTTCTGACTTTCCCTGAGTAAAGTCCCTTTCCTTATCCAGAAGTTTTATTAAATCTAGTATTAACATCATCCTTTTCCTGTAAAAAGCTTTCATAAAAACAGACCTGAAAATTAAARCTTGTGCAGGGTTTGGGAGTGAGGAGGATCTAGGAGTCATCCAGGGAAGGGCTATAAGTAGATCAAATATGTAAACACGACTGTCAGAATTATCCTGAAGGATGCTGAACTCCCACAATTCCTGTCTCATCCCTAGCCTGTGTTTCTTCTCCAGGAAATTTTGTAATTTCCCCCTGGCATAATTATCCCTTTAACTAAACTATTTTGTCAGTATGCAGAGGACACAAATAAACTAGTCATGGGCAATAAAGCCTTGCAAATCTCCTATTGTACATCTCCAACTCCCTAYCATCCCTCCCAGTTTTTAATTGAATGTTGCCATTAAATGGTTCCCTTTAATATGCAGCCAGTGATGTTTCTTTAACATGCAAACTCCTGCACTCCCAGAATAAGCATTACTGGCATGACATTTCTAATTCTAATTATTCTAGATTATTTTCTAACAGTCATTAAAAATAGAGGGATTTTCCATATTCAATTAAGAAACAGGCCACCAGCCTAAGAAAGAGCCTTAGCAAATACACTTAAGGTATTCTCAAATATTAAAAAAACTGCTGCCAGAGGAAATGAGCGTGATTTCCAAAGCTGCTTCCCAAAACTGCTGCTAGAGAGATAGCAGGATAAGCTGTTGTAATCCTAGGTCTGGAAGCAGGGATACCACATCTTTCAAACTGCTGTAGGCAGCAACCAGGAGACCTTTCCCCCTCCTTCCCCACACTTTAAACCTGTTTCCAGCCCACTGGAGTGGGAAATGCATGCAGTGATACCACAGCCAGTTTCTGCCACCAAACAGATGGTGACTGCTGGAAGCCAGCAACACAGCTCCTAGTCACTGAAACTTTATTGGGAGAGCCCACCAGTGTGAATAAATGTCTTTAGATGGACTAATTAAAATGACTCTTTTCATTAGTTCGGACCATCTGTTAGGCTGCAGACCTGGTGGAATTGCACACAGGTGGACATTCCTAGGTGGGAATGGGGAAAAGAGAATCTTGGAAAGCTATTGTGCCCTAATAACAGGCCACTGAGTTTTCACACAAAATCCTCCTTAAATCTGAGTCCACAGAAGGACTTTTTTCATCTCTTCACCGCACTTGGATAGGCACTGCCTGGTCTTGGGCACCAAGCTCAAAAGCAGCTTATTCGTTCTACCTAAATGTACCAAATATTTCTTGATGTGTCACAATTGTCTGTATCCTCAAATAATTACTCTGATATTTCCATGCAGCTGCAAAAGAGAAAGAAAAAAATAAAATCTTTTTACCCCAAAAGAACTACAAAATACTAGCTTGTAAYAGCTCAGGAGAAGCCCACAAGAATAAATGTGGAATCCACAATATTGAGCTTTGGGGCAGAAAGGATAGAAACACAAAACCCTTCCAAGGTTTTGATTGAAATCAAATACCTTACACAGTACAAGATAATTCATGTAAGACTCAGCAGCAAAGCTCTTCACACTCTGGTTCAGCCTTCCTGAATSCACACAGACAATACAGAACCAGCACAATGGGCCTTATCTGCAATTTTACACTTATTCTTTCTTGTCCCTCACCCTGGAACACCCAGCACTGCTCAGTGCTTACCCATGATCTCACATTCAAAGCCATTGGTAACAAAACTGCTGCTGACTCCATACCTTCTGACTGCTCAGGGCTTTATAAAGCCAGGCCAACTTACCCCAGCAAAGCAAAAAGCTCACATGTAAACACCGAGTCAGGGCTGTGCATCACTGCTGGCAATTGCTCACATTTCCTGGCACAGCAGCTTCTGACAAGCTGCACTGCTCTTTGATATTTGCTTTCCTGTAATTTTCAGACAAACCAGAAATTGCACAAAAATGGACAGGTTGCAAATCCCAGTCTAAACATGTTAATGTAAGTACAGGTCACTGCAATTCATCTGTACTGTCCTGTGCACTACCAAGACTTCTGGGCACGAGAGCWGGACAGAGGCGGCAACATTGCCAAAGATAAAGGTCTGAAAGGAAACAATTTCAAGAAAACAGTTGTTTCAAGCCTTAATTTACACAAAAGGTCACCAAAAGTTTATTTCCCCCCCTTATATATCACCTTTAGATAACCAAACAGTTAAGGCAAGGCAGACATCCAGGAAGCCGGCTAGCCAACATACAAAATGCTTTAAAAAGAACAGAGAGGCCAATATGCTCCTATTTACAATATTTTGTGACCCTAACCTACTCATCATGTTTTATTATTTCCTCATTTTATAGCTCTGCTCTTTCACCAGAGCCAGCAGCCAACATTTCTTCTCCACTGGCCAAAGGAGCAGCCAAGTGTCTCCTTCAGAGCCAACATCAGTTACTGAGCCATAAGCAGCCAATRTGAGGCTGGGAATGCACAAAGCAGCAGCTGATACCCTTCTACTGGAAAATTAGACTTGGGTTTTAGGAACCTAAGGATTTTTTTTTCCTATCAGCCTAACTCATTCCGTGAGCCTATTTGAAATGATTTGATCAAATTTGGATTTAAATTAGGGCAACCAGTGGAACTACRCCGATTTACGCCAGCTGAGGAGCTGACTGTATTTTATTACTTCATTCTCTTTCTTTTGTGTGAGAATAAACAGAAAATAATTCTTACCCAAAGAAAGCAAAACAGCATTGTGTAGTTTCAAGGCCAAATAGAAGTATGTGTGCTGAAATCATAAGCTCTAATTTAAAAAGCCTTGACAAAACAGGGATGATTTCCCTCAGAGTGGGAACATGCAGATCTCAGTAGAAGGTGTTTCAAAGCCCAGCAAGAACCACTTAAATGTAAAAGTAATCAAGAGTTTYCACATGGTGCATTGACTTACAGCCCGTGCAAACAGCAGTCACAGCTCTTGGATTCCCTCACTTGATGCCTCTACAAGCAACCAAACCTTTGGCAGCCAAAATGCACAGGATGGTTATGGTTCATTCTCATTATCTGAGAGTGACACACTGCTTCACCTGTTACAAGAATTTCAGCTCCAGCAATGATGGACTCTTCCTGTAGCATTGTTCCTGAACACAGTTCCTGAACAGGTGCCATGAAAAGGGGAAAACAGCATGTTCAGCCTATTAGAGTCCACCATACCTGAATTCATAGCCAAAWAATGTCTAGAGATCCACATTTAAAAACCATCGCACACCAAAATTTTATGGTTGCACTTCCAAAAAGAATTACTGCAGATCTGAGGGATGAATCCCTTGAGGGTGTATAGGTTTTGTTCTGAGAGGAATTTGGGGGAAAGGACCATTAGGGTGGTTATTCAAATTTAAATGCTTTTCTAGATCCCCAATAAAATGCACCTTCATGCAGATTTATGTGGTTTTTACAGCTTCTGACTGAAAAAAGCATGGAAAAATCTTGGGCAGCAGCAACCAGTGAAATTTCAGGCAGGCATCTGCATTTGCCCATCCCAGCCCAAAAGAAAATCAAACAGCTCTTCGGTCAATCTRGTAAATATAAAAATAGGATGACTAGTGTCTAAAGTATCTACCTTTTTTACATATTCTAAAAATTAATAATTCTGTTTTGAATACAGCAACATCAACTTTATCCTTAACCATAAGGAACACAAGTTTCWTGCATCTAAGAGTACAGGTTAAAACCTACCCTACAAGTTGTTGAGGTCACATTTCACCCATTGTGCTTCTAACTGGTGTCCTTTATTTTTCTTTTTTAATTTAGTCAAAAAGCAGACCTGCTAACAGTTCACTCACAGCCAGTACTGAATATGCACCATCAGCAGTGGATCAACTTTATTCTTAAAGTCCAAACATGCCACTACTGTGACAATTTAAGTCTCCACTGGCCAAAAATCAAGAAGCACAATTTGATTTTTCAGCTTGGAAATCCTTGAGTACAAAGAGCAGAGTATCTTGAGCATTTCAGGGTGGCAATAGTTGATCATTTGCACGGTTCATAAATGAAGAGGGTGGGGATGAAGGTGTACGGCTAAGGGGTAGCAACAAACTGAGGAAAAAACATTCTAGAGCAGACATTAAATAGGAATTAATAGTATTTAGAATAACTAATCATGCATAAAGCACCACAACTTGTCATCCCAGCCCCACACAAAGTCTGGCAGTAGGGATGGGGGCCTGGGAACAGGCATGATTCACATAAATTGTAACAGCATCCTGAAACTACTGGCAACAGCAGAAGCACAACAAAACAAGCAACACCACTCAGCTAAATACGCCATTACAATGCATGCACAGTTGTTTTATGGTGCACAGGCCASTAGATTAGTACACATCACCTAATAATGGACAATTAGGTTCACTTCAGAAACAAAAACAGACGGGCAATGTGGATGTTCACAGAAACCGCACGAGCAATGAAAACCTTCGTGCATGGGAAAACTGGACAAACCTTGCCCTGTGACAGATGAAGCACGTGGATAAAAACAGACCGAGATTTTCCCTCACCACATGTCAGGGGATAAAAGGTGTTATAAAATCTTCCATTTCTTGATTACACACAGCCATGAATGCCAGCTTGTTGTAATTAAAAGGATGGAGCATCAGCATTTAACAAGGTTTAGAAAAACTGCTTAGGAGAGAAGTTCCATTTGCCCTTCTGTAATATGCATTTACAACAGGGTAAGAAACCAATACCGCACATAAAACTCATGTTTTTCAGCACTGCTGGTTGGAGCACCCAGAATATTTTTACAGATTCTGCACAAATTAAAATAGTGGGTGAGATAATKCAGTGCCAATGTCAGCTACCTGGCCATGGACTGACTGCACTCCAGCTGCTTCCATGGTGCTGTGGTCACTGTCCCTGAGTGGTTCTCTCTAAAATGGTTCCTCCAGAGCAAAATAAAAGATGAATTCTCCAATGCCTCCAGGAGGCTGGAATGCCTCCATCAGCCTGGCCATAAATATTTGCAGTGCACTGTGTAAAATCATTTATCATCACTTCCTACACTGATCGTCTTCATCACGTGAGCCTGTTTTCAGTCCTTCATTCCACCATTAAAGTTTCCCTTTACCTCAGATTTGATAAACTTTTTCCCTTTACTGTCTTCCTCAGCCACAAATAATGGTTGCGGTGGTTAGACTGCTGGTAACTCAAAAGAGCCTAATTTTAATGCATAATTTTGTGCCCAGACTATTCAAAAAGAACTTTAATAAATTATAGAAGCAGACCCCATAAAGCTACTTATTTTGATTTTCTTTTAAAAAAGATTTAAAATAAGACAATCTTCACCAATTAACCATAGGCTGAGAGCCAGGTCTTCTGCAGCTGATGCAGTTAGTGTCATCCACTTTCAAAAAAAACAGACGCTAACAAGTCACATTTGCAGCATTCAGGAAGAAGCTAGAAATGCCATCATTGTTCACATGCATTTGGAGATGTTAGTAGAGTAACTGAACCACTTTTTCAAACTTTTTACCAAAGAGCTACTCCAAGAATCTCAAATAGTAGCTTGAAATAAGGCTAACAGGCCTTTAAGTTTAACATCAGATATTAAGATCCATGATGAAAGCTGAAAAACTGAAATCAGTGCTTGCTTATAAGAGCAAGAGAGCTGACTCCACTGAGACACAAATGTTACATGTTCTGCACTCAACAAGTAATGTTTTCAACCTGATGCTCTGAAGATGGAATTAGGAAGCAAATCTTCAAGTATTAATTCCCTGTCTACCCTTCATTTCAGGCAATTCACCCAGGTGCACATGGCAAGTACAATCCAGGGTAACCAAATACCTGAAGGTGGCAGCTGGGACTCAAACCAGCACCATAAACCGAGCAAAGTCCTGCTTCTTCTCCAACCTCAATCTGCACCCAGGTGAGATCTAACCATGACAGTGTAATTGTTTCTGTAATGCCTAAACCCTCAGCCTCAGTCCTTATGGCAATGGGTTCTGCAAATCAACAGCAAGAGTGAGATAAATCAATTATCCACCACATAGTTAGTTATGTGTACATMAAGATGCTCATGGATATACACAGAAATACACTGGCACTGCCTCCATCATAAGCAACAAATTACAAGCACTCAGAGCAAGGAAAGAAGAGTGGGCATGATCCTGCTGCCCATCAGAACAGCCCCAGGATTCCTGCAGGACATCATCCTGTGAGGGCACCCTAAGGCCACGAYATCCTGGGTCAAACACCCTGGTACAGAGCACATTCTCCCCTCTGGTCCATAAACATTTCCTTCGGCTCCTGAGGGTCAGCTGCTGCCATGCACAGCCCAGAGGGCAGCTGCACTGACACTCACTGGCTTCAGCACCTGCTGAGTTTATTTCTCCAGTACATTTTTTAAACGGAAAAACAAGAACAAAGAAATTTGAAAGAATGCATACATTTGAATAATGTTAAAGGCAAGAGCAGACAGACGATTACAAACTAAAACAGCAACTTGGTCCTTTCTGCAAGTCACAGCAGCAGAACTCCTTCCTTACCCTTCCAGAACTCCTCTCTACATCAGATGGATGATTATTTGAACTCATTTATTTAATTTACTGCTCCTTCCTCTTGCAAAGCAGACAAAAATGAAGCAGACAATGATCAAAGACTTTAAAAGATCAGCAGTCAGAAAGACATGTCTATTTTATCCTCCCTTCTCTCCACCCATTCCAAAATAAATTGCAGAGGCTTACTGAGAACCAAAAGGAACTGGGACTCTCTGGTTGCTTCTGACCCTTTAATTAGAGCAGCAGGGTAGAAAAAAATAAACCCTKCCTTCTACCTTTATGACCTTTGATTTCTGACACTGCAAGACACTCTGAAGAATAATTTTAATAATAAAATTCCTCTTCTGAGAGAGGAAGAAAGAGTCTGATCTTCCCCTTCTGGTACAGTAGACTTTTAGAGATGAAAATATGGTACATTTCTGTTCAGCAAATATCTCCACTTTATACTACACTGCTGCTTTTCAGTTAATAGGGATGTTTCAGAGTCTGAAAAAAAACTGCATCTGAATGCTAATGTCTGATCTGACAGATCTGCCAAATGCAGTGAGCAACTGACTCTCACTTTCATGATGAAAAAAAATCAAGGCAGTACCTCAAATTAACTCAACACAAACTATCCCATAATTTTAGAGTAAGAACAAGTTTTAAAATTACTTCTGTTTCAATTTCAAAGTGAACATTTCTACTTAAATTTGGATGTAACCGTGTGAAGCTTCTCTTTATTATTGTTAATTTTCAAACCAGTAACACCAAATTTTAGATAATTTCACAGAATCCTTAAGTGTAAAAWTTCTCAGCTAGATGAAATCACCATATATAATATTGTTGTCAGTTTTGGTTAATTTGGTTGGATTTTCCGTAGATTTTATGTTTTTAAAAGAAAATAAGTCCACTTAATACAACTTTACTTTAAAATTTGCTTGCAGGCTTTGCTTTAAACTGCAAAACTTGCAGTTTAAACATGCTTTTAACTGTTTTAAACTGTCGTTTTCCAGAAAAAACCTACATCCTCAAGCTGGTATAATCTAAAGGAACTTCTCTCGCTGGTAGATTTGCATTAGACAGATTCTGGTGCTTCGTTTGAGCAGCAAACTTTGCTTTTATGATTAGTTCAGAAAACATTGTGCAGAAGAGTATATATTACTTATTTTAAAAGAAACAGCAATAATCTGGTGCAGCCCTTCCAATGTACAAATCCAATTCATTTTCTCAGCAGATGTGTGGTTCTTGTTATATACCAGAGGGTGAGGTGATGAATGGACCAGACGAATGGACAGCAGCAGAACTAACAATTTCAGGAGACCCCTCCCATCAGTTTGGATCAGATAATGATTTGGTCCAGTAATCTTTTTCTTCCCTCTCTGTCCCCATACAAATCCTGACCTATGACATATTTTAAGAGTCTRTCATTTAGGMTTTTTTTTTTAATTATTTGGGCATCTTTATTGTCAACATTCTGCAGGAATAACAATAAAGCTTCACTTCTCACACAGCCATCCAAAAAAAAAGGGCTTTTTTCAAAGGAAATAGTCCTCCATTTCTCTCAGCAACACAAGAAAATCTCCCCGAAAAGCTTCCTGCTATTCTGCAGGGTGTCTGAAAAGAAGGGGAATTGCTGCTTTCTATATGCCTCTCAGGCTCCATTGTTATCAGCATCCAGATTCTTTCTTTGCCCGTCTTCCTCTCACCTTTTGCTGCTTCTATTTCCTCAGGCATAGATTTCTTGTGTTTTTGAAAACAGATATCTACCTACTTCATGAGAGAGAATTTTTTAGAGGTAGAAAATAAGAATACTGAGAGAAGTCACCACAGGTTTTACATGTGTTACTGTAACTTGAAKACATGATGGGTTCACTTTTCTGCTGTATATCCACCTCTTCATTTTACAATARACAGACTTGTGGTAAGAAATTAAGGCTCCATGTAATTCCCTTTCCTTCTGGTAGCTCCCTATGAAGCCTTGAGAGATATTTAACCTGCCTTAAACACACTGTATCCTCCCAAGGTGCCAGAAAACTTAACTTTTGTTATTAAAACCACTAATTCTCAAATGTCCAATTGTAAATTCTCAAATGCTAAAATTAAGAGGGATAAAAATGGAGGTAAATACCACTGGTTTGAAGGTGAGGTTTATAACCCTGTTATAATTCTTTGGGCACATTAATCATTTGCATTTAAAAGTCATGGATGTGTTGATGTTGCTTTCATATGAAACAGTAAAATAAAAGAAGTCACAGATCCTTTAATTTGCTGACAGATTAAATTGACATGCAGGTATAATTGGGAGATCTAATATCTCTGCTCTGTTTCCAGTTTCACCAAACTCAGCTGAGTTACTGGCTTCTACAAAGCAACTGCATAGTCTGAACAACCACAAATGTTCAAAAGACTGACAGGTGCCAAAAAAAAGTTCTCCTCCATGAAAGAAATGCTTTTGCTATCTGAATGGCCAGTTTCTCTGCAAGTCCTTCACAAAAATAGCCTAGATGTACTTTGTAGCTAGCACCTGACTCAAACTACATTTTCACCTTGGTAAAAATACAAGATCAAAAGAGYAAAGCCAAGGGGTATAATTTTCTCCTCCTTTGTCACATCCCAAAATGTTAAGTACACGTTCTTTTCCAGCAATCCTCAGACAAAAGGATAAAATGAAGAGCAGTGAACTTCAGTCTACTAAATGTCACCCCAAAATAGGTAATTACCACATGAACATTAAACTGATGCACTCCTCTCCTTACGAGGTTCCTTTTTACTAGCTGAAGATATTACCAGGTCTTAATTGATGTAAAAATGAAATCTCCTGGAGCTGCAATTCAAAGACCTCCAAAACTTCACCTACCAGCTCATTCTAAACAGTGTTGATGAAACAGGGCCAAAATAAACTTAAGAAATATTCACTAAGCACATRGACACAGAGCAGGTGCTAAAGCCAGAATTGCATGCAGAACCTTGAATTCACATCCATGCATACAAACTACATGGGTCACCTCTCAGCCAGGAATTGCTGCTCTGTTCCTCTGTGGAAAGGTTTCCTGCACCCATCTGTGTCCTTGCTCCTGAGTCTCAGGGTGAAGCATCTGAGTATCAGTGAGCTACAGGCCAGAGGCAAATTCAATGTCAGCAACAGGCATCAGCTGAGCAGTTCAAGTCAAAAACCACAGGCAAACTTAGTCTGCACACAAATTTAGCATTTGGTTTATTCACTGAGGGGAAAACAGCCAAGCATTTCAGGTTCTCTAAAAGATTTATCTCCACAAGTCAGGGTTATGTGGAGACAATCTCATTTAGTTTCAGTCCCAAGAAGTACGTAAGAGGGAATCTCTTTGTKTGGTAGCTCCCTCATCGCTTTCATAAAATACAGGAAAGGGAGAGAAACTCCAGGGGAGCTGACATGGATCACAAGAATGGTTTCATTCATGTTACACCAGAACTGCCACAGAAGAACTCTTAAAATTAGATACCAAAGGGGAAAGAATGGAAAGCACTCCAGTCCAGACAGGTTAAAGCACAAATCCATGGTATGTCACATTAGTTCAGGATGTCCTGGCCAGTGTAATTCCTATATAAACTGACGCAAAGCTCTTTTTTCTGCTTATGTAGTACTTAAAGTAGAGTTCATATAGAGATATACTGATGTTGAAAGGCTGAACAAAGCCTGGCATGTTTGAGAAGATGATCTACTTTTACTTTCAAATACTCATCTTCACCCTTCCAAATGTAAAGCAGCTAATGTGAACTACGAATGAAGAGTTTTGCTTTTTTTTTCCTAAAGGAGTTGATGAATCTGAGAAGTTGCTTCAATATAAGCACTGATTTTCAGATAATGTCATATTGTTGATCAGACTATATGATCTCCACATAAACATGGAGAGATTCAATACGAAAATATGCTACCATCTTTCTAAAAAGTCTCTGATAAATCCATATCTTTCCAAGGACTCAGGAGTTCCTTTGGTACTCAATACTCAAAAGCCATAGCCTGCACAATATTTTCCCAAACCCACAGTTTTCCACTTATTTTAATATTATTATTTTCTTTAATAAGTGACTGTGAGCACCTCTGTGAGAAATGTGTTTCCTTGTTTCCTCACTGCAGATTCCATGTAGGGAACACGACCACCACAGCACAGAGCTGGAAAGGAGGCATGTCACAAARCTGCAGCTTCCAAACGCTTTCAACACAGGAACAAGCTTTCATATTTCCATTCCAGTTTGGTGGTTCTTTCTCTATTTGTGTCAAAAGACAAGCCTCATCCAGTCTCTCRGCAGAGCAGTCCAAATGGCACTACTGAGCTCACACAGGCTTGATGCACAAAGCTCCCAACTCTGACAAGAGTTACTGTCCCTGTTCCACAGATTTCCTCTGCCAGAGCAGCCAGGGGAAAAATAACAGGGCTCCAGTCTGCTTGGAAGGGTTTCATTTTTCACTCCTCAGTATTCATCACTCAAGCATTTATTTGTTGGTACAATCACAGTCATCATGCTAAATGGACAGAAAACTGGGATTGATGATTTATTCCCATAGCAGGGAGATTCAAAAGCAGCAAGCAGCACAACATACAATTCGACAGCAGCATGCAACTTCTGCACCCAAAATCTCATGGAGAGAGTTGTCTCATGTTACCTCCCGCCCACCTGCTGCAGTCCTCCCCTCTCCAAGCTCTCTGTGGGTTCCTGGGCCTCCATTCCCTTCCATCTGCTCAAGCCTGGAAGTCAACCCTGGACCAGCACAGCTCTCACGAGCACCAGTCCCATACAGAGTCAGTTTTACTGCTGCTTTTCAGCATCTAAGCCACAACTCATGGATTGATTCATCTGAGAAGAGCTTGCCACCTCCTCAATTGATTCTTCCTGAGGAGAACAGCAGCAGCAATAAAAAGGGTCACAGCTGCCACTGTTCAGCATGTGCATTTCATATGCTGAAATAGTTTTTGCAAGGGTTAGTTCAGATAGGAAAAAAAATCCTTGCTCCAGGATGCTGGCGAGGAAAATTTTTCCTTTTAACATGCTGGCAAGGAATTTTTTTTTCTTTTTCCCCCTCCTACACCAGCACTTTCCTATTGGAAATTCTCCCCACACAGGCCACAGGCATCCTAAAGCTGCCATTTTTTTCTTTGCCTGACAGTAACACCGAAATCTTTCAATATCTCAATTGACTGCATTAAACATGAATAAGAATTACTTTCAATACATATATTTTACCTCTCTCACTAGCACCTTTATAGAGACAGATTTTTAGGTATATGAGCTGTTCTACCATGAGGTTAAGAGASAGCTAGATTTTGGTTTGTGCTTGTGCAGAAAGATTAATTGTGTACAGGGTCTGTCACCGAGACATCCTGTCTGTTAAGATTAATTTTCTTCTTCAATCCAGACTCTAAACTCAATTTTGAAGCAAGAACATTCTGAATTTTGCTAGTAACAGCCTACAAGCCACTAGACCAGGGAAAAACAACCTCCACTTTACAATGTACTTGAAATAGAGGAGGATTTGTGAGAGCTGATCTCACACTACTCAGACATCACTCAGACACATCTACTTTGCAGTCCACACTTCCTGGAGTATTAGACAAGCTGCAGTGGAAGAGGGAGCTATGAGTATGAATCTTTTCTCATCTTAGACCCACAACTGAGGCTGTTGGAGCCTGCTCAGAGCCTCAAAATCTTCACATTCACATTACCACATCCCTAAGTGTGCTTTACCCCAGTTCACAGCAGGGTTTACTGGGTTCACCAACAACTGTGTGACTTTTTGGCAGGACTAGGATTGAGTCATGGCAGAGCCTTCTGCCTCTGACAATATTAATTGAGATCTGTTTTGTGGGCCTTGCACATTGCAATATCTACCAAGGCCTCTTTTGACTTCAGACAACAGCCACGGTGATTTTGGCAGCAGCATTTCACAATCAAGGTCCTGCACAAACAGTTATTTCTGCAAGATGAAAGCAGCAGTGAGAAAYTGGCTCCCTGTAAAGTTAGTGCTCTATGTCCTTCACATTAGGGGAACTGTAGATTTGTTTTCATTATGGGAAATAAACTGATTAGCAGATGGCTATTCATTTCTCCCCCCTCTGTCAACTCTAATAAAATATAAACAGAAATCTTACTTCAATGAACATTCAAAGAGCTCTCAAAAAATCAAAATTTCTGCACTTTAAGTATATGGTATTTCCAAATGATGTAAATTAATCTTCTAAAAAGGAAGTTTATTTTTACACTTGACTGATAGTATGCAATATGATTAAAATACATTGATCTGCAAGCTTTAAAAAGATGCTTGAAGATTAACTTAGACATTGGACCCACTTAGCCAGGTTTTACCGAGTGGATATTCTTSAGGCTACACAAGTGCTATTTCTTGTCTTTATTTCACTTCAGAATCTTTATGAACATAGCAAACCACAACAGGATGTTAAAGTCAAGCAAGAAAGTCCCACTTTCAACTCACCACACTCTCTTCAGGGTCACCAAGCCTGAAGCTTTTGCCTGGACTTTGGTTCCACATTTATGCAGCACACAGTGGAAAGTGTTTTTGAAATAGGCAAGGAAGAGCTGGTGCAGGAGGCACTCAGGTGTGTGCTGCAGGAAGAGTTAGAGATGCCCTGCCTTTCTGAATGTGCTGCTCCCTGTCTTTCATCTCCCACCATTTCTCTGCCTGCTCTATTTTGATTATTAACACTTATTTGGGGCTCCTCACCACAGACCAGGGAGGTCTCAGCTGCAAGGGCTTTCCCAAGGGCAGCACAATGTGAAAACAAACAGCTCTGCAGGAGACTTATAGGACTAGAAAAATACAGAGAAAACATTTCCTCCGTAAGCTGCCRGTCAGAAATCTCTGCAAAGGACAAAAGTCGCTGTTCCACTGGTGCCCTCCCCTCCCGATTCAGCAGATGCTGCTTTAATGACAACGTGATCCAGCCCTGCTATAAAGTTACACAAAAAGCACCACAGCGTTTCACTGCATTGCTATTGCATTGTCACAAAATGTGTGCCCTCTTGATCACCTGCCCAAACTGCCACCAGCAAATACATTCTCCCAGATTCAGATTAAAGCAAGTGCAGGCTACAAAAATTTCCTTCTCTTCTGAAACCCGGCAGTCAGAGCAGCAGACCATCAGGCTCCAACAGACCAATGAAAAAAGTATGAAAAATAACTGTATTGTAGTAGGAAATACAAATTCAGACCAAATAGGAGGCCTGTAGAGAAAGGCACTTAGTCCATGAGTGCTTGCCTCTCACTGGGAACATGCCTCTAGTCAAGAAAACACWTTAACATATGTGTAAGACACATTGCAGTCACTAAACCTTAAAATTATTGAATGCTTTCCTGAACAACAGCTTAAAGAAAAAATAAAATMTTTTCCTCTATATTTATAGTTTATTTCAGAAGAAGCTTCCTTGATTAAAATAATACTGTTTGTGTAATCACTGTTTGACTCAYGGCTTGAATTTCCTGCCATATGAAGTTTCCCAAAAAACACCTGGAAATTATGAAATAAGAATTTGTCTTAATAGCCATTTCCGGCCTCGCAGTAAGGCCATCAATTACTTGTTTTCTCCCAGAAAATACATGATGAATTGGTATCCTAAAAACCCAGTCAGCTATTAAAAACACACTCTGTATGTCAGAATAAGATCTAGACATTTCATTCCAACCCCAAGGTCTGGAAAGGAACTGGACATGAAGTCTACAGAGCCAACTATTTTCCTCATCATTTGATGYAAACCCTCCAGGGCTGCTTTATCACCACACAACATCCTGCGATTTGCATGGCTTCTAAACTCTAAGGAGTTCCTAGTTATTTYACCCCAAGAGAAAGAGTTAAAGAATCTTAAAGTGAAGAGATTGGATTTTTACTGTGTGGAATGAATTCAACCGAACACTGCAACCCAGTGGAAGCTCCAGACCTCTTCAAATGAGCCCCTGCAGCAGATAATGTCTTTTTAATGACTTTGATGCTCTGATAAATTGAGTCTTATTTCCTAGCAGGGGGAGAAAAAGAGAAACTGAGCTGATGCTTGCTTGAAACAAAGTATTTTGAGAGAGAAGCTATTTGTGTACACAAATGCCAAAAAGCCTCTAATTTAGAAACACAGGCAATTCCTTTCTATTTCAACTCCATAAATCTGTTTGTCTAATCCTGGGATATTTTGAGGGATTTTATGATAGCCCATGTGCATATCATTCCACTTGCCTGCACWGCAAAATTTGCTTGAGTACACAAAACATATAGCAACTTGTTGGGCTGAGTAATAGTAATAATCCATCTAATCACAGTCAATTCAGCTGCTGGTTGCTTATGGGCATCCTTTACACATTAATTTAAAGACTGAATAAGCAAGATCAGAGCAGCTATTTAACAAAAGCATGCTCGTAAAGCTCCTCTAAGCACCCAACACTCATTTTCAGAGGCTTGTGATCTGGGAGCATGCTTTTAAAACAAGTTTACCAGCTTTAACCTTTCTGCTGTCATCAGAAACACTCACAAGTCAGGAGAATTGGATTTCATTTCTTACTAAATGATACACATTTCTGATCACTAATTTGGTCATCAAGAAAATGGACACATATACACAAACATAATGTGGTGGAATTTTTTGGTTTATGGTTTGACTTTTTTTAAATAAAGCATGTATTGTGTCCACTTTCCAGTCTCAACTTGCCTTATTTTCAGTCAAAATTACCCCAGTGATGGGATGGTTAGCACAGAAGGTCTAGGAGGCCTCATCAGTCTTTTCATTAAGAAATATTTCTTTTTTAAAATGTTTGAGCAGGAAAACCACACACACACACTAAGTGGCTGAGGTTTTGGCCCATACTGAGYTTCCAGCTGCCACAGAGCTGGCTGGCAGCAGAGGTCACCACCACAGAACTTGTTTAGATCCAACATCACATGCAGAACCTAAATTACAAAATTTCTATTAGAAGTTGCAGTTGTATGCCTTACTTTCCCCTTCTTCTAACTGGAAAAGAGATCCCAGTTCTTCATAGCATACTATTTTCTTTTAAAAACACTTCTTTTGCACGTGGGTAAAGATGTGTTAAGTTTTTTGACTATACTCCTAGTTGATATAAATTTGGTTTGTCACTATGGCATTCAAATGGTTGATTTATAAAGCAGGAAAGTCTCAGGGCAATGAACTCTGCTGGTACTGGCTACGAAAATTTRGAGTCTAGTTATAATACATGAAAAGTTATCACCTTTTGATCAGCACAGATACCACTGTTACATCATTCTATGTTATATTGCAACTGGGTTTCTCAAGGACGCTTATTAATCACCACAAGCTTCATAATATTCCAGTTACTATTACTGTACCACTGCAGAAGTAAACAGAGATTGAGAAACCAAGTATCTCGCCCTCAGATCCCTTAAATAGTCTGTGGCAGATTCAAAGTGTTCTTTATAGCAAAGCAAAGGAAGGCAGCTTAATAGCTRAGCACCAGATTGATACTTGGGAGATCTGAAGTCACTTCTTTCCCATACACCTTTTATTTTGTGTCTGGCATGCTTCCAAATATCTCCAGGTTCATCCTTAGTACAAGTGGGTGAAGCCAATTAAACGGGAGTTAGACAAACACAGAAAGCGTCAAAGCAGCCCAGCCACACGCAGCCCGAGCCAGCACTGTTTGTGCAGTAATGTTGTTTTCATATGTAAGAAGGGGAAAATAATTCCTCTTTTAATTGCCAACTGTTTAGTCCCAGGCAATAGGAGCTAAAGCACAGGTTAATCCAAGGGGATTACATACCACCCCCAGAGCAGGCACACAAAGCAGCTTATTCCACCTATCCTTTCAAAGCACAAAATGACTTTGCATCAAGGCAGTTTGGGAGTCCCAAGAATGTGGGCAAGTTTGTGCTAGTGCACTGTAACCTCACAGCTCGATTTGCTGTTTGTGCCTATCAGTGCCTTGTGGGATGTCCTAAACCCCTCGGTGATTGTGCAGCTTCTTCTTGGCAGCAGAGGCAGAGGGACACACAAGGAAACACGCAGAAGGGTCTGTAGGAAAACTTGTAAATGCTGGTGGGACTCAACTCAGACCTCTTCCAGCAGAGAGAAGAGGAGCTTTAGGACAACTGTTCATTCCTGTGTGCTTCAGCAGCAGTGCCACCACCCCACATTAACTGGGGGAGCAGTGACCCACAATCTAAAGAAGCAGCAATACAGATCTTACTTAATGAATCAAAGGTGTAAAAGCAGAGATGTAACAGAATTATGTTGGCTTTGAYTCCACAATTCCTTCAGTTCTGTGCATCAATAGACTTATTCAAAAACTTGCTTAATAAGAGAACACACCTCATGCATGTGGGTTCCCAATGCACGGTGTGGGTTTCAGTCTCTGTGATACATTCCCAGGGCTGCTGTAGTACATATCACACATTAGCTTCTACTTTTTCATTCAATCAGCTGCCAAATACACATCAGACACTGAAATACCTTTCCTTCTCTATGAGAAAGAAAAACTTAAGATTAACAGAAAAGACCCCTGGGTCAAGCTTGGAAGAAAGGCACAGGAAATATTTGGCTTTTCAAGCTTTCCTTTATATGTTCCTCTGCAGCTCTCCCAGTATCCCTGAGCCTGTTCATCTCAGGGGAATTACATTTGATAGCATATTTAGTTCACAGGACTAGCACAGTTACATTAAACAGAGGCTGCTGATAAAACATTACATCTCCCTCCCCCTGGCACTCCATTTGCTGTGATGTAAAAGGCAGACACCCCATAGAGAAATTAATCAGAAAGAAGGGGAATGAATCTAAAGAGTGAAAATTAAAGACCCCATGACATCTACATCCATCTACTACATCCATGATGAAACAGTGTCCCAAAACTCAAGGATGTATTAAGATCCTTCTGAGAGATGGAAGGGGTTACAAAATTCAGAATTAAATTATCATCAGTGTGTAGTTGTTTAAATGGAAAGACTTCTCTTTGCTCAGCATAGAAGCTGCATAGAGAACACAATGTCTTTTAGAAGAAATTAACCTGCTTTGCTTTGCAAAGTGATGAAAAAGACTTAAAGACAGATCCTAGAGAGGCAGGATCAATCTAATTTCAATAAAATCAACTGCTTCAATAAGGATACAGACTAAGTATCTACATTTCTTGCATGAAGGAAAATCTAAAGAAGCATCTGTGTTCAAGAAAAAAAGAAAAAAACTAACAACAAAACAAACCAACAAAACAACCATAATTGTGTGTCCTCACACCTCAGTTCTTCCCCATTTGGTCCAATGGTCTCAAAATTTTTCAACACGAGAACTACTCCAACATATAGAATACCTAAAACTGTCTTAAGGACACCTTGGTTTCCATTTATCCCYTAACCAGATACTCATCTGTCAGAATCCCTACAAAGATATTTACAGAATCAAATGATGCTGTGTAAGGGAAGGGTTCCAAATGCCTGGGCTAACAGATTTGGCTGAAATGGATTAACCTGGATAGAATGTGAAACAAGCAATCTTGGCTTTAAGCACACATGCACTACTCTAGCCTTTGTAGACTTGAACTCATAGCACAGAGAATGGATTTAACCAGCAAGGAAAATTGCAAGACATGGACAAAGGCAAATGGATTATGCAGCCTCTTTTAAACCACCATGCAGATATGCAGGTTGCAGGTTTTGTTTGCAACACCYTAGCTAAATGCCAGGGTTTAAATTTATGATCCATGATCCAAAAGTATATGCAAGAAGAACCTCACAAACTCTTACAGACAGTACTACATTTATGAAGCAATGCTAATGTGRGAGCTTCCTCAAAAAGGAATTTAGCACAGCAGGGCTAAACGCTGCTTTCAAATCTGCAAGGCAGATACATGAAAGAAAAGGACAAGTCAAAAATAGTGTTCAAGTAAAATACTTATRCTACAATTTCTGGGAGTTGGAAATATTTTAGATACAGCCTATAAATGTTATTGGGCTGTACTTGTAAGACAWAGGAGGGGAAAGGATGAGAACACTTGTAACAAATGTTCATGACCTATTAAGCCAAGATGATTATCTATGCTTAAATATTCTTTGGAGGATGTTGATTTATTTACTTGGTAAAACGCTCACATTAACTAAATCTKAGTTCAGATCAGCACTACACATGCAAACAACCTGCAAAATATTAACTAAGTGGAACAAAGCGAGTTGGGAGTTTTCATGTGTTTTTGACTTTGTATAATGCCAGATTTTTCCAAGTTTACTCTCACTGCCTTACTCTTGTCATTTGCCTGGATTAGTTTTCACTGCAGCCCTACAAGCCCAATAGGTATTATTTTATTGATATGGTCAACACTATGGTTTGTTCACTGTAAATTACCATCACAAGAACAGTAGGAAGAGAGCTGCTCTCTCTACCTTTAAAAAAAAGTTCTGGTGCAATGGGCACTTGCAGAACAGAAATGCAGAGGGGTTTTGGCCCTCAGCATATTAAGCTGTTTCTAATATAGTAGGCAAATAATAATTAAGATAAAGACTTAGGTGTATGAATAACTTTCTCTATACATTAGACTTCACTCAAGGGTTAATAATCTGCCCAGGGTTGAGGTCTGTGTGAAATGTCAGGATTCAGCTGAAGCTCTAAGGGAGGTCTGTCCTGGCTTTCAACACCAGCAMATAAAACACCTTATTTTCACAAGATCACAAAGCAGAGTAATGCAATGTTGTTGCTACCACGGTTTTCTGCCTGAATGTGTGTCTATGTGTGTAATAAAATTAATCATTTTGTCCACGTCAACTTTCTCCAGGAATGTGACAAATATCCAATTGTAAAAATATCAGTGAATTCCTACCTGAGGCAAGTTGAGCAGAATTCATATTTTTCAGTGTTACAGTGATAAGAACCCTTTTCTCAGAAGCACATTTTTGTCCTGTAAATAACATTTCTACGTTTGATCCAAAACCTTTTGGGCAGGTCCAGGCAATATGAGACTGGAAGCTGKGGGATGTGGCGTTATCTTCCAACAGCCAGAGCAAGGAACGAGGAGCCAAGGCACACTTGGCCTCCCAAACTCGTGGGCCTTTGCTCTGCCTCAGTTTACCMTCAAGAGCACTCTTCTAATGATAGCTTGCTTTAATATTTGCAAAACATACTGAATGTATGCACTGTGCACGAAAATATGTTTACAAATGATCTCACAGCAGGGTGCTCAGMTCTCGAAAGTATTTTCGCATGGCATGTAAAAGTGAAAAAAGGCTTAAATAAAAACTTCTCCTCAGACTAAATACTTCAGTTCAAATGAGCAATTTGCATTGGAATACTTCTCGCCCACTTTAGGCTGAGTTGTATTTCAAACTAACATAACTTTCTGCACTATGACGAGAATAAGAGAGGAAGTACACACATCAGCATTTTCTTCTCCCTTTAAACACAGTGCAGGCTTTGAAGCAGCAACAAATAAGAACAGGTGTATTTTGTAAATAAATTTCTATATCAACTCTCAAGATTACCATGTAAAGTGATTAAAAGATTCATCTTTGTTATTGTAAAGAGTAACATAAATAAACAATTACTCTCTTCTTTTTTTTTTTCTTTTGCAAAGATATTAGGTTGATCAATTAGGCCTATTGCAGAAAGACTTGAATTAGTCTGATTAGTCTCAGCTACTTAAATTCAGAAGCAGATGCCTCACTTTGCAAGAGCGGTGATTAAAGGCTGTATTCACAAAAAAAAATTGGATTACGCACACTTAAGACAATACCTACCATTTTTCAGCTCTCCCCCTCACAGCAGATGGCCCGTACAATTASTGACTTCAAAAAATCCTCACTAGAAGTCCTCCAAAGCTCCCCTCACTTTTTGAGACAAAGGTATGTGCAAGTCAAGACTATTTTCAAATATTSTCCTCATATCAAGTCTTATCCCACAGGTCAAGAAAACCATTCAAACCATCCAGACAGGGGTGTAAGTCAAAATACAGCGCCTGCACATTCCCRGAAGAGTCACCCATATGGCTACTAGCAGCAAGGGAGAGGCAGAATAATAACATAAGAGCCTTGGCAAYGAATAAAATGCACATCTCACCCTCACAGCACTCCAGCCAGCACACACGAGTGAGAAAGCCAGGACTCGGAGATACAAAATGGCTCATTATCTACCCCAGAAGGCACAGCGCTGCCAAGCTGCTCTTTATCAAGTCCTTAACAGGTGTAAAATTAGCACTTGTTATTAAAGACAATGGAGTTACATGTATTGCCAGGAGCTGAAGAACCGTGCTGGAATTGTTTTCACCTCCAGTTAATTCGGTACCATTCAATAATGTGCACGGAGCCCGTAAATTAGAGAAGGGCCTCCTGAAGCATGGCAGGCAGCTAAGCCAAAGTCTGAGCATCCTTTGTAAAACACAGGTGCTTCCTGGAATGAAGGACTGAGGACCAAATCTTCTTTTCATCAATTCTGATCTAAGTTCAAACAAACTGCATTTACCTGAGCGTACGCCCAGGTAAACCTGTGCCAACGTAATCTGTAACCAGAATCTGGAGCTGTCAGAAACCCTCGTAGGCAAATGCCAGGACAGAGATATTTTCAGCTTTTCTAACCCCACTGAGCAGAGACAGACTGGCTGCACTTATATTCTCTCTTCTCAGCTACTTACAATTCATTCCTGGGAATAAAGGAGAGAAAGGCGTTATTTACTGAGAGAAGCAAAACCCTATTTCAGATGTATCTCGTTATGTGCAGATCTCATTACAGGCAGATGACCTCAGGTTTAGGACAAGAAGTCACTGAATCACTCAGGACTGTGTAGCTTCATTGTGTATTTTTCTGTTCTAATACTATGCTCAGCTCTGAAAGCAAATTATTTARATACATACTGCACATAGGAACACATCAAACTGCTGAGCCTTTTTATTCAATAGCACTGTACATCCCATCCTACCCCGCCCCCTTCCCCAGTAACTGGGAGAAGGGTTGGCCAACATCAAACAAATCTGACCAAGGACAGAAATCTCAGTGATAATTACATTCCCACAGGGTTTCATGAAAACTAGCAGTGAGATAGAGGAGGAAATTAACTCCTCCACCAAGGGGAGTGCAGAGGCAAGTCAGGCATCTCGCAGTCCCTGTGGCAGCRATTGGCCAGGCAGCCAGGGCACAGTTTGCTCTGCACTAGCCAAGGCACACGCTACCTTTTGTCTGCTGGGGCTGTCACTRGGAGCATGTCAAGAGAACAACTTCAGTGGGAGGCATCTGTAAGTCCATAAGAAACGGTGATTTTGWGCACMTCTTCCAGGTACCATGCACAGCCTRAAGTGTGAACCATGGGACAAAGCTCTCTTGCTTTAATATTAATATTGAGTCCATTCCTGGTGTGTGTGGGAACAGGGCTGGTGCAATGGAGAAAATTAACTCAGAATYACTGATAGCCGCAGGTTCTCTTTGGCTCTAGTGTTCTGCAGTTTTCCTGCTGTCATTTTATGAGGCAGTCAGAACATGTCTGAAACACACAGCATAAAAAGCAAACTGTGATTCTACTCAAAGGCTGCTGGACAAGTTCAAGTTTGGACAAAATGGGGGGTGGGGGGGGAAGCCTGTTTGCTAAGGTATGAAACATCTTACCGCTGTTCTTGGTTCATCGTGCATCTTAGAGGAGGCAAAAATCAACATAAAGCAAATAAAAAGAGCAGTTTCTTTTCATGTAGAGCAAATCTCCAGCTCTTGTTGGATTGATAGGTGTGGTGAGTCACCAACACATTGCCAGGGCTGTCAAGTTGTCACTTTAGCTGGCTGCAGTACAAAGCTGAGTCCCTCCACATGGTCACCACTCCCCTCTCTGCGTGCAAATAGACTTCAGCCTTTTCACTCCTTTTTCCAGGGAAATCTGTTATTCCTTCATCAGTCTCACATCCCCCTGGGCAATGGGAGTGCTCATCATATGATGCATGTAAATGTTAGCAAAACTCCCATCTTGACATTAAAGGGTTTAAAACCTATAAAATGGCAACTGCAATGCGATAATGACAAGAACTGCCAGGTTTCAGGTGGCCTACAGGGTCCTGCCATGCTGGCACTGACATTTGTGACATTGCTGAACTAGACCTGGGACTTCTCCAAGACTGGGAACTAGGAGGAGAACTTGAGTTACAGTCTTTTTGCCACAGACATTTCTGTCAACCGGTGGAGCTGCTCAGTCATGCTCTGACCCTCGCCCCAGCCGACGTGGGCGCACTCCAGAAAGGAAAATCAGCAGCAGGCTCCTTAGAAGTGTTCATGCCAGTGYGCTGCAGGCTGGCAAAACTCATCACTCACTCACTCTGATAAGATGATAGCACAACAAAGGCAAGGCTGATGCAACACCTTTGTAAACACAGAGTATTGCCACATTTCAAACCTACGCAAAAGCAGCAGAGCTACTGCCTGTGCAGTGTGTTGCTGAGGTAAACTACAACAGCAGTACAGTGGCAGCCGCTCCAAATGCGTGMAACAACTTGCACGAGTGCTGCCATGAGTGCTGCACCTCGGTTACCATCAGCTGGAAAAGTATCAACCAGCTCCATCCATGCAAGGGGCAGAGCAAGGGAAATGCACTAGCATTTCCAAATGTTCCCAGTTGGTTYGAACAGGGCACTGTCAGACTGCTGTGCTCGTTACCAGCCGGATTATTAACACTGCTAATGGGGAGAAGCCTTGGAGGACAAGGACTGTACAATGCATGCCTGGTACATGCAGAGCCAACATTCCTGGCCATATTCCCAACACAGACAGACCTATCTACTAAATTAATGGATTTTATAACATGAGTGATTCAAACAGCACATCCATACCATGGAGTGGTAAATTTTACAAAAACTTTCAATCCTGTACTTACAATTTACACACCTGAAAAGGGGTCTTTAGTTGCTATGGCAAACCAGTCTGTGTGTTGTCAGTATATTGGAAGACCTTCCTTACAGGTGACTTCTGATTTTAAAGAGAAAATAAGTGAGAAGTGGTTTTGAAGTTTAATGCTTTGATGCTATTTCAGATCTTGGTTTGTGTTGAGTCACCTGTCTATCAGGGACAGCCCCAACAAGTAACTTCAATACCATTGCACAACACTTCATGGTAAACTGCATTTACAACTGGGTTATTAGTAAAGAAGAKAGGGAAGAAAAGGGAGAGACACTTTAGATACCAAGGAGCAAATCAGAGATAAGTGAGGCATCCAAAGAGGCAACAGCAACAAAAATAGATGATGCCTTACCAAACACTTAAAAACTGAGAAACAGAGAAAACAGGAAAACCTTGTGTTTGCAAAAGTGTTTTGGAAAATTTCTACATCAAAGCTATACRCAGGGGTTTTGCAAATGATTTGGCTGGTATGAGRCTGAGCAGAAATGTCACCAAGGATATAAACAGAGRAGCAACATACAGCTGCCCTCAATCTTCTCCACTCCTTTGTGCTTGCCCAGAATCCACAGCTTTGCGAAGTGCACAATCCATGTACATGTATTGGCATTTTCTTCCATTATGGATGTATTTGTATAGATTATTAYATTTTCTTCCTTCTGTTTCTCTTGCCAAAAGCTGAATCAAAGCTCTTGCTCATTTCCTGTYGCATAAGTAAATAATATTATCTTTGYTTTGAAAGCTGAACCGTTTGAAAATAGCATCCCATTGGATGTCTGCAGGGTTTCAGCTGCCACGGCTGAATGTTTCGCTCTGTATTCAGCAAAGGACATTGTGAGACAYGCATTTTTAAGAACTTTCATGTGCTCAATTTGAAGGCAAACACAGTAGTCCACTCTGTCCTTCCCTCTCRTACCCTGTCTATTTAGGCTAAAAAAATTGTGTTTGTACAGCACTTGGCCCCATGAGACTGAAGCCTTTAGGTACAAATGTAACTCATTTAAATGGTAATGCACAACAAAATGAGTGGCACCCTTCAAAACAAGCAGCATTTGGAAGTGTATCTGTGCCAGGTGCTGACAAATGGAAGGTCGTGGTTGCAGGCAAAGGGAAAGGTCTCAGTGAGACAATATTTGAAAGTCAGTTTTTCCAGTGAAAGGCCAAACTCTAAAATGTCTGCGTATTTCTCTGCTGCCTGTGCCCTGAAGCACTGCGCCTGCCTCCCAGAGAGCAGCACATGAGGACTCCAAAGGTATTTCTTATACAAGGTCAGATCAATTAAAATGTGCTTTAAATAGAGTCACGGGAGCCGTGGCAGGAGCTCCACAGGCTGATTAGATCCTGACACTCTGAAGGGCAGAGTCTGAGGYAATCCACTGACCTTGGGTAGGAGAGCCAGATAACAAGGAGGCACAGACCTGCTTTTTCCCTGTCCTGGTACTGAAGGCTTTGTTCCTTCTCGTCATCTAATATTCCTTCAATACCAGTGATGCTGGGAGTTAACTGGTGCCCTGGTTCTTTTCCTACTGAGGTCAACAGCAGAACTCCAAAACCAAGTCTTTCAAAAGCCAGGACTCTTTTAGCGGTCTCAGGGAGCCCAAGGAGGAAAGGAGCTCCTGCCTTCCTTTACAGGACCTGATAGGAAGCTCCCACAGAAATGTTTACATTAAAGAAATAAATGAAGTAAAACCTTGGCAGAGTGAAGTTGTGCTGGTGCATGCCAGGGCCTGGGCTGTCTACTTGGAAGACAAACAAACAAACWAAAGCTGTCTCAGAGAGACCTCCTTACTACCAAGATTTGAAAGAGCCTAATTTCAACAGAGACTATTAATATAAAAGTGCAGCAAGTGAATAAGTGTTGATGCAGTGGAGAGATGGCAGAAATGTTGCTTGTGTCTGCTGTAAGAGCATCTCTTCATTCTCCATCCCACAGTGAGGTGCAGTCAAGTGACACCTCCCTTCTCTCCCATATGAGTGTCACAGGAATGCAACAAAGCCAGGAATGACCCGTCTCAAGCTGAAGGCAACAGTTAGAAACAAAAGACACACAAACAAGGTTAAAAACAGGCTGCTGAGGAARTGCATCACCTGCAGTCCCCACGTGGGTTGCTCTGAAACATTCCCCTCCTTTTGCCTCCATGCTCCAGCTGTCCCACCCATCCTCCTCTTGTGGGGAGGCTCTTGGGAAGAGAAAAAACGAGTGAAGCCATTGGCTTCCCTGCAAGCTGCTCCAAGGTCACCGTCATGTCAAACACGCCCCATCATCCAGCAGTTCCCCTCAGGTCTGATAATAAATCTCTGAGCATTTACACTGTCAAGGGTTATGTCTTATTCTATGTATTCCACAAGCATATTTCTGCAAGTCAAATTCTGCACGAAGCCATGGGATGCTATGTACAGGAGCAGCCTGGAAGGCAGTTTCTGCTTTCTAATCTGTACTTGGGATATCACTGAACATCAGCAGAACTGTTCTTTCCTTTCACCTAAATACCACTGATAAATAAAATATTTTCAGCAGTATTTTCATCTGGTGAAAGTCAGCATGGTGATGCCTTTTTCTCTAGTCCTAGAATTACGAGCCAGACACAGTCAGGGTTTTTGAATTGTTATTATCTTTTAATAAGAATCCTTAGGTGCACAATTTGTCAGATGGAAAACACTGAAGATGCACACCCATGTGACGTGTATATAATTTTTATAGACTTTGCAAAGTAGCATATCTGATAAAAAAAACCCCAATAAGAAGCTCACTAGGTGAAGTAATGCCCTCYAGTTCCACTAACTTCTAGATTCTCCCCCCTCAGATGGGGCTTGGATCCTGTGCACAAAAATACATCTCAAAGAGCTGGTYTTAACCTTGCTTTCTATGRAGAACCAAGATAGTATAGGAGCKTCAAGCCCTCAACTTGGAGGCTTTTGGAATGTTTTCTCTTTCTGCCTAGCAAAACACTGAAGCTAAGCTACAATAATAGGCTACAAAACTACAAATATATGTGCAAACAATACAGAGAAAATATAAAATATATATAAAAGGAAAAAAAAAATCAGCACAGCATCAGTAGCTCTGCTGAACCACTGCTAAAGGAATTTACACCATCTGAAGCCCTGGAGCAAAAAAAAAAATCCAAGTCAATGGGAGATAAGCCAAAACTGGAGTGTTTTGCTGGATACAAACCAGATTTACTTGCTTGCTTAAACAGGTGCCTAAGTGCTCTAGCGAACCGGGTCCCAAATATGGCAGCATTTTTTATTTATGTCCACTTCTGCCAGCTTGGACATCTGATACAGAGATCATCTTTTAGCTAACATTTTTTCTTAAAGCCTGCTTATAACCACACTATAGAACAGCTGCCTGTGGAGTTATGTTCTGTGCATAACTTTAAAAATAAAATGCAAGTGACTGGAAAACATGGTTTAATAACTAGAAAGAAAATACATGGGTACCTTGAAATAGAAATAAATGAAGCATCTTCTGCATGCTGAGAAAAGAACAAATAATCTTTTATTTCTGTTGCATTCTCTTTTAGTACTGATGTTTCAATACTGCAGTTACAGTGTCCTAGAATTGCCTGAGCTGGAAGTGGTTAGACCAGAAGCACTGTAGGGGAAAAGGGTTTACACATACATTAAACAAGTTTTTGTCTACAGAGCATCTTATTTATCTATGGTGAATCCACGATTATACAAAGTGCAATTCCAAAGACTTGTAGCAATGCAACAATGTCCCCAGCTGAAATCCCATCTCCCAGGAGTAGTTTTACATATTGAACTACAATTATTGGATGGGAAAAGGCGAAAGCTTGGAGGTCATGTCCAGAACACAAGCTCCTCCTCACTTTCTCGAGTCCCTAGTCACCAGCTGAGAGTCCTGCTTTCTCACTTGATTTCTGTYCCAGTCCATACTTCATCTCCTCCTGAAATAGGCCTGACCCCTCAGGTCCATTCCAGATGGCATTAGAGGCTGCCTTGAAAAAGGGTTTTTGCCCAGAGCTCAGAAATACCACAGGTCAACTGATCCTGCCACAGCACATTTTAAGATGTGCATCTCCAGAGGACAGTGCACTGGCAGTGCAGAAACCAACACCAAGCACAGAGCTCCTCATGAATACATTCTCCTTTTGCCCTCATGTTTGTGCASGTTTCCTCTTTTGCTAATAAATACTTGTTCCTCAGCATGCTGCTCCTTTTTAACATTTTGGTTGTATTTATTTATCTGATCCTTGCTCTGAAAAAACCCACAGTGTATTGAATCACTACATGGTTTTGATTCTATCTTTGGAGGAACTGTGACTTTCTCCACACAGAAAGTAAATTTAGCCGGAATTTACAAGTTAGTAAATATAGCTGATATTCAAGGGTACCAGCAAGAAGATCCTCTAGAAATTCTAGATGCCATATTCCCTTGCACACAACCGAGAGAGTGCCAAATGTCACTAAACAAACATAGGGCACCCTTTTCCAGGGATAAATCTGAGGGATAGAGAAGAGCATCCTTAGTAAACCATGCAAAGTCACAAAGCTCTTTAAGCATCAAACTCTTGCTCTGGCTCTCCCATTTCTCCATCAGCACAATGAGGAGGAAGGAATTTACCCCACCTCAAAGGTCCCTCCCGAGGATAAGAAAACTCAGTGCATGGATGCCATGCTGCTAGGACTACCTYATGAGAGAAAAAGAGGGAGGGGAAAACTTCACACTATTTTGGCCTTTTAGCCAAATGGCTGGAGAACACCAGAGATGGTGTCATCAGRAGCACAAGCTTTTTTCCTGGGGAGACTCCAGGCAGCACCAGGAGCTGAGGACCAGGCACAGCTGTCCAGCCAGGGAGCAAACACGGCAGTGTCACAGAGAAATCAATGTAGCTGTTTGCCATGATGGACCTATGGGGCCCAGGGCTTGATTGCACTTCCTCRGTTTCTTGTGGTTTCAGACCCATTTTTAATTGCTTTTTCTCATCAGGGAAAACAAGTATGTGAGCCGCAGGTCTTTGTTCTGTAAACTATAAAGTGCTAAGAGAATAGAAGCATTATCACTGCTATTTATTTCACTCTTTGGTGTTCTTCCTCTCTTTCCTGATTGGTTTATGATGACTAATGTCAGATTTCTGTTCCCAGTCATACACCTCTTGGGCACAGAGACAATGCAATGTGACATTTAACACAGTGCAGCATAGGCCACCCTCCCCCTTCTGTACATTAAAATCACAAACACAGCCAAAAGCAYTCGTAACAATAGATGTATCTTTTATTCACAGATAAAAACTGAAGCAAGCTGTTATAATACATATTTATACAAAGGATTTGAAAAAACCATAAAAAGGAAGATGATTAGAAAATATGATTCGTTATGAAATGTGGTATTACATACACTATTAAACCTTTTCAAAAGTATCTGTTTGGCAACAATTTATCAATAATTTCCACACTTAAGTGGCTTCCTTCAAAAAAGCACAAATCTCATGCAGCATGTATAAACTTGATCCTGAGGGTTTGCCTTCCTTAGAAAAACTGTAAAAAGATATACTATTTGTCTTAAAAGTTCAAAATGCAAATGCTATATTTATAGTCAAAACTATATAAAAATATGGACCTAACTTAACATTTACAAAAACTTTTTGCTCCTTTTTTTTTTTTGCTTGTTTTATGGTTTTGGTAATAAACTTAATTCTCAGTTCCTGCAGTCAGAGAGGAAAAAAGAAAACCAAAACAAACCATAGTGTCCTTTGTAGACTTCCTCACATTAAATTTACGACTCCAAAAAAGACCAGGTCTGTGAAAAGTGAGGTTAGTAACCAAGGAAGTAAGTAAGCAGTTAATATATATATCTATATATGTATATATAAAATGGAAAACAAACATTTATTTTGATCTGAAAAAGTAATAATACAAAACCTGAAGGTAAAACAATCATCTCAAAATGTCATAATACTCCTTTTCAATAGATAAATGTTCATAAAAATATCTTGAACCCTAACCAAGAAAACAATTATAATACAATTTTAATTCTGCTACATAAAACAGCTTTTCTATGAAACAAGAAGGCAAGTTCAGGTATGAAAACATAATTTACTTATTGCTTTTGCTACAATGTTGTTTGTTTTTTACATATAGTCATAAATACACTATACAGTATAAAATATCTCGTAGGAATACATTTTGTGGTCTGCTTAGGTTTGCTGGCTTTAATTCTAGCACCAAATACAAAAATGAAAATCAAATGAACTTTAAAGGCACTTCCATTTCATGTTTGTTTGTTTGTTTGTTAATTAACATCATGGTTTGTACTATATTTCTTCTCTTCCTTCTGGTAGAAGCAACACTTGATCCTACTTTTATCTTTGTACAGCTCAGGTCACATTGAGGCACCAAATGATTTATGAACATTCCCATTCCTCAGCTGTTTCTTTCTCTTACAACATTCATTGTTGCTTTTTCATCTTTCCTCCTTCACTTCCCAGCTACTTTATCCCTTTACTTCTCCATGTCAGACGACCCAGCTTCACTTCCTTCAGTCCCTTGAAAAACCTCTCTTCAAACCTCCACTTCCCTCACTCCATCTTGCACATCAGTTATTCCRATATCGAAACACGTCACTATCATGATATGTGACTTGCACAGATTAACACACTGCTCCAGTTCTTCTGTCACTTGTTCCAGTGCCTCCAGGTACTCCTGAGACTCCTTATCGAGATCAGGATCCACTTCAACTGCCAGAAAAAAAAAAAGTACTGAGTAAGAGAAACAGTTCACTGCAAAACATTATTCTATCACAAACGAGCCAATACAGTAAATTTTAATTTCTCTTGAGCTAAGACTTTTTTTCCMCTTTGCTCACCAGATGCAAAACTCTACCTTGAGGCTCCAGTTACACACAATGCTCAGTCTGTGAACAAATCTCATGCTCAATTTCCCAGCTATAATATGGATAGGAAAACAATTTTTTTTCCTTCTTTGGAATGAATAATAATAATAAAAGAGTGTATCTTTAATATTAACAAGCATCATAGTATGTGTCTGCACCATTTTGATGTTCTCTTCTAGTTGGTCTGGGYGGGTTTTTTGTTCAAATCACATATTACAGAAACACAGATTGAGTCATAGAATATTTTAGGACTCAATTCAGAAAAATATCTTTGCAAGTGAATTAAGTTTTTCAGTGGGATTGCTGATGTGCCAAAAATCTGTTGGATGTGATCATAATGCTGTTTTTGCAAAATACTTACAATCTTCTTTCCACTTATTTGGATCCATCATCAACCTGCACTTTGTCTCTTCCAACTCTTCCTTCAAAAATTCATGCTTTGCCTTTATTTCTCTGATTCGCTGCTGGCGCCTCTCCAGTATCTTCAGCTTKGTATGGAAATACATCAGACCCTTTTAAGACACAGAAAGACCATTCCATGAATTTCCCTGATGTGAGCTGGGCCATAACAGTCTGACACAAACTGCTCCCAGCTCACTACTTGTAAGAGCTAGCAAGTGGGTTGTTTTATTTGGCTGTGGGGTTGGTGGGTKTTTGGTGGCTTTTTGGGGGGCTTTTTTTTATTTGAAATTTACAATAATGGACTCTAATCTCATTAATTCCTCTAATCTAGAGGAATCACAAGTTACATCACTTGAGTATTTGTTGCACTTCTCTGAATTAGCAATCGYATTCTGAAACTACTACTGTTTGTAGATAATTTTTTTCCAGTAGTGAAAATGATAAACACAGCCTAACAATAATGTCAGAGTTACAGTTAATGCTAAAACACATGAATTCTTATTTTCTTAAAAGTATTCCTACCTTCTCAACATCCTGGAAAGGCTATTACAAAAGAAATGGGAAAAAGGCATCAGTAGAACATAGAATCCTGGTCTCCAAAACAGAATTAGCTGAAGTGTCTTCCAATTACAAGTAAGTTAATCTCAGTCTATCCCTGATTTTAATAGAATCCTGTCACTTACATAAAGAGTTAATGACCCTGTCGTTGAGGGAGGCTGTAAGGTTTCATCAGCCAGGCTAGGATTATGAAGTCTTCTCATAATGTATTCACTGGTAACTTCCATTTACATCATCAGTCATGTTAGACACAATTAATTTTAGACAGTAATCATTTTCATTTTCTGTGTTAAGGATACCCCAACATATGAATTGWAAAATTAATAATTATAGTACTTTAATTGCAATCAATTTCCTGAACACCATTCTGGCATTCAAGCAAGGACTTTGTCTGTATATTGTAATTTAAGTTGTCTACAGTTGTAAAATATGCACTGACCTCAGTTTCCTCTTGTCTGTGTCGCTGTAATCGTTCCACATCATCAATCTCATAAACTTTAATTTCAAATGGCTCTTTCAAAGTGCCTGGCAAAGGTGGTAGATCAACCCATTGGCCGGTGACACTGGGCTTTCTTCCTAAGGAGGCAGCATCTGGCAAGGGAGCAGGAATCAGTCGACGACGCTGGAGACCTAAAATACAAAAACAAACATTCCTCAGGCTCTAAGAGACTAACACACTGCAGAACATACTGCAGTGAATTAAAGAAAGATCCAGGTTCTCAGCATACTTAGGAAGAAATGCTTTTCTTGATCTTTTCTTTTTAGTAGAATACCCTCAGGCTGCTAATTGAGTTACTGCCTTGACAAAGTAGGTTTCACTTGGTTCACAGATGGGAGCAACAGCAGTTCCTCTCCCAAAGCAGATGTCTGCACATCAGCTCTTTATTCTCTCCTTGCAAAAATATTCTGCCTGGACTGATTTTCCTTTGGTGGACTACAACGGTATTCATTGCCTTGCAAAGACAATGAGATAGTGAATAATTTCAAACCATTACTGATAATGGCAGACTTATCTCAAAATCATCTGCTCCCCCAGTTAAGGCCAAGCAAGGCTATCTAAGATCCCTCTCACTGCACTGTCTCTATGCAAAGCCCAGCTCCCTCCAGATTTATTACTGTTATTTTAGGGTGCTAAACAGCAGCAGTTTTGAGTGACTTTGTGGGATTGAGAGGCATTCAGAAGACATCAACCAAGCTGCAACTTGAGCCACCTCTAATGTTGAGACATATCACCCCTTTGCACCAGCACCCAGAAGCTCAGCATATGACAARACTCATCATCTTGAATTTACCAAGAAAATCATACTCCGTGATGCATCTGGTAGGCTCAAGTTTCATGAAGCAGACACTGATTTATATCCTTCAAAAATGCTGATATTTTTAATTGTGAGAGATAGCACTCTGGTGTCCAGGTTTTTTGGTGTTTTGTTGTTTGGTTTTTTTTTAATTATTAAGCCTCTTTCCAGTCTCTAAAAGGCTGACCTTTACACTACCCGTGTAAAGGATGAGTACAGGCATAGAGCTGCCCTGGCAACATTAACAAGGCTGCAGTCCAATCCCTAGGAAGAGGAGGGCTGAAGGCCACCAGAAACAAGCTGAAATGACACATGGTAGCAGTATCAGCTGGCTTTAGGTCACTGGTGACAATAAATTAAGTGCTTAATTGCCTCCTCTCACTAAAACCTAACTCAGAAGTAATGAGCCTTGTTTCTTATGCTCTTACAAAAACGAGCACATCAAACAGTCAAGGCAGCTCTGCTCAAAGGATAATGCTGCCAAAATAACTTCTGGGCCGAAACCCCTACAGGAGAGGTGAGTGCAAGTTAAGGCTGTCAGATAAGCGCTGTCACGAAGTTCAATATGAAATGAAGACAAAATTGCAGCAGGCACCACTAAAGCAACACACCTCACTGRTACCCAAAAAGTTACCAGCTTTACATATTCTTGAGAGAAACATCCTTCATTCTTAATAGCATCTTTTCTGTTTTCTAATAACAAGAACAAATGGGAATGTTTCCACAAGGGGAAGACTTGTTCCTACTTCTACAACACCGTTCTCACAACCCCAATCCATTTAGCCTGAAACACCCCTACAGTCCTGTCAGAAGTCCTGTAGTCACACTCTGTAACCATCATCTTGTAACTGCTTTGGTGACAGTTCCCCCTGAGGAGGACACCAAACAGATGTGGTCAAACATGTGCAATAAGCAGGAAAACTTCATCTCCTTCTACTGCACAACCCAGGGTCAGCATCATTTCCCCAAGAATGAAGTTAAAGGATAACGTAACAGCTTTACAGTGATATACATGGGGGCAGGATCTGTCCTTAAATCCAGAGAGTGCATGACTCCAACATAGTCTGGTGMAACATAAGCTACTCCAAGAATATCTAATAATGTGCAAGATTAAAATCATTTTAGAACAATAACAGGTCTGAACCAAACATTTCTCGTAAGAAATATATGATGCACTTCCTGGTAAACCGCATTTCATGCATAAAACACATTATTTTCTCAAAGTCTATAGCACTCCAAAAAAAAGTAATAYATAATTTACTGATACAAAGCAATTACAACTGGAAAAAGAAATAGTTTGTCATTTTTAAAGACCTTATAAGCATTTCCTGGGGCAAAAACAAATACAAATCCATCAGTGGGTAATGCCTTCTCAATATGTGTGCAACTTATACAGCTGTTAATATTGATTTGTAGGCAAGGTTTAAGAGGCTGATATGCTACGGAAAGAGAAGTGCAGCAAATGTTGCACTAAGTTTCCAAAATGATTTATCACTTGCCGAAGCAACTCGGCTGCCTTGACCAGAAAGCACTATGAGATCAGCCTCACTCATTTGGTTTTACGGCCAGAACTGAGCATCATGGGTATCTACAGGGATAGCAATAATTGCCACTTTCCAACCAGAAGTTCAGATGCAGTGCATTGTTGATAATGGTTCCTACTCATTTTCACCAGTCAGCATGCCGAGGCTGCTGAAGGAGGCTGCTGGTCATCAGCTACACGGCATCCATTGCCATGGGTTCTTTAGGACAGCACAGGATCTCAACCTAGGACTGAGGAAATGAGCACTGTAACACCAATCTGAACTTGGCTACAAACACACCTGACTGCAGCTGCACTTAGATGAGCACCACCTGCGAAAGCAGTAAGGAAAGGCACCAGAGAGAAGGAAAGGGGCCCTGGCTCCCACACGCCCACCTTTGCTTGGCAKGGTCAGCGAGCCAGTTGCCTCTTCCAAGCAACTCTCCCAGCCAGTTTCCTACTGYTTACAGTATCCACACATACATCCTAAAACTTCTTAATATAAATACTATTGCAGTATACTTAATATAAATACTATTACAGTGCAATACAGTAATTTAGCGATTAGCTGGTGGCATTAACTTAGGAGTCACTGCATCTTAAGCGCACACCCTACTGCTCTGCCCCTAAGCTTTACCTTTGGGTAATCTAATACACATTTAGCAATCCTCATTAATTCAGGAACACTCTTCTCCCCTGCAGGCCTATTCCTTTGTTTCCAAACTACATACAGCCCCAGCCGGTCTCTCTGGCATTCCCTCACAGACACCTAGCAGTAAAGCTCCTCCTCTCCTCGCTGCCCTGCTCTCACCAGTCTTCCAGAATCACTCACTCGATCCTCACAAAACTCCATCAGCACTCACCCAGCACCTCACTTTTCCCAGCCCACCCATAACACTCTCCTGTTTGGGCCACCCTGGTGCTGGCCCTGCTGAGGGAGGAAGGAATGTCCCGCATCTGCTTGCAGGYTCCCTGCGAGGGAAGAGGCAGCAGGTGGCTGCCGGCACCCCRGGGCGCCCCACACCTCTCCTGCCCTCTCCACCACAGCACCTGTGTCACACCTGCAGCTTTGAAGTAAAATAAATGACAAGTAGCTGCTGTCACAGCAATACACATGCACACACAAGCACACGCCGTCAGCCGCCTCCGTGCTCTGAGCTCCCTGCAAGCCTCCTCTCCTTCCTGTCAGAGATGCCACAAACACCTCCATCCTCAGGGATGCAGCAGAGCACCAGCAGACACCTGAACACCTGGCCCTCCATTTCTTACCTGTTGACCGTTTCTTGGGGGATTTAAGGCTCCTCATCCGACCTGGCGAAGACATCCCGCTCTCGCTCATGGAGTCGTGCGCCGAGGAGGCGCTGCCGGTGGCCTCGCTGTCCCGAATCATGCTCTCGTAGCCACTGCTGCCCCCGCTGTGGTAGAACAGAGCCGTCCTCCCCATGGCCGGCGGCAGCTCGCCGCTCAGGACGCTGCTGTTGTCGCTGCCGTGGCCGCTGCTGTAGCGCTGTGGCCGCCGCGGCGCCGTTATCTTGCTGTACGGAGACGGCAGCGCCGGCATYTGCGATTTCTCGTCGCTGAGGTTGATGCCGCTGTCGTTGCCGCTGTCGGAGTCGGTGGAGCCTCGGAAGTGCCCCGCCTTGGCAGAGCCGCCCGACACCAGCTCGTTGACGCGGCTGTTGGCTGCCCTCATGGCCTGCTTGGTGCCCATGATGGTCCCGCGGCCCGGTTTGCCGCCCACAGGCTGCACGGAACGGGGCGCTGCCTTCCCGCCMGCGGCCATGCCAGAGCCCTTCCCGGCCGGCTGTGCCAGGGACTTCACCGAGGAGCTGAGAGACTTGGAGCCACTGGCAGASAGGCCCCGGTTTTTATTCCCATTGGCCTGCACCTTCTGGTTAGCTGTGGGTTTTGCCTGGCTGTTTTTACTGGCTGCAGGGGCAGCGAAGGGCAGTGGCAAACCCACACTGGAAGCCACAGGGGGCACCCCCAGCCTGGGGACAGAGCGCCCTGCCCGGCTCCCACTGTCCCGCGTCACGCTCGCTTTGGATCCCACTGAGGTCAGGCTGTCACACCTCTCCAGGGACATGTGGCTCCCGTATCGGTGCACGGTTTCACTCTTCGACGCCTTTACCTTTAAGCTGGACGTCATCTTGGGCAAAGAGTGGTCCCCTTTCAGGTTCATTTTGCAGCTGGCGCTTTCACTAAAGTAAGACCCAGCTTTCAGCCGCAAATCTGCTTCGTCTTCAGCCTTTGGAGTGACAGCTCTGGCGAAGTCCAGGCCAGAGGCTTTCCCCCCACCATTACCCAGACCAACAGGTTTCTGCTCCAGGCTCGATTTACGTACAGGAGGTGTTGGAGGTGTTGGCCCACCTGGTCTGGGCAACATGGTTGATTTCTGTGGTGTGTTCTTCTTTCCCAGTGAGGATTTCAAGCTGCCGGTGGCCAAGGGCGCATCCAAATTCCCTCGGGTCACRGACTCTGGCAAAGTACTGTTAGCGTGTGACACTGGCGTCACTCCCAGTGTGGTGGCTCCTCTCTTCAGCTGTGGCATCTTCATCACAACTTCTGACTTCTTTGCAGCTCCACTGGAGGATTTGCAGGACATTTCACAACCATCCACAACCCTCTGTGAACAGGCRAGCATAGTCTGCGACTTCGTTGGCCTGGACGCTGTGCCAAAACACTGGGCAGCTTTTTCTGGCTGCTTCTCAGTACCAAATGTGTGAGGTTTTGGAGACAGCAGCGAGTCTGCAGGTTTTGCTTCCAACTGATAATCGGTGCGTAACAGCCAAGGATCTTCAAATATACCATGTGGATTCTGCAGCTCTTTATAGCTGAGGACAGTATTATTGTGGATTGCWGAAGAGGTAGTTTTTGTTTTCCTAGGAAGACTAGAATGTATAGTTTCTATCACAGGCGCATCGCGAGAATTACTAAATTTAATTTTTACTGGCTGATCAGTGACACAAAAAGCACTTTTTATCTGAGATGCTTTGGTAGTTTCAGAGGTTTGAGGGCTTTTGCTGATGCTTGAGGAAAGCTTGCTCGAACTCAAGCTCTCAGTGTCCAGTTCAGAGAAGCAAAATCCACTGTCATTCAGAGCGCTTTTCARGGGGACACAAAAATGGGATGAGTCCAAGTTGAAGGGTTCCTCGGACTTGTTACAGTTGTAAGATGACTGTGCGACGAAACTGTCACTAGACTGGGCTCCATCACTTTCAATTGTACAAATGCTGACTTCACTAAGCCAGGAACTGATGGAAGAACGTCTGCTGCTGGTAAAGGGATCCTTAGCAAAGGGCACAACAATATCAATATTTACACCAGTAGAAGTCTCCTGTGAGGTATAAGCATCAAACTCATCATTTATGCTGCTGATAATACTGACCGGCCTCGAACCCGACGCAAGCGCCTGAAGGGAGCAGTCACTGTTAAAGCTAATGATACTGGAAGGTCTCCCATTATCCATAATTCCACTAATAGATAGCTCTTCCACCACTGTGAAAACAAGCTCATCCTCTCCATTCAGCTCAACAGGCTGCTGCAAAGTCACAGTGGTGGTCAGTATATCCCGATCAAAACATTTCCCTCGGAATGCTGACCTGAAGCTGTGCACCTCGATCGCACCTGACTGACTCTGGGTGTTGCTACCAACCAAGAATGTGCTTCCTGCAGGGCTTTGCTCAGGTTTGTTTCCCATCTGTTTGCTCATTCCCACAGGAGGAGTCCGAACTGCATTGCCATTGTCCAGCTCCGAATTCTCAGCTTTGGAGCTTGGGGAGTGTTCTCTCTGCTGTGGAGGGGGAGGTGCTGGGCTTGGCAAGGGTCTCTTCACATACAAGGACTTTTCCTTAGTGACACATTCGGCTGTGGCCTTATTCTGCTCTGGATTCCTCAGAGGGCTACACCTTGAAGTCTGCAGGGAGTCACTGATTGTCTCTCTCTCCCCCTCCAGGAGAGAGTCTATTATTTTGCTGTCAGCTCTGCTCTGCAGCTTAGAAAGCTCTGCTTTCAAGTGAGGTGTGCTATTTTCTTGACAGTTGCCATTGCCACCCCTTGGTGCAACAGCCTGTAAAGGAAGGTTATGTCCTTTTTTGGGAGAAGCAGTTTCTTGTAGAATCGGTTTCTTAAATCCTCCAGAAGGAGAGGATATTTTTTCCTTTATCAACCTAGACTGTGCATTTTCTGTACTTCCAGGAACAGGAGTACAATTTGGCCCAGAGATTTCTCCACAAGCAAATTTCACAGGTTCCTCACTTCCATCAATGCACTCTAACCTTTCCTGCAGTTCAGCAAAAGTGTTGCATTTAAAATGGTCCTTGTCAGAACTTCTACCAAGAGCAGAATTGTCTTTATTTCTCTTCTTATTTAGGGATGGGATAATGGGAACAAACTCTGGYGGACCTTCATTATCTGTCAATTCCCTGTCGGACAAAGCTGCACCATTGGGACCAACATAGATGACAGTATCACAAGACTGTTCACTGCTGGAGGAATAATCAGGATCACTGGATATATTCAGGACAGGAAGGTCTGGGTCAAGGGCAACAGTTCGTGGGTGGAATGGTCGCAAATGGGGTGGTCTCCGGACGTGTCCTTCTTCACATGAACTCTCTCCTCCAGACGAGCTGGATGCATACTGAAAATGACAAGGGAAAAGTTATTAATATCAATTGATAAATAAGTAYATACATGTACAATAATTGATTAAAAGATCAGGCTTGCAATATACTCTGTGCTTTGTGTATACTACCACAAGTACATATAGTGGGAAAATATTAGAGGGGAGGGTAAATTAAAATAACATGCTACATAGATTTTACTGTATTAGTAATATAACAATCACACCCTTTCAGATAATTTCCATTAAATATTATGCATTGTCTTTCTCCTCAGTAGTTTTCTGTTCCTCCTCTATTGATTTTTAATTAGTATAGATAGAAGCTTTTGAGATAGTTCCACATGTAAGCAAAGAAAGAATACGTGTTTGAAACAAAAAGAAGGGTATTTCAGGATTAAGGATTGGGGGCACTGATGATGGCTCAGTGCCAAGTCATTTGTCAGTTCCTCTCCTGAGCTTTTATGCATTCTGTATTACTTCCTACCACCGAGAAATCCCATGTTCCCCTACCGAGAGGTTAGAAAAACTCATTTCCAAATGAATTARTTTCTGCTTCTTTGTGAACCAACCTTGGATTTCTTCTTTCTCATGCGGTGGATTCGTGATGCGAGCTGAACAGTGGTGAGAGTCTCTGCATAATTGGCTGGGGAGTCAGAAATGTGCGCAATCATAGTAGTCCTGCAGTTGATGTTCCCAAGTGATTCCCTCAACAGCATTGTCAACTTGTTGTCCCTGTGCAAAYARATGAGAACACCRGGATTATTTAAAGAAATCATCACCCTTTTTTTGCAGAATTTTACACCACAAGCTGTGCTTACACTCTCGTGCATGTATGGTGCATGAAGATAAGAAATATGCTGCTGTTATTGACCACACTTAAAATGTCTCTAAATGCACACATATAAAGATACCAGTATTTTAATTTATCTGCCTGTGCACTTACACTATTGTAAGTCATATGGTTGGTTAGAAAATTTTAAACCAATTGACTGATAACTAGTAATCTCAGGTTTAGGTCATACTACACAAAAAAGATCAGAGTGCTGTATTTTTAGCTGAACAGACTTAGTACCTGGGGAATTGCACTCTGAGCTCTATGCAAACACTTTTGATAATAAGAAATAAAAGAAGTCAACACAAATGCTAAGAAATCTCTGAACAGATATAACAATGTTCAATACCAGACATGTCACCTCAACTAATCTACTTTTCATTCTGCCACCTGTGGTCTGCTCTGACAGAGCAAAAGGGAAGCAGAACTTGTCTCCGGAGGCTTTCCTGGTGATGTAATCCTCCACTGTGGACAGTAAAGCTGACAAGGTAAGTGACATYTTGTCTTTCAGTGGTCTCCAAGACATCTTTCCCAATGGCTCCCTGGAGGCTGCTTCCTACTTCCTGCTTCCTACAGCCCTACCCCGAGCTGGTCCAACCTGTGCTAACCCATCCATCCTCCATACACAAACCTAGCAACTAGCCTGAGGAAAATATCTCTCTGCCTGATACAGAAAGAAAAAAATACCTGTTTGAGACGCATCACTAGATAAATATGTGCAATGACATGATTGATAATGCATTACAACTTTGTGCTGTTGTTAAGACAAGCAGCAATTAAATTTAAGGACCGAGGGCYAAGTTCTGGTAAGGGTGCTTACAATGTGGCTGTTGTCTTTCAGCTGGGCTCCCCACAGGTGTGTTTGACACAAAATTATTGTCACAGATACTCCACAAAGGRACACATCTAAGCATTCTCTTCTGCTAAACTAAGGTGCAACATGGTGGTCTTTTTTTTTTTTTTAATTGGAAAGATGTATCATCCAAAAAGACATACAGAAATAACAGCCTTTGATAAACACACTTGATCAACACTCAAATATTCTCTGAAATTTCAATACAATTTTTCTATTTGCAAAAAGAAAACAACATCCTATGAAACTTGGGTTGAATTATTCACTAATGTCCAGCTGGCTGAGATCAGCCTAAATTCCAAATCCAGGAAACAAAGAAGAGAAAGAAGGAAAGAAAACAGGCATTTTTCCCTCACTTTTTTCAGCAATCAAACCCTCCTGCACACTTCACCCAGCTTCAGTATATACCAACATGTATAACATTTTTGGCCACATAGCTAAGAATTTCATGTTACTTGAACATTTATAAACCTGTGTGTAATTTAATATGAACATATGCATCAGTAGAAGTGACCTTAAAAGAAGACAGACCCTCTCTGACAGAATTTCCTTTAACTTCATCTTAGGTGAACAGTAAATTGTTGATGCAATCCATTTCTCAGGTAACACTGGCCACAAACTTAAGATAATGCCAACAACAATTCACTTACTTATATGGCACATGCTTAGCACCRTTAATTAAGGCCAAAATTACATTGCCCAGGGCAGAGAGAGACAGACACAGAGAGCCTCCACCATCTCGGTTCTTGCTCAGCACTTTTTCACAGCTCCCCAGATCAATGAGATGCAAACGACTGCGTCCTCCAGACACTGAAACAAAAAGGGGAAAAACAGTTGTACATCACGTTCTTGCATGGACTCAAGCCAAACCTGGTATTCAAAAGGCATTCAAATGAGGAAAATCATGAATACAGCATGGGATAATGACCAAATTAATATTTAATTGTAAGGAAACCAGATATTAGTCACAGCTACAAAAGTTAAAGGTGACTCAACTGGCTTGAGAGTTCATTTTTTCTTTTTAAGTTAATTGCAAATTATTATTACAACTAATGCAAGATCACATCATTTAAAAATAAATAACATGGTAAGAACATTCATACTTCCTCCTTTGCCACTCTTCTCCATGCGATATTGGTATATGTGAAGAGTAAAGAGCATGTGTGAATTCCTCCTATCTTCCTCCTCACATTCAGGCTTGCTGGTGCTTCTGGCAGCAATTGCAGCATCAAGGAAAAAGGCAGCTTTCTCTGCTGTCGGGGCCCTTAGCTCACTTTGGTTTTGAAGCTTGAATATAAACAAGAAAATKACTAATTAGCACAGGGGCATTCTTTTTATTATTTTTTGCTGAACTGGCTAAATCTCYAGGGCACTAAAAGAAACAAATATGTACACCATGGGAGAAAGGCTTATAAATTAAAAGCAATAATTTTTTTCTACTGGCTTAAAAGTTGTCATAATTGTTGTCAGATAAAAGGAAATAAAAAGTAGAAGAAAGTCAGGCTCAGAAAAATCCATGTTGTGATATTCATTATACCTGGGTTCCACATATTGGATCTTCTCTCAGATAAACCCCAGGAGACTGACCATCCTGAAGGCTGCCAGTGGCTACTTCAGCTAACAAATCCTTAAGGTTTTCATCTTTGCCACTGATCTCTACAGCAGATACTCTAATAGAGAAACGAGTTCCAGTTTTTTCTTTACGTTCATTGATTAATTTGAAGAGCCAAGAAATTGCACAGGGGATGATACCAAGGCTTTGTGTGGAGTTATCTTTCCCAATCATGGTAAAAGATTTTCCTAGAATGAAAAGACAGACATAAACACAATTTACCTTTCTTGTACAAGACAGTGTGTCTTCATATTGCCACCTGATMTCACCACTGTACATTACATGTAATGCCATGTGCTGCACAGATAAGGRAAAGAACAGATGCAAAAATTCGAAGTATGTGATTAACTATCCATTACTATTTTTTCAATTAGGCTTGCAGGTTTTATATGCCAGACCCACAGAAAATTAATGTTAAAAACATCTCTGATCTTTTGATTTTCATCACAATGCAGCTACATAAACTTGCTCTTGAATAAGCTAATCTGATGCTACATTTTACCTTTTCAAATTAAAACTTACAACCACAGTGTAGAAATAAACTGTGATAAGTTTGCAAAGCTAATTAAAAAGAAATTCTAATCTATTCATATACTCCAGGTTTATTGTTCCAGGAGCTGACAGCATGTAATTACCAGACTGACATAGTAATTAACTGTAACGAATTTGGGAGCTCACCAAGCTTGACATGACCAAAGCAAAATATGCAACCATCTGCACCATTCACAACAGACTGGATTACTTCTGCTACTGTTCCAGAGCATACCTCAGCCTGAAAGAAAAATTGGAGACAAATAAGTGAAAGAGCATATAATGCTGTGGTTTTTACTRTTCTTCTAATGAAATGAATGACTCAATATTTTTGAGGTGCAATATTCTCCCCATTTTTATGGCATCAGCCCTATTATTTCAGCAACTRTGCTATCTTAAAAAATAATAAAATATGCTACTACAGCCTAAAATAGTTTTCAATTCTATTAAACCTATTCTCTTGGAATATTGATTCYATGACTAATGTAGCAAACTGAATGCTATCCAACCAGGCTTCCTGCTGATATAATAGCTTAGCCAAGGCTGTTCAGTAATAGTCACAACTCTACTGAAATTAAGCTGCTCAGGAGTSCTCACAGGAATTAAAAAGACATCCATAGTGGAGAAAATGCATTAAGATCCCTGAATAAGATTTCACAGAATCACATTTTCCTCTTCCAGTGGAAACATCATCATCAATAAAGAGAACTTGCTGAAATACCTGATTGTGCTAAAACCAGTTTATCCACGTCAGGGAAGGTTTCAAACACACAATAAGATGATCTATTAAGTACAGCAACTGGGGGAAAGGGAAGGGGCTGCTGTAAATATGTAACTASAGAGAAATGATAAGGCTCTGTTTGCAGGTGCATGGCAGCAAGCTTGCCCGCAGCAAYGACGCTGCACAGAAGGGGCTGCACTGGCCAACATCACCCAAAAACACACAGCAGGCCACCCAACAGGCCCTCTATGAGGAACTGAAAAGCCATCCCAAACCAGGGGTCAACAGCCTGAAGGACTGGTGCCAAAATGTGCAGACAAGCAGGCCGTGACCAGCCACCTTTGCAGCAGGATTGACAGCAGAGGTAACACCTCACTTCCAGCTCTGAACCAATGCTGAGATCACTGTTGCATACTTCTGCACAAAGACCCTGTCTGAACTTACACAGGATCCTAAAAACTACTTTTGGATGTTGCTACCTTTGCTTTAGGCACTGATACTTGTAAGTTATTCTCCATCTTTAGTGCTTGGCTCGAACTAAGACTTAATAGATATTTTCCTGTCTATAGCCTGGGACCCAAAACATTAAACAAAACCCAAGGAAAATAGCTGAGGAGGGGATTATGAACTAGAGTATGTTGTATTTTCTCAACATTAATAAACTATTTTCATCTTGTTTGCTTTGTGGTGCATTTTTCACCCTAACTTTTTTCAGCAGTTCAGACTTGGTGTAGCTCTTCAAATGCTGATGAATTAGTTCTTCTTTTTAAAGCTGTTCTAGGATTTTATTTGCTGAACCAAAGATGTTTCACAGAAGCAATTATGAGATGTGCATCAATACAACCTCATGGAATATACTGCAGATCCCCATCCTCTTAAAGCCCAACCATCCTGTTTGTGTAGCAGATTTCAGGTCTGGGGATACTACTGAATAAATGATCCCTTTTTCAGAAAGACATGCACCACCATCAGCACAACTATCAACATAAAACATTCAGTCAAAACCACAGTATAAACAAACTGGGAAAGGTGAAGAGAATATAAAAGCTCCCTATTCCTGTACAACAATCMTAAGGAGTTAGCTTTATCTTTKCTCCTAACARCATTGAGTTTAACATTAAGCACACWTTTATTTCCCATTGAAAGCTATGGGAAAGGATTTTATTCCAGTAACATCAAATAGGTTAAAACCTAGCTGGATGGAAAACTGGATTTCAAACTGGCTGTGTGTCTTTACCAGGAGAATATGGAAGAAGGTAATTGAGTCAGGAAATCCATCTCCCCAGCTACTATTCCTTAATTTTCATCTCGGCTAAACAGATGATGTAGGAATTTACCCACTTGTCTATTAATTACCATGTTTTTTCCAGGCATTAAGGTAACTTATTCAAATAAAATTCCCCAGAAACAGATGGAACTCTTCAGCCATGAGAAGACTCAGGAGGTTTATGTGAGTGACTCCAGTACCTGTGAAGCATCCTGGGGGAAAACTGCATCAAAGGCAAACATCTTTGGGACAGCAACAACACCTCTTCTGTGACCTGCATTGGAAGGCCCACTCGCTGCTGGATCATAAAATGTGATTTGCTTTTTTCGTGGGTCTACCTTTAGGAAGGACATGGATTCAGATGTTTCATGTGCTCCTTGAGAGGAACAAATCCTTACCATCACTTTCACCTGCAAGAATTCAAAAGAAAGAACAACTTGAGTTCCCAGCTACAGACAAACACGTGTGAAGCGTTCCTCCCAAACTCATTCCCCTTCCCATGAAGTGTTTGTAATGTTTAGGTGTGTCAAAACAACCGTGGGACAAAAACAGAGCCAGATTTTCCAGCCTSGGGTCTTCACTGAACTAATTAGGTTTTAAAGGTGCACTTTGTCTCTTCAGTCGACATTGTTCCAGCTTTACCAATTCAGTTTATAAATGTCTGATCTGCAAATATGATCCACTGTAGGTGTAACACAACGCCAAAGAAAAGAAAATTCTCATCTCCTGCCTTTCAAGGACTCAATGTGACCAAAAGGATGCTTTGAAACCCAGTCTGAGTAACACAAGGCTCAGACAGCTACTGCATTTGAAATAAATCTAGAAACTTTCAATTTCTCATTCATATTATTCTAATAAAAAGGTGTTTCTCTTACAACTGTGACAGGCAGTTGCCTTTATGCTGTCATTGCTRGGCTCTTCAGTGGTTAGTTGCCGATTTAATGGAGGGAAAAAAAGGAAGGAAAAAAACCCAAACCACAAACCACTAAAAGGTCAAAAAGCTTGAAAAGAAACCATTCACAAGGTACATTTCTATTCCAGCACTACAAATTACGATATTCTACACGCAGATTTTTAAGACAAGATCTTTAGAAAACTCTGACATGTTAGCTGTGATTTCCAAAGCAGCTTATGGGAGCCAAGTCACTGGGTCTCAGGAAAATTCAGCAACAGCTGCACACCTGCTTCTTTTAAGCTTCCTGGAAATCATATTCTTTCTTTAAAAACCTGTGAAATACTGCCTCACACCCACTTACATCCATKTATCCTCATGAAATGCTCCCATGTCAGAACCAGCATGTTTTATACACCTTGCACTGAAGTAAATTACTATTACAGGTGCAACTTCAACTCTGAACTGCCCAGCAGATCAAACTTCAGAGAAAAGCAATGTTCAGTCTGAATTTCTTTTTCCATGGTGTATGAAATATTTCAGTAACAAGCTGCACAACGGGATAATCTCCTTATCCAACTACCAGACAAGTATCACACCACCAGAGTTAACCAGAAGGCTGAAGAGCATCCATGGCTGTGACAGACCCCAGCTGGAACAATTTACACTGTCCACAGCACCCATCAGCACCTTCATCTTCTGCAACACAGCTACTGAACCATGAAACACTCACTCCTGTTAAAGCACATGGTTTAGTGGTGGGCTTAAGTAGTGCTGAGTTAACAGCTGGACTTGACCCTGAAGATCCTTTCCAATCTARACAATTCTATGGTTCTATGAGTCAGGCCCACTTTTAGCCCTGAGCTGGRTGCTGCATGTGGAATCTGGGTTCAAAAGCACTTGTCTCTGATAAAGAAWAATTCTCCATTCCAGTAAGTTTTTTGCTAAATGTAACCTTAAATCTGCCAGAACAATTTGAYTCCTACTTACTTGGTTTTGAGAATATTCTGTCATTAAAATGGTGTGCACTTGTTCCATGGACACATTCTTTGTGTCTTTACCAAAAAAACAGGCTTTGCCGTCAGCACTTCCCTGTCACTTCTGTATCCAGAGAAATACTGGCAAAGGAAGAACCAAAGCTGAAAACCTACTTCAGCAAAGCACAGCATGTGAAATGCAGCAACAAGCAGAGACCAGAGCAGGCTGAGCCACCCTCAGGGACTGCCCCTCATACCAGACAAGATGAAAAGGTGACAGCAGACATATCTGCACCCAATGTGTGCAGTGAAATGCAGTGCCCAAGCCAGGATGATCCACAGYAGATGTAGGAGCAGCAGGAAGCACCACACTGAACTGTCCCTGCCCTGATCAGCTGGGGAGGGCAGGGAATCCAGACATTTCATTTAAGTTCTCAACTGTTCCATTCTTCCAYCTCCTCGTCTCTGTGGGGGCTAAGCTGCACACAGGCAGCCCTACACAATTCCTCAAGCACCATCACAGGACATATTTTCCACAAAGCAGCTCTAAAAGCTTTTCCCCAACATTTTTTTCCACACAAAGAGATTAAGAAACAACCAACCCTGCCCATAAACACTGCAKGAGGCTCCACCAGCAAATTCTTCCACCTATTGACTCAAGCAGTCCCCTGATTCAACATTTCTTTTTCTTTGCCTTTCACAGTAATATAAATATGAAAATACAGCCCCAGAAAACAAGCATTCCTTAGAATAAATGAAACAGCTGCCTCAAAAGCAAAGTGCATCAGAGGTGACACACTCAAGGCTGTTTCCCCATAAAAGCTGCATGAAGCCAGCTTTGTGTATTAGCCTGCTAGCTCAACCTTGACATGCTACCAAGGTGCTCATAAAAAAACAACCTCCCCCAGGGCAAAAAAAAAAAGAAAGGAACAAACCCTAAATATATAAATATATGTAAGTATAAATGCCCACTTCAGGGTCACTTGATTAAAATGAATTTTTAAATATATGCTGTTTTCAAAGCACTTATCTAAACAGTCCTTTCTGTTCTCTTCCACCCATTATTAGATTATAGCAGCCAGAGCTTGGATAAGAGGAAAATTGGTTTGTTCCTGACCTAAACAGCAAGTTACCTCCATCAGAGCATCGCTCCYCCTAAACACAATGACGGCTTCACCCACAGAAAATCCTTGTGTGACAAATTAGCCTTGTRAGACCACCTCCCTGAATCAGAAAGACACTAAAATAGCTTCCCATAATGGATCATATCCCAAACTTAACGGGTCTCAAGGGTCATCTTCACTTTTTCAGTGGAAGTGAGTTTTCAAGACAAATGGGAGGGCGGAGAGAAAAGCAGCTTGAGGGAGTTCCTCTTTTAGTCATTTGTGTATAAAAGCTGATTTGTAGAGTAGAAAAACACTATTTCTGGTAGTAGTGCTGGTTTCCCCGCCTACTAAATGTATCTGTGATATCTGTCGGTAATGGTAGAGTTAAAATGTGCCACACTCATTCAYGATGCTGAGCCAGACTGATTCCAATCAGAAATAAAGCAGAAATGCTCATGAAAGCACCATCAAGCACAGAGACTACTCAAACATATCCCTTCACGAGAGCAAAAACCAGGAGCAGGCAGATCCCAGGTGCATGCACATGCTTCTGTGTRTACAAAGGAAAGGTTTGGTGCAATACTGTTTATTCTTCTCACACTTCCTGCATGCCTGTGGTTGAGGACCAATCCTAAGTGACAGGTTTATATTCCCAGCTCCGAAGTTCATCCCAGTATTCTTCTGGAGTTAATACTGCAGGAAAACAGTATAGTGTAAGTACGACAGAGCCAGCACGGCTCTTGCCTTAAGGATCAATTTAACTCCAGTCTCTCCTGGGTCTCTTCATCTAGCTCTCATACAAAAGGCATGCTCACCTGTAGAGACARCAATATGTGGTGCAGGAAATCATCCAGAAACAAGGGCTTTCAGGAAGGAGAAGATTCAGCATAACCCAGGGCCTGTAAATCTGAAAGTAACTTTGGCCCATAACTYAGGAGCAAGTCAGCAATAACTGCATTCTCATGCTTTCATTTCCTCGTGTTAATGAATTATTAGAATTAAGCACAATTAATTTCAGGCCCACTCAGGATCACACCTTTTGTGAGCAACTATTTGACAACAAGTCCAGATTTCCGGGGTCAATTCCAGTTGCAGTGGTACCAGTTACAGCTAACGTTTGTACAAAAAAATGCAAAGAAAGGAATTCAGTGGAGAATGAATAAAGAAATTGGAAGAATAAGACAGATCTAAAGGAAAAATAACAGGTTGGAGGGGGGCAGAAAGTGAAGAGAGCTAAAAGSACTGGGGGTGAGGGGAGAGAGAGAAAACACAAAAAAAAGGAAAGGCAATACAAATTTGGTGATTTTAGAAGAGTCATCACAGGCTCGGGGCACCCCGCCACTTTCACATTCCTTAAGGAGAGCTAAGACAAACATCCATCCTTTGATGGGACTGACCCTTTTTGCTGAAAGTTGGTATTATTATTACTTTTTTCCCTCTTTTGTTGTTTCTTCTTCCATGCAGAGAACAATGCAAAGTAAAAAAGAATTACAAGTGGAAGTTTATAATTATGAAGGATACAAGACTTTGTACACAGACATTCATGCAGACACTGAATACTAGAGAGAGGCTCTATTTTAATGAGGATGTTGATAGAAAAAGAGGCTAGGTTTGTACTTGAGTTCAATTTCTGCAATAAAAGAAACATATTTGCRCATTATTAACATTTTTCTCAGTGCCTGAAGACAGCCTAAATCATGGAAACAACTGAAGTATCTCATTAATTCTCTGACTCTAATCTGGTGGGGTTTGTATATTGGGGATTCACACTGCATTACTGAACTTTTCCAAATTTGTGTTTSTGCACAAATCAAGAGATCAGCAGAATTGCTGAAGGAAATCCTATTAAAATCAAAAGTGCTTGAGAAAATAAGACTGCAAATACATCTTGAATATTTCATTACAGGATAAAGAATTTAAAAATGTAAACAAGCACCTAATTTGGAAAAGCTCTAGAAATGGGTGGCATAAGGTCAGAGGCAGCACWACAAAATGTGTAACTTTAGCCTTCACTGGCAAGTGTGAGAGAGAGCTTCAGAGCATTCGAGGAATTTTTAAATTTTTTTAAAATGTATCTGTCTGTCAGCCTACAGTGGAAGTCAGGGCACAGAAAGGCAACAAAAGAAAACTGCCACTAGAGTTCAACTGTTCCAGCAATGCAAGGGCAAACCTAAGGAATGGATGCTAAAGCTTAAAAACAATCATACCACTTTTATGCAAACGTAAGAAATTTTAAGGAGACAACACATCAAAAGTGCACATTTAAAAAAAAAAAAAAAAAAAAAAAAAAAAAAAAAAAAAAAAAAAAAAAAGGGGGGGGGTGGGGGAGGTGTCTAAATTCTCTAAAAATAGTGCAGCCACATTTTGCTTTAAAATGTAAACATGCATGTNGGGGGGGAGGGTGGAGAATGTCCCCTGTGTGGAGGACAAGGTTATGTGGAAGACTCCAGAGCCAAAACCCATGAAGTTTTAGAAATATCTGATGAGATCGCAAGAGAATCACAGCTCCATTCAAATATCAGTAAACAGTTGGAATTCTCAGACAAAACTCTGGATCTTGAGATCTTTAACTTTTATGAAAATCAAATCTAGATGTGCCTTTACAATTTTCACCCAAAACACTAAAATTTCAGAAACTGAGGGATGTAACTCCTGGCTCGTACCAGCCCTTCCTGCCCTTGCAGCCCCTCCTTCCCCTTAGATACTGGCTACCCTATTTCACACCAAAGGGTCACAAGGAGAGGCATTCTGTCCCATTGTCATGTGGCAGTCATTGTTCCCATCCTGTGACCTTCTCCAGCATCCCAAATCCCATGTGACCCCTTGGTGTGGGTTCATGGTTTCCGAATCTCCGCCTCAACACACTGAACCAGCTGGAGCTGAGGAGAACAGGACAGGGGAGACACAGCAACCCAAATAATGGGCTGGCTTCCAAAATAATGGGCTGCCTTCAGGACTCATCAAGACAGTGCAGAACATCAAGCATACATCAGTGCCAAAATCAGATGTAGAAAAAGCAGGAGGCAGACCAAAAACCTGTGAAACCCAAAATTCAAAGCAGCTCTCTGAAAGGTGAAGGTGAGATTGATGGTCAAAGGCAAGCTAGCAATTTTATCAAACAAAGGCCATGTATTTTGGATCTGAACTGAATGGAGCTATTGCAAAGCCACACATCAAAGGACACAAAACTCCTCCAAGACTAGTGAGGCATTCACTGTCCCAGAAGGAATCAGGTCCAAGGCTGAATTTGCAGAGAAAAGAGCCAGTAATCAATAGAGAGAATGACACAACCCTACGTAATTTTAGACGAAACAGCCAGCAGATTGACAGTCAGGTTCTCATAGATTATTATCCCATAATCAAGAGATGGGATTTAAACTCTGAGACCAGAGAAAGGGGAAGGACCATCTCACACTTCGAAGAAGCAAATGACTTGAATTCTTTTCCTAAAAGCATCACAGACCTCTACTACATGGTTTAGACAATAAATACTATATATATATATACAAAAATACTATATATATATCTATATGTATATATGTATCAGAAAATTGGTCATTCCTCTTTCAGTGGAGGGTGCCAAACAATCTACGCAGTTGAATTAGGGGCAGACACGTAGACAGGGAAGACTCCACCAATTCACTAGGTACTGACTAGACTTCATGGCATTTTGAATGTTGAGGAAACYAGGATCCTGACCCAGCCAAGTATGTTAGCACAGGCATAACTGTAACATATGGTACCTCCTTTGAAATCAATGGATGTGCCATGTTTATGTTTTTGCAGTGATGCTTTGTTAGCATCTGATGCTTATATAGTTGTCAAGTTTCATAGTAGACATGATGAGAAGGAAAAAAATAAAAGGGATGCATTTAAACACATGTAACATTTTAAAATACATGTGCTCAAGCCTTTTTTTTCTAAAATAAACTCTGACTTCATCTATACTTTGGGAAGGTGTTGGCACTATACCGGAATCCATTTTAAAAATGCTGGTCATATTCTGCATTACAGCAGTATCATAATCCCTAAATGAACRAGCAATTTGGTCTTTAGCAATAAATGTCATTATAACAAATTTGAATGGACACTAAATATTCCCTAGAAACACACATCCTTGACAGGCATCGTGCAGCCAGCAAGTTAATTTTGTCCAATGTTCACAAAATGGCATAAAACAGCAGGTTAATTAAAAAACTATGTTTACACACCCACCATTCTGAATTAAGATTTCTCACCAAGAAATTACAAAGAATTCACATTCCATTGAATAAAAACAACTTTCCAATGAAATCACTTATTTTTCTACTACAGTGTAAATCAAATTACGMAAGTCCTAGTTCAGAGCCAATATTTTTCATGGCTTTAATTGTAACTGACAGATATATAACCCTTGCTAAATTGGTTTACTGYGAGTAGTTCTTACAAGCCTTTCATATACTGCCACTACCAATGGATGGCAAATTTATATGCAAAATTGCCACACTAGCACAGACCATCTTGTTCCCTTGGGAGAACCTAAAAAAGAAAATTTTAAAAAACTCTCCGGTATTGTACTCTGTTAAAAAATTGATTCTGTACTCTCAGAAAATACAAAGGAAAACGATTCCATTTTTTCAAGGTGAAAACAAAGTACAAGAACTTACATATTTTTCTCACTTTTCTATGTTTTTATTTAAGTAGTTCAAGGCATTTTGGCAGAGATGCAAGTGCCTTGGATCATACAGCACTCCCTACATGGATAGGTGAGCACTTACTGTGATACATGACTTATATCAGAAATAATGCTTCAGTCATTAGGGAACAAGGAGCAGTAAAGATGACAAAATTAAGTACCTATTTGTTATCCGTCATCAAACCATCGTAAGAACCAGTGAATGGGACACACAGCRCACTTAAGAAAACCCTGCATGATCAGTAAATCATATTAGCAGTACCTTAGCTATGGCTTGGTAAAGCATAAATGAAAGTAAGTGTCTAAAACTCATAAATGGAGAGCGGTATGCATATACCTGCCCAAGAAACATGTCTGAAAATTCAGACCYTCCTTAAGTGCTCCACTTCAATTGTCTCACATAGGAGGATTCTGTCATCCTAACATAAAAAAAAATTGACAGAATCCTTGGAAGAGACAAGCACTTAAAGTTGCTGTTGTAAGTGATGCAGTACTATAAAGAATGAGCTGAATAGAACCCCAGAAAATAACATTTTGCATGAAAAAGGCTTCCCACCATGCTAAAGAAAAATAGCACATTAGAATGCTACACAGCAGCCACTGTAAAAAGGATGTCTTTTTTAATACCACAATATGATAAATTATCTTAAGTAGCACATTAATGTCAGAAATTGAGCATAATCTAACTTCTTTCCAGTGACAATATTAAATGGCTTTCAGACGTCTTTCCTACTATTCTGACATTAAATTTAATAACACCCAGAGAGACCACAAAAATGATTCAGTTACAAGAATCATACTRCACTGGATCATTGCCTTTTAAGTAGGATTCAGCTAAATGGTTTGGACTCTGATGCTTTTGGCACATTCAGGAGAAAGGTACAAATTTTGCTACATAACCTTTATCAGTAGTGAGCAAATTCCTTTCAGTATCCAGTTTGAATTGACAGTAGGATCTTCCTTTGTGTATGAGTTTGATTACTGCTGATTATGTAAAACATGTCCCAAGCAGACATACCATTCTAAATTGTTGCATTTTTTTTCAACTTTTCCCTGCTTGGTATTCCTGAGTATTGACAACCCCTGCAAGCACCTGTGAGAGTGTATAACATTTTGTAATCTTACTAAAGAAAATTAAGCTAAAGGCTTAATTAAAGATTTGTATCACAGGACAAGTCCACAYACCGCTGCTGAAATTATTATGAGCAGAAAAATTGATATTTCTGAAATGTAAAAGAAATTAATAAGACATTTATTTTCCACCTTCCAGAAGAATACTTGAAACAGTGAGAAATTATAAATACAAATTGCRAAAGACATGTCAGGGCTCTCTGCTGAAGTAAGTCTCTAATAACAAACGTATTCAACCATAAAAGCCGTGTAGCAATTTCACCGCAGAACTGGATGATACGCATGGAAATGATGATGTGAAATTAAGAATAAATTTAGATCTTGAGATAAAATAATCAATAACTGAGTGTAAGTGCAAGAACTGGCCGTCACGGTCTCTGCACATTCCTGCCTCACCCAGCAGTGCACAGTAACTGCATTTGCTGYAGTCATGCAGCTTATGAAAAGAACTCAAGCCTCTTCCTTTCCCCAAATGTGTGTTGTGCTCAAAAGTTCAAGACAAGGTCCCAAAACCAGTGACAGGACCTGTCCAATTCTTGACACCAGGGAAGAAAACAAGAGAGTCCAGATGCTACCTTCAATCAGTTCCTTGGATTCAACTGTCCCATCACCCAGTTCAGAATAACTTATTTCTCTGTTGGCCCCAGAATGGTATCACATTTTTACACGTTGTTTCTTTGTCACTTACAATATATTTAACCAAAACTGAGTATGGGTGGATGGAAAAACTGTTAAGTTACCACTGTGGAAACAATGCAGAAAGCCAGTCATATTTGCCATTGTAAAATCTTCAACATGTATTTTACTCTAAGCTTCCAGTGGACTTACAGGAGAAATGGGACTGCACAGAATGTGTCAGTACAAATAATAATTAGTCACTGTAGTATTGAGGCATTACTCAGAGTATTTTGGCACAGTTAGCATATCATTCRTTTCTTCATTTTTTCATAAAGGGAGGCACAGAGCTCTCACTGAACACTTCATGGGTTTCCAGTTTGTTACTTCTGTTTTTCATTCTCATCAACAACTACTCCTCAAGGGTGAGGGAGGGAAAGACTGTCCCACCAGCTGCTTAACCCACTATAACCACACAGTAATAGTGAGGGACACTGCTGGCATGGGAATGATCACACAAACCACAGAGAGCATCAGCCACAGCCACAGATASTGGGGTTGGAAAAAGTGACTCCAGAATTCATCAATGATTCTGTCCCATATGTGTAGTTATATTCATTATTGGATAGGCTGCAGGAAAAGGTTGAGGAAAATGATAACYAGGAGAGTGTAAAGTAAAAAGCTGTTAGAAGAGAGACCAATGTTAACAGAGGAGCACAGCACAACTGTCAGTGTTTACTGACTGCTCTTTCCATTGCTGTGATACTTAAAGCAGTGAAGAAGAAAAGTAATTATTTTATTCCCATCACCCTCATCATGAGATATCAGCTGAGTAAATCTTGATCAGCAGAAGCTGATGAGTAGGAAATAATGGAGAGTGCTAATGCAGAGTGAGCTAAATGCTACCACAAGCTATTTGGATCGCTCAGAAAAGGAAAAACTATGAATTTTTAGTACTAAGGAAAACCTACAGAGGAACGCCACTTCTCCTTTGACCACAAGTTCTAGGAATTCGGACACATGAAATTTCATTTGTGCTGACTCAATTTTTAGTAAACGYATTGCTGGAGGGCTTTTTTGAGGGCAAACACTGATATTTATGAAGTTGCAAAAGAGGAATGGGTTAAGAGACATTTGGTAGGTACTGCATATCTTACACTGTGGATCAGAGATGCCCAGCTACTTTGGGCTTGAGGAGCATTAAAACTTGCATCTAGCACACCCCATTAGCATTCAGATTCTCTAAAGCTTGACTCAAGAACTAAAGGACGGATTCAATTAGCAGAGAGCTTTATCCTCTCCAGCAAAGCACAGGATTCTTCCAAACTGTGCTTAACAAGTACATGGTGAGAAGGACACAACTGGAACCTGCACAGATCCACAGAAAATACTGAGTTGGAAGAGACCCACAAGGATCTCCTGGCCTGCACCAGACCATCCCCAAGAATCACAACAAACAGTATCTTCAATATTCTCTAATCCTTGCAGGTTTCTTCCAACTCAGGATATGCTGTCATTCTGTGTTTTTAATGTTTTCAGCTGAGAGCTAAATAACAGATGTTTTGAGGACCAACAGCAACTTCTTGACCCCAAGAGCAGAAATGTTTGGTGTAGTGTGCCAGGCAGGAAACAAATGCCCCCCACATTTCTAGCATACTACAGATACATCCTGTGCTGAAAGAGAATTTTCCACATCTGACCTGCTCAGGGTCCTACCACATCCTTGGCACTCTGGTGGAGCTTTTCCCTTGGAAAGGTCTCTGCTCTGCTCACTAGTGAAGAAAGTAGGTAGAGCACACAACCCAAGGCATATTATCTCCTGCCCTMTGCAATCATGCACTTGATCACAGACTTTGTGAACCTATTTGAAGACACCAGATAAACCAGTGCTTCCCAYGAGGTACAAGTCATGCTGGGAATCTCCACCAGCCACCCTCAAAGCACAGGRAAAAGGCTGAAGTCTCCTGGTTACACACAGCTGCAGGCACACAAGTGCAAAGACAGTTTAATTGAGCTACAGGCACAAGGATACAGAGACTTTAAAGGTCTTCCTAAGGCAAAGTGCCTCAGAAATGCCATATTCCCTGTTATTCCTGGTGCCATGGCACAGTACTAAGTCTCACAGGAAAAAAAAAAAGCAGGCACAAGAAATGGGTTCTGTTAAAAAACACACACATAGMAAAGACATTCCTTAGCAAACCCTCCTCCACCTGGGAAAGTCKAAATTACTGTGCCAGGTTTACTGTACCCCATCATTTAATAYTACATCCTCTCTTCTAAGACATTGSAAAAGCAGGATTTTAAAAAAACTAACACATTTTCATGTGCGAATTTCTACCTGCTTAAAATAGCCCAAATTACTCCTTTATTTTCCATTAAGCACAAACTCAGTTAGGAAATACAGAATATTCTCTGTGAGCAAGTGTCAGCTCCAGGTATTTAGGCTGACAAACTCTTTATGTTAATGCTGATTTGTATAGTTACTCTAGGTGCATATTTTAGCTCTCCTGTGCACATTACATCCTTCAMTTCTATCTTCAAACATTAATCTCTTGTAGCCTATGTAAATAAGTATTCAGACTCTGTTGTGTGGGTGATTAAACAGTTATAAATATGAATAAAGCTCCAAGTAATTGGGTTGTATTTTAATTAATTTTAGATAAACTTAGCACGAATTTTTCAATTTCAAAGGTGCTGCATTTCCTAAGTTGGCGAGATTGCTACTCCATTTCCATTCTCTTACAATGACACGTGAAGCAGAGGGAAACAAAGCCYCTTCACTGCCTCTCCTTAACCTGAGCAGAGATAGCAGCAGTGCCTGAGTCCTGCTGACAATTCAGAGACTATTTCTGCCTGCTGAAGCCTGTATGGGCACTGGATTTGGATGTCAAAAGAAATTTTGTCTTTTGCTCTTTGCAAAGAACACAGGAGATAACAGCACTCAGGCACATTCAAATGGATTTGCCTCCGTCTCTCTATCCCCAAGACCCTTTCCTTGAGCCTACTCAACTCTGTTCCATGCTGAAAGCTTCCAGCCCAGTTGAAATTTGTCTAGAAATCTGCTTTAAAATATTGAAATCCGAAGTTACCTTTCCAATGCCAGGGTTGTCCTTGATTTTGGACACAGCTCTCAGAAGGCATGGTGGTGCTGGGGGAGGACAGAGCTGCAGGATGCCACTGAAGTTAGTAGCATAAATAGAGAAGTCGTGTGTGTGTGGCAGGGGTGGATGGTATTTCTTCCTCTTTGAAGACAGGTTAAGCTTCTGTGCTGCTCTGTATAAAAGTAATAGCAAGAAAGGACAATGTTACTAAGGTATTAACAGGAATCTGAACCAGACAAACAGATGCTCATTGTCATCACTGCCTGCTTAAMAAATCAAGTCATTGTGTTCTAATCTGACTTCATAAGGACAAGCCATCAGGACACTAATAGAGAAAATATGGGTAGAAAARTTACTGGCAAAACATTAAATTAATTTCTCCACCAACAGAATTGCAGTTACAACCTAACTTTCCCTTCCTTCCCCCAACAGCCTGACATCTGAATCCTAAAAAGCTAACATCTCACTGACGTAATAAAAAGCTGAAATAATCCCTTATCACTGGCAGAACCAGATGGACTTTGCTGGTGGTAAAATAATGAAAGTGGTTCTTTGTACTCTACAAGTTACTCAAGGCAGAGTGTAACACTCTAAGTCAGCCGAGCTCAAGATCCTCTCCTGTTGCCTGCACAGAAAATCCTTAGATAACAGAAAATTTCCTTCAAGACAGATTGGTTTTTCCTCCCCAATTCCATTCTTTCACATTAACATGGAAAGCTATTAAAAAGACACGCTTTAATGTGCTGAATGATAATGATCCTGCTTTTAAATGTAGAATTTAAAAACATAAAAGATGAAGAAGGGGAAAAAATTAGAACACAGAATTAAAATTGTAACATTCTTCCTTGCGAATAAAAATAGGAACATAATCAGTTTTTTTCTATTATTCCCCAACAGCAACACAAAACAATATAGSAAGAAACAAAAACAGAAACTCTTCTCTACATCAAAATCCACATGGGAAAATAAAAAATACGCTGCAGAGTTAAGCAGAATGAAAATATATGTTAGCAAGCACATGCTGGGCAGCTGGGCATGGCAATGAGGGTGAAATCTCAGTTCTCTCAAAGTCAAGGAGAGCTTTACCACCTGAAAAAATCATGTGTGATCTGACCCTGAGATTGTCAGTAGATAATCTACCCACAACAAATATCACCAAAAAAAAAAGCATCCAACATGTTATCTTTCAGCATTATTCTGAATGACTGTTAGGCCAGCAAAATCAGTGTCCCTCTGCCAGCATCCGTGGACATCCTGAGACCACACTACTGATGGCAGCAGGTCTTCAGAGGACAAACTATTCTGGTCCATGCTTGCAATATAAGGGCTTGTCACTTTGAACTAATTATTCAGTATCTTTATACAATGACTTCTTTCAGTCCAAGAGCTCCAAGTACTTTATAGTAAGATCAAACTGGCACAAGCATCTGTGAATTATTATATGCAACAGACCGATGAAAAACTAAGGCAGTGCTTCGCTGTCAAAATGAATTAAGGGTAAATCTAGAACCCTAATCTTGCCACAAATCTTGTCATCACTGTCAGGCAGCCTCAGGTTTAGTCAACTTAGTAAGCTGATCAGAGAAGGAAACTCTTTCTTTGCTTATATTTGTTGAAGTTAGAAATAAAAATTAACACCAAGAGCAGAAGGGCTGCAYGGTTTCTTCCAGCAGCACTATTGGCTTCAAATGAGCAACAGTACAAAGAACTGGTTGTGTCTGAGCAGCAAAACTTGACACTTGAGTCAAAATTAGACAGCTAGTTAGCACAGCAGCCAGGACTCAATACAGATGTCCAAAATTCCCAGTCCTTTTCTTTATATTCCAAAACTTGTGTCTTGAACTCCTGAACCTTTTTACTTCAACTTCTAGAGATGCAGACCCTCTACAGGCTTCCTTCTCCCTCTATAAACACTACAGTGTTTAGAAAAAGACAAAGATTCGTGTGATGAAGAAATGAGGCTCTAGTTCCAAATGCAGAGGGAGCCCAAAGCCACTGTCTTTTGAGGAACAAGTTTTGCCTCTGAGGAAAGAAGCAGCTTTTGACTCCTACTGCATCCTGAAACCAGCAGGAACTGCATCCCACAGTGAAGGAAAATACCACAAGCATGGGTTTAYACAGAATCTCAAGGGTTTGGTGTCAATGAGAACTGATTTCACTGCCTAAATCTCAAATCCCCTTGCTAATACTTCATTCAGTATGAAAACATATGCTGAAATGGGACACCAGGAACACAACTTCACTGTGGTTGCAGCTGCACATTAAAACCGTAATGCCTCCTAAATTATACACAGCTTTACTGTGCTGAAAAGAGTCTCTACCTGTTGGTACTGTCATTGTGGAACTCAAGGCAGTCATTAGCATCTATCTCCAAGCACCAATTAACAATCATGGTTATTATTTAATYGTCTTGTTGATTAATATGAAAGATAATGTTTATTTTCTTGTTTACATGCTATGATCCCTTGTTGAAATTATAAAAACTCCTCAAGAGAATGTCTTCAAAGTGYAATCAAGATATACATTAAATCCTGATGAAATAATTACTCCTGCAACAKATCTGGCTGAAGGAGCTCCTCTGGGAAACATGCATGAAAGAGAATGAGATACAAAGGACAAATTTACTYGGGAATTGTGTGTTCAAGCAGCTAACTGAGCACTAACACTCAGTGAGTAACTGCACCCAGAAAGGCCAAGCTAAGCAAAGCATAYAAACAATGAACAGAAAATGCCACTTTTTCTAAGTACAGCCTCTCTCAAAATAGCTCAGTAGCACATTTCTAGGACATTTTGATAAGCAGATCTAAGATACTGGATCTATTACTAATTGCCTTAAGTTCTGCAGCAAGACAGAACCACATTCAGACTGGTTCACTTTGACAGTATGCGTAACCTTCCTGCACCTCCACTGTTCAAAGGACACTGGCATATGATACCTAAAGCAATTAACTGCTGTGGTGCTGATAAATCCTCTTCCTGTGAGTCTGGAGGGCAACGATTTTACRAAGAAATTTGGCAAAGGGTTTGTTGATGTCCATGTGAGATAGCAGGAAACTGAGAGCAGAGGAACTGGAGTAGCTGTTGTAGAAAATAATCAGCGCTTTGATGGGCAACAGGCCAACTGCTCTAATAATGATATGTGTGGCTCACACTTAAAAAGCATCTCTTGTCAGGTAACAGTGCACAAAGCTTAATTACAACATCTCTGTGTTTGAATACAAGAATGGCTTTGCCTGACATTAAAACAAGGTTATTTCTGGAGTTGGAACACCACAGACATCTTGCACAAGCAGTATCAAACAGCTTGCTGGGTTTGATTTTGCTTGTTTTGGGTTTGTTTTTTTTTTCTAAAAGGGAAAGGGTATGGATCTATTTGAAAGTATAGGACAGTTTAGACAAAACAACACATCACTATCAAACTGTAGACTCTGAMTATGAATTCAAGAAATTGTCATCCTCGGCTCCTATAAAAAGCAGTCAGTTCTTTAACAAAAGCCAGCTGGGCAGCAGCTTTGCTTGGGCTCCTGGACAGGTCCAGGCAAAGAGCACAACAGAARGATTCATCAAAGCCTGTCTGCTTCTTGCAGAAACACCAGTATACTTGGGGGCATCCCTGCCAACTACTCATTAGGCCAAAATATAGGCCAAGCTGGTCTGGACATGGGCCCAAATAAATCAGACAAAATCTAACTCCACAAACATCCTTACTTCAGTGAAATTCCTGAGGGGATACATTTACATGGAGCCAATCCTGAGACACTCCAGAATGCTGGACTTTCTGCAGTCCTTATCCAACAAYACATTACTGAATTTTCACTTCAGTTTCCAATTGTGTCTTTTCTCCAGAATTCCTTTTCTCAGGGTGAATTTGTTCCATGGACATAGRGCCCCTAAACTGGGCCCTTTTTGTCTAGACCAGAAAGACAAAATTCAGGCTCACACCAAATCCCTTTCTTTAGGAGCCTAACTGGGTGCCACRTCCTTTGCCTGTCCTGCTTCTTTTACTCCAATTTAATCTTGCCCAGGAGGCCCTCACATGCATCTTCAGCACATGATGGACTATCTGACCTTGTCCAATATGAACTTCTGTTTCCTCACAGGGAACACTGTGACCTGCAGGGAATTCCACACAAAACTAAAGTGTTACAGTCATTTATTTCTCTGAGTATTTGTCAAACGTTTTTTCACAGCATTGACAGAGTTTTACACTTTCCACCTATCTTTGCTTTCCCCATTCAGCCTTCACAAGTATCTTCCACAAAACGTTCTTACAAGGAAAGATAAGCCCCACACCCTTACGCTTCTCTTCCAATTAAAGCATGAGAGACATCCATGTATATTGCTTTTACCTCCAGCTGTGAGATCTACTRTCTGCATTTTGCTTAACTCTTTCCCTCTTTAATAGAAGATGTCTTTTAAGACGCTCTGGAGAGTTCTTTCCTCATAGCTAGGCACCACGGCAGAAAATAAAACTAATATATGGCACATGCAGGGGCACTCAAATATCAAATGACAAGGGACWGCCTCCAACCTGCTCTTTCCCCCACACAATTTACAGATTACGACATTTTCTGCCATGCATGGATGAGACCAGAGAGGAAAACCACGGCCAGATCAATTACATAACGCTCAGCATCTAGGGAAACAGAGTGTGCAACAACAGGAGCTACAAAGCCTGCTCATTGAAAGAGCCATGCCATTTTTAATTTTAAATTCTGCCTATGTTGTTAGCATGACATTTCAGATATTCTGATGTACAGCAAGCTGCTTCTAGCTTACACTCCCCGCACACGTTCTGCACATTATAGCTGTGAAAGTAAACAGCACAATTTAAATCCCTGAAGCACTCCTTCTGGGCATAATTTGTAATTTGTCCCAAAAAAACTAAGAAAATTATATTTTAAACTTCTGTAACTATGCAAAATTGGAAAATTTTTGCTCAAAACTTTGTGAAATTTATTAATGTTCAGAAGAAGGAGAGCTATGAAATACACTTTGGGGCACACTATGAATGGGCAACTATATAAAAATATTAAAGTATAAATATATTCATTTGTATATATATATATAAATAAATACATAATTTAAATATATAAACATATAAATATAGAAATAAATATACAAATGCAGAGGACTTAATGGACACAGTACATTTATGGATAAACTGCCACAAGTCAGAAGCAGAACTGGGAGCCCTCCTTCCCATTATTAAGCTCCACTGAGAAGAAAAATAAAAGAAAACTTCTGCACATTCATTTCAACATGACTCATTAAATATTAACAGTTTTAGTGTTATTAGCCAGYCTTATCTTTCAGAGATCACTATCATTATTCATAACGGGAGAAGGCTTAAAGGCCTCACTGAGAGTCAAGGCCAGAGAAKTGTACAGTCCAAGCCTTAAATATCCTGAACTTTGGAGTTTACACAAGAGTATGCTTACTCAAGACTTTTGGTTTGACCTTGACAGACATCAAGGAAGTGATTTTTATCCTGATTCTGAGCCATCTGCAAAGTTTGAAAAATTATGGATGCAGGCTGACACTGACACAAGCCTATCCTAAAGCAAAGCTTTGCCAAACTTTCCCAGTTTCCAGCTCAACAAGGCATCAATCCCCCACACAACCAATRTCCCAAGCTTTTCCCACTGCCAGCCAGCTCCAAAGGAAGCAGTGGGAAAGTCACAGCCTGTCATCCTATCTGCAGTTCCAGTTATTGTTTCCTTAATCACTCATCAAAACAGACAACAAATAGACGGATGTCCTACAATACATCCTCCAGCACCCTGTCCCAAGCCTTCCACAACTTACAGGATAAACTTGGTTGGCATTATTATTTTTATTATTGCTATTGCTGTTTGATTTGTGGTTCTAAAATTAGAAAGGCAGCACAATGAAAAAAGATTAGTTGCTACCCAAAACCCCAAGCAAAATTAAAAACCAACAAGGTATCTGTTTCCACTAACAGCCTTCAACTTGGAAAACAAAATGTGATTTAGAAAGACACATTTTTAAAGRGAAAGCTGGGAATGCCTGAATGCATCATGAAGGTGTGGAAAGGAGAGGCACCATCTGCAYTTCTACAGTAAATTTTGTCCAAGGAGGCACTTATAAAGCATATGATAATCTTTGAGGGCATGGTCTCTTCCTCCCCATGGAACAAGCTTCCTTGGCTCCTGTGATGATATACAACTTCTGGAGGACATAAACGCTTTCCCCACTTTGWACCATTACATAAGTTCTGCACCAAACCTTTGTTTGCTTCGTCGTCCCAGCAATGTTGCTGAGAAGCACTGCCAGGAAGAACAAACAATTAATGTTCCTTATTTCTGTGTTTCGACTTCCTCAATAAATAATTAGTTCATCTGGATCACAATGCACAGCCTCAAACAATGGCATTTTTATAATGGATGAGGGTAATAAAGTTTCAATAGAAACCCATTATTCTGAAACATTCCAAAATGTCAAACCACATTTAATATTGTGGGGATGTTACCTCACCCACACTGTGAGAGCAAGTATCTCCAATTYGAGACAAAGTTCATGCCTTGCCTCATGTACACAGCGTAATCTTGCAATTCAGACTTGAGTTTCAGCCTTTCACATTGACCTTGTAATTTTCTCTTACTATCTCTTATTAAAATCAGCAAGGCAGAAATAAAAATCAGCGGTGTTGACATATTAGGAGTATCACGGTCTCACAGTTTTTAACTAGACAGTTTTTAACTACTCTTACTCTTTAAAAATTCCCATCTCATATCTTTCATTCCTTATTTTTCCCCCACCTCACCAGAAGACAGGCAGAGGAGCTTATTTCTCTCTCCTGCAGCAGCTGTTACCTGGATGAAAACCACTACCACACCCCAGTCTTCTCTTTTACAAATTAACAACTCCCAATCCTTCCAAACAGTCCCCACAAGTCAGGTTTCCTCGATTTCTGACCATCCCTGCTGCTCACCCCTGACTCTATTAACAACTTTATAAAGTATGGAATCGAGGATTTGTGCATCAGAGAGCAATAATCAAGGCTCACCTGAATTCAGGTACAGCACAGAAAGGCAAAGCCACTTTGGGATAAACTCAAAACCAGCTCCAGAAGATGACAAGTTAAAGCAAACCTGCAAGGTACCCCTGACATGAAATGAGATCCCTCACACTATGGACACCCAAGAGGTGGTCGCTCCACTCAACCACATTTTATTAATTTAACAGAAGCAACCAACCTAGCCCATCTTCAAGCATTCAAGCAATTTGCATACAGGTATCCAACGAGGAATTTTCACTACACTCCTCCGTAGTTTCAGGTTCCTTCCCCAGGTTTAAGGAACACCCAAGGGCAGATCCTCACGATCACTCATTTTTTCTGCTCTCACAAACCAGCAGTTTCTAAGGTTGCTGCTACAAAATTATCTTGAGTTATGTCAGCTCCAAGTTCTCCTCAGTTTGTAGGTTTTAGACACCTTTCTGGCCAAAGAACATTGTTTCAGCAGCCAGGACCAGTGCTCAGGAATTGATTTYTAAATAKTTTTATATATATTTATGTATCAGARTATCAGCTAGTCACAGCAGCCTGCCACATACCATTTCCAGCTCTGCTCACTAATGATGTTAAACAAAGCAAGAGCAGACCAACATATTGCTGCACTTCCACACTCGCTGTTTACAACTGCACCATATGACAAACTGCTGAAAACCTGCCTAGGTTAATCTTTAAGTAAGCAAGACTGTCAACACCTAATATAGAAATATGTCAGTTCYCGGGCTGCACACTGCACAGAGAGCTATGCACTGAAAATACAGCTACCTGCATGCCAGCAATATTTCCCCACACTGCTTCATGAGCTAACTGAGCTAAAGCAGGCAGAACCACATCAATCTAAGCACACTCCTTAGGCAAAAAAAAATTGGGACTTATTTGCCAGTGAGACTCAGACGCATGAAACAGTCAGGCTGAGCAAAATAGAATTCTAGTCTCATTTCTATTCTGTCAAGAAAAAGTAATAAAGACATTTTTAAAACTACAAAGTAATGGAACTGAAGCAATGGTGCTAACTAGACCTTCATTATTGAAATAACACTTACATAGATTACTCGAAATTTTGTTGTATCAGCTCCTGGTGTACAAAAATCATTCTGYGCATTCAGGTGCTCCAGGGAAAAGGCAGACGTATTTGCAAGTGGAAAAGATGAGAGATAAAATACATGACAYGGCTAACAAGGGTTCATCTGAAGCACTAGATTCAGACAAATATCTGRCAGGAAAGAGAAGACCTGAAAGAGGGGGAGATTCAGTATTTCCAAGTTCCTGATTGCATACAGCAGTTTGAATACAAGTTAGCATCCGTGAGTATAGTGCCTTCTTACAATAAAAGCTCTGGGATGGGTTACATTTTCCTGTTATCTTCCTTTGACCCAAAACACCATCCCCACAGACACATCTTTCTCATCAATTCCAGCTCCCTCAGTTCCATATTTTATTGCACATCTAGAAAATCCACAGAGGATCCATTCCCACTTCAGCTGGGGTTTATTTCAGACACTCTCTCAAAGGCTTGACACCTATACTACCAAGCAAACAACTTCTCAGGGGGGCATTTACTTATCCCTACTGTTAGTGAGTTAAATGGTCACTGACAGCCCTAAATGATGCAGTGGAAATCATCCAAGTGCAGAAGTGGTATGCCTACACAATGAGTATTTTTAAACAGAGGAGGGACACGTGGGCTTCCAAATCCAGGGTTATTACGATTTATTTAACTGACATCAGTTCTGAAGTGATACTTCTCAGAGGTGTAACAGGCTGACACTACAGCACCCTTTAAAATAGCACTTGGTGGGAAAATGTGAGATGCACGTTTTTCCATCACTGCAGATGGAGAGATCTGACTATTTCTGACCCAAAGATGGTAAATTTAAATTTCAGTAGAAATGAGCAACTTCTGAAGACCTGCTTGAGACATATTATCAAATAATATTCCRACGCTTGCGCTGAAGTCCAGCAAGCTTCACTAATAACATTTAGATTAAATTCATTATATGCTGATTAACTTCCATTGAGTTATTTCCTCCATAGGGCAAGTGCTTCTTAATAAGTGATCTCCAACACTGAGGACAGAAAAACTCCCACAAAACAGAAAGCAAACCAAATAGCTGCACTAACTGRTGATGAGTGAGATACTGGCTAAGCTCTTTGAAATGTCCTGCCAAAAGAAATATCTTCYATCCTCCAGCAGAAAGGATGAAGGAAATTTTAGAAAGCCAAAATTCGATATTTCATAGAGAATTTAAAAGCAGCATCAAAGTAATCCCTGCAGTTGATCAAGCACTGCAGCTACAGTGCTGGTGCATCATTTTGGCTTGACATTTTATTTCTGTTATAAATGATAATGTGGGATGTCTTATTTTGCAACAAGCACAAGCAAGCAAAGCAGTTTAGCTCAGGAAAGASACAGTAACACTTCAAAGTCCATCTGCCCTGCAAACCACATCCTGCACACCACAAATTGAGTGTTAGAGTGACTCCGAGCTAGCCATGAAAACTAAATATTCAAATAACTATCAGTCTGATTTAAAACTATCTCACCTGCTAAGTCTGTCTTAACAACGTTATTAAAATAGTTAAATATGTTAYTGGAAGAGTCAGAAAGTCACTAGTAAAGTTGTAAAACAGGTGCAAATTGTCAAATTACATCCCCACAGGAAAGCCACCATTATCATTTTACCTATGGAATGCTCCGTTCCCACTGCAGCAAAACCACCAGTGCAGCTGCCACTGCTGCCAGCCCCAAATAACGGAGTCAGAACAAGCGCTGGTGCTCAGGAGTCCAGGAACCAAAAAAGCAGGCAGACTGGGAGGGCTGGGCTGAGGGGGAGGCAGGAAAAGTGCTCCTCTTGACAAGCTAGGAAGGGGAGAAAGAAGGGAAAAAGCCAAGGGGAAAGAGAGAGATTCTGGTAGCTAGGCAGCAGTGAGATTCCACACACTCAGGAAAACAGAATAATCAAGTGCATTCAGCCAGGGAGGAAGGAGAAAATAGAGACAGGAACATATTAAAAAAATGCCAACTAAAATTAAGGGAGGAAATATTAAGTCCAGGCAAGCAGAAGATCCAGGAGAGGACAAAGTAAGAAGAAATATCTGCATGACGCCAGTCAAGTACTTCAGACTTTTCCCTAGTTTAAAATCCACCACCATTTACCCCCACAAATGCATTCAAAGTTGGTAGTTATGAAGGCACAGATTCTCCTCTACTTTTGGGCACATCTGTTTAAAATTATTCTTCTTTTCTCTTCCTCACAGGAATCAAGAATGCCTCAGAATATAGAGCTAATCCAAGACCTGACCACTGCAACTGCTCTGTACTGAGCCACCTACAGCAGCTCAGAAAGTCACCACATCTCCCGGGGGGGCTGCCTCTGCTGCTCCAGAATCTCTTATATAATCACCCATCAAGGCAGCCAGGGCAGACGAAAATCAGCCCTGTCCAGGGGTTTACAATTTACAAAGATCTTTAAGGTATTCAGACAGCAGAAAACACTGGAAATGCTTTGTTGTGCCCAATTCTGCTTCTGCTCTCAAGTTGGAGATAAGACCTAGAACATCCTCCCCAAAATCCTAACCTCATCATGAGGTTCCCACATAACTAGATCTACTTTTCCCCTTTCACTCTCTCCCTTTTCACATTTCCTGCCAATCTGGTTGGCACCAGGTTCCCTCCTTCCTTYATTCTGCCACCCCCTGCACAGCCCAACTGCTCCCACACAAGAACTGCAGCCTGAGCTGASTGAGTGAGGCTTCTCCTTCCAGACACCTCCCTGGCACTGCTGTCTTGTAGGATCTGTTCTTCTTTAACACCATCATCCCTCATACTCTGTACAGAGGAGCTTCATCTTCCAAGGCCACGACTCACACATGCCCAGTCCTGATTCCTCTGGTCACCACCCAGTTCCCTCTGAGGCTCTGTCAAATGCTCACCATGGGCACTCACCTTGGCTGGTCATTCAGTGCCTCACCCCTCTAAATAAACAGACTTACCCTGACCACACATCTGCCAGCCTTTGGGACAYTGTCATGCTTTTTGAGGCGTTTTAACTCATTTCCAAATTCTACATTCCCTCTCCTCTCAGCTACTCCARTTTCTTCCCCCCTCCCTTTGCTGATCTGCAGCTCAGTGTCTCCTCTCTGCCCCCTCAGTGTCACAGCATCACAGATGAGCTGTTCCTAGCAGGGAGYGTGGCTCACCCCACACTGATAAGGCGCTGTGTAAATTCACGTATTAGCAGCAATACCAGTAATGATGTTCTGCTGTTAAACACGCTGTCCTGAGAGTCATCTGTGCTTCCAAGAACAAAGCCTAATAAATTCAGGCTTATCTCCTAATTTATCCTCCTCACGGGCTAACGTGAAATGGGATATACCTAAAGCACACACTCTTTGTTTGTCCTTAATTATAGGCAGTATTATGCTGCCACAGCAACTAGGAAAGCCTAAGCTGCCCTAAGTGACACAAGATACTGCACAAACCACCCAGCCTGCCCCATCTCCTGTCCCCACACTGCTCTGTGATACACGAGGGTCACATTTGCTCTCTGGGGAGGGAGCAGCCACATTCCAGCAGCGTGGATGGCACCAGCGAGACGAAGCAAGCCCTCTGCTGACACTCTCTCTCCTTCCATTTACACATCYGCACGGGGTGCTTTGCTCTCCCTGCTCCACACAGAGAGGAAAAGGGGGACAGGAGGATGTGGAGGAGGATCAGGCTGCTCCAGTCCTCTAAATCCAGAGCAGGGAGTCATTAAGGAGAAAGCATTAATTATGGATGTGGCTGCCCCGAAGCAGCTGGGTGCTCCACTTCATCTGCACATCCACAGCGCTCCCTCAAGCTGCAAATTTCCCAGGCACCGTGCTGAGTGTGACCAAATGGTAGCAAGGGGAAGTAGGGCACTGTGGGGCCTTTAACAAGGAAGGGATGGTGCACTGAGGGGCTGCTGGGCTGCCCTAATGCCACATCCCTGAGCAGCTCCTCTCATACTGCCATGGCACTGGGAAACAGGGACAAACCATGCATGRGTTTGGGATGTACCTGCCAGCAAAGCAGCCCTAAAGGGGAGGGGATTGTACCCCACTTTCTGAGGGAACTAGATCATATTAAGTTTTCCCAAATCACATCAGCACAGGATTTCTTGGGTGTGGGTTGTGCTTACTGAGGAAGCTTTAATAAGTGACTCTGSTTCTTCTCTCAACCATGATTCATCAAGAATTTACAGTGGTTACCTGCTACTAGAGCAGGGACTTCTGCTTCAGCCTCACAGACARGCTTAACTATCACAGGTCAGCACAAAAATCTCTAACTCAGGATCCAATGAATCACACGTTTTCTTCACCTTTTGATGAACTACGACTTATTCATGACCCAGTTATTCATATTGTGTCAAAGAGATTTAATTTGTGCCARCTCCACACAAAGCCAGGATACCAGTGCATCCCAGCAGGGTACTGGGCAGAACTTTACAGCCATTAAATACAGGGAACTGTGAGCTGCATTATGAGCTTAGCAGAAATATAATTCTTGTGTTTAACAGGACAGGGAATGACAGGCTGAAGTGATTTACCTAGAAACATCTTAAACATGGCAACTTATTAAAAAACTATATGTTTCTCTTTTTTTTTTTTTGCTTTTTTCTCCCACATTAAATTCTGAAAGTACTGATAGTCATGGAATAATCAGGTTTAACAGGTTAGCAGTAATATATGCTCAAGTGTTCCTAATACATCATAATCTTCTTTCACAGAATTTGCATCACTGTCAAACTGAACTACTGATTTTCAGTTGATGCTTTTAACATGTTTCTATGGTTACTTTCCAAGGTCGCATCAGAGAAGCCTGAACAGCAGTTCAGAAAGACAAAAGGCATTTTGCATCCTTCACCATATTAAATAATTTATGAAAGTTTAGGCATCCTCAAGGAAAAAAAGAATCATAAAAGAATAGGTTCTGAGGTTATTTTCTCAGCAACAGTTTGAAGTGCAGCAAAATCAATATCTCTACAAAAGCTTTCAAGACGAGACTATTTGACTAATGTTCCATATGGTACAAAAAGCTAAAGAACACATTCTAAGTTTACATCTATATGCACAAGCCTACATGAACTGCATGAATGGACTTTAAAGMAAAATGCAGGCATCTCATTTGCTGCTATCAGCTTCATCTTTTAAATCAGGCACTAGGCATTGTCCCAGTATTCTAAACTAAAAAAATGCAAAAATAAAGCTGAAAAAAATGAAGTAAAACCAGTAATGACAGCCTTTATTATTTCCACCATTTTTCATTCAAAGCCACACAGATTTCATCTGTCCCCTAAACGTTACAAATTTTGACTAGTGTAATGAAAGCTTGTACAGAAAATATCTGAATTCTCTGCCTACCACTACACTAGATCAGAGTTTATTGGAACTAATTGAAGTGTCTAAGGCTTGGAACAAAAACACATTAGTCATTTAGTGGTTGTGCTAATATTGCTATGCCTTTCCTGCAGTTTCATTAGATACAGACTGCTTCAATACCCTAATCATATGCTCAGTCACAGCACAATCAGGACACAGAGTACTGACAAGCTGTCCCACCATGCCTAAAGCTGATAAGGTGCCTGCTCTATGAGTAACCTCAATTATTGACTRTATTTTATGGTCAATCTAATGACCAAATGCTTATCAGTGAACCATCAGGTGCCTGTAATAGGATAGTGACCCTTAGTTTATATGTACCATTACTGCTCATTAGTGAATAATTAGATTCTTTAATCCAAATTCACAGGCATTAAAATATGATGGAATATCCTGACTCTATAAAAAGACAACTATGGTTATTTTAACTCTTCAGATGTTCAACTACATTACTCGGAGACTGTATATTTTGTTAAGAAAATCTGCTTCCAAAAAGCCTATCATGTGCAATGTTTTATATCATGCCTAAATTGACACAGCTTTCCCAAACATGCAGGAGGATGAYGAGAGTGGAAAGATAATGGGTGTGATTCACCACTGTGATCCTCCAGATTTATTATCTTAAATGGTTTTAATCCTGCAAAGCCCAGCAAACCCAGCAAATAATTTAGAAACCTGAAAACTAGTGAGTGSTATGTTTGGAAGATTAATTTCTCAAACAAAAGCAGGTGGATACAAGGGAACAGGAGTGCACCTATACAGTTATTTCCCCCCTTCAAAGGCAGCAGTCCCACAGCAGCAAGTGCAACMCTGTAAGCAAACCAGTTTGAAAAGATCAACACCATCAAACAATATGAGAATTTTAGAAGAGGGACATTTTTTCCTCTGCTCAGTGCTGTTCAGGGCTGCTTGCTTGGATATGTATTTTTCTCTAAACAGCTTTGATTCCTCCTCACTRCCCTGTCACTGCTCAAACTTTCCTTCCAGCTTGAGCACTGGGGGCAGGCAGCCCTGCTCTCCAGTCACCTCACTCCCCCCMGCTGCTGCCACCACTGTCACCAGCCACCAACAGGCGGGAATGGCACGTTAATGGTGACAGCTTCGATTTATTGGGGGTCTCAATTCTCCTCCCAGGGGAGTGGTATTTTCTGTTTTGTCAGATAGCCCATTAACCTCTTCCCAAGTGCATTCCCATTCTCCTCCTCGCTGCCCTTGTCCTGCCTGTTGWTGGAAACACCATTTCCTCTCTCCCCAGCCATTTGCGTGACAAGAAAACCCAGAAGCTTATTAAAGCTTTATAAAAAAAAATGCCAATATTTACCTAGCTGCAAGCATAGCCCACAGAAGGGTCCTACAACTACCTCACATATTTTCCCTCAGTCATATAAAGTTTGTTCAGGTTCCTTATACAAAAAAACCCACCTGGAAACTGCAATAAAGTGTGGAGCACCAGGCAAGGCCCAGTTCATGCCACACCGAGGGACAAAGCCAGCTGCATTCTTCTTCAATCTGAAGAATGCAAGAATAAACTTCTCTTGAATTGTAAAGGTGAACTGGGAGTCTCTTCATAGCCATCCATGAACATGAGCTGTGCTTTTTGCCCTGGCTTTCTCATTCTGCCAGTGACCTACTGAGAAACTCCATTTTCTGCTAAATCCTCTGGTTTTCTGGTAACACAACCACTGAGTAATGTCTGGCAATTTGCTTGCGTGACACAGTCAGATGTTAATCAAAGCTTTCCTCCTTCTGTGACAGATCACAGTGAGGAAAAAAGCTTAAAACTGATTTAATTTCTTAATACGCTGCTGTCTGCTGTCTTTAATATTTGGCTTTGATTTTGAATACTTAGCGCTTCTCTGCATTTCTTGGTAATGAATAAAATACTTTTTTTTTAAGCAGAACATAATTAAGCTTGAAGAAATTAAATATGACATTCAAATGAGAAAGAGCTTTGGATGAATATGTAGATTGGGGCTGCACAYATGCTTAACAAAATCAGTACATTCCCTGCGAAGAATATCTTAAAGTTACTCATTTTAACCATGGGTACCTCTCATCACCAGGTATCCTTTTTGTTGCATCTCTCAGCTATTCTTTTCCAGGTGAGAATCTGAACTCTGTATTGTATTTAGAGTTTGTGCCCTTACAAACACAAAACTCTGATTCTCATCAAGCAACAAACTGGAGAAAAAGCCTAAACAATTAAAAAAAAAAAAAAATCCTGCACAGATCTCCCTTCCCAGGCACAAAACAGGCCACAAGCAASAGTGTAAGGGCGTTATTTCGGCAAACAGAAACTCCAGTTTAAATGTCAAAAAGGCATTTTTATGTGGCCAGGAAACCATGTAACAACCCAAAAGCTAGTTGTGCCAGGACCTGTACAAACACAGTGAAYGCTGTTTCATGAAAAATAAGAATGAAATCATTTATTTATTTGAAAAAAAAAAACCCCAAAAAAACTCTTATCTACTGTTGCTGTGGCTCAGGAAATCACAGATGCAGTTTCCACAAGAACCCTATGGAGGCTTTGTCCTCCAAAGTAACTAACCCTGCACTCAAATACACTGAATGTCAACACACATGCATATTTTTGCCTAGCTGCTTTATTCCTAAGGCAAAACAGCCCTTTTCACAAGCCAAAGTTTCAACCATGGCTCCTTCTACAAAAAGCTCAAGTAAAAAGACAAAGGTCCTCAGTAGATTGGGTCAAAGAGAGCCCAATKATTTGCAAAAAATAAATACATATGTATGTGTCTGTGTGATTTTTTTATTAACTGTATCWATTCCAGTAGAGAACAAGAACAAAATGTGCCAGGCTCTGCATGACATGAGTAACTCACTGGCCTTGCCATAAAGTTCCGATTTTAAGTGGCTGAGGAGTTACAGTATGGAAAAAAATCAGCAAATCTAACAAATGGGGACTACAGCATAACACTACAGCCATGACTCTTCTTTCATCTCCAGGTGCTTCCTGAGAGGGGATGAGCTGAACAGAGGGATGAAGGAGAGAGAAGTGAACGCTGCTATAAAAGATTGGAGGCAGGGATGACCTCCTTCCTCGACATGTTCAAGGCTGGATGGTGCAAAGGGAAGCAGACAGRACTGGAAGGGCTGGAGCAAAGAAGCCTGACAGCCCATTAGTGCTGAACAAAACCCCCCAAACTGGTGATATCCTAACATTTGGGTCTCTGGGTAAGCCATTTCTGCCAGTATCTGTGTCRTCTCTCACTCATCGTTGAGGATTTCCTCCTCTTCCTCTCCCCTCCCGCTGAGAGGACTGCATGGCATGGAGGAAGATTCAGCGTGGAGAATTTGATCCATTAAGGTCCCAATGGCACAAKAGTCAAAAGAGAAGGAGCAGTGGGAGAGTGAGCTTCTCCCGAGGTTAATGCCAGAGCTGGGGTAGCCTCGCCAGGATTCTGCACCCCCCGAGAAACTGCTCAATCTATTTACAAGTGCCAGGGATCAGTGATGGATCTCTCCTCCCTCCGCCTTTGTGAGATTTTTCTCTTGTGTTTCAACAACAACAGAAAAAGAAACAGAAGTGCTTTGTGCACAAAAATTTCCATCAGCTCTGTTCTTCAGTTAAAAAACTCAAGAGAATAAATTTTGAATATAGGAAACATGGGTAGGGAATAAGCAACGTACTAATGGGTTTTTAAAATGTTTTAGCTAGCACAGAGCTGCTAAAGCTATAAAATTCTGATTCACTCAAGGCAAAGAGATYCATGAGAAGCAATTAGGGCCTGATCCAACATACAGTGATGTCATTTGCAGTCTTGCTGCTGACTTCAAGAATCTTTGAGTTAAGCCAATGACAATAAAAACAGAACTGAGTTTTGCTGACCCGTGACAAAAGCATCACTGAGAGAAAACGTAAGGCACGTATTTTGTGCCTTACTTTGGACTCTTAGGTACTGATTTCTTTCTCTCAGTGTCAAGGGAGGTATTTCATTTTCTGGCTTCCCCAATGAAAGGGACAAATCTTTGTGTTTGCTTATGATGTAGAGATTAATACTGAAATACACCCAAAGTAGATTAAGCTAAAATCATGCTGTTTGTACCCACAGTATGAAATAGAGTAACAAAAGCTGTCCTGCAGTCCGGTCTAGATGCTTGGGAAAGGAAGCTGAGCTCCTTCTGAGGTCAGATTGTAACTTGTAGTAACATAATTTATTTRATGGCATGAAACACGTTAAAGACTAATGAAAAGGAAACAATACAATTACCATTGTGATTACATTCTAAGAGGGATTCTCTGCRCATAAATTTTACTTTAGTGCCATTTACAGACATACGCTTCCCAATATTGTCTCAAAATATGTTCAKTTCTGAATTAAAAAAGGAGTTGGAATGCAAGCACAAAGCCCTGGATTTTGTTGTTTTAAATACCATCTGCTTGACAGCGTATTACATTTAATCAACATTGCTAATTACAACAAACATCCAAACAAARCTAACATATCTTTTTTGTTATAAGACATAAGAATAGAAAAAGATTATTCTGGATTATTGCTGAAAAAAGAATGTCAAATTGTTTTAACTGTTGCTACCAGCTGTGGAAAAACTTTTATTTGGACACAACAGGCCATGCTACTGAATAAAAAATCTAACTTTTTTCATTTACATCTCATTAAAAAAAAAACCACTTGTTACTTTAACTGTTGATCCAAGGAAATATAGACAATAGAGCAGACTTGTGGAAATGGCCATTAAGGACTTGACAAAGCCCAACAGTTTTCTTGGGTTTTGGTCAATAGAGGTTCCAGGTGTCCAGAGAGAGCATCAGGGTGTCCCTATCCCATCCCTGCTCCCCAGTGGCAGCAGAAAGCCACAGTCATGACCAGGTGACCAACTCCACCCCTCAGCAACCACACCATGGCAAAGGCTGAACAGCATTTCCCAGCATTTGAGGATCCACAAGCAATTATGGAAAGCAGAAAGGAGAAGAAGTACCTTATGAAGAAGGAAGCTGCAGCCGAGGCACCTGCCGAGACCCCGGCTGGAGCCACCACGCTCTGGGACGCCGCCGCGCCGCCTGCTCCTGCAGGGTCAGAGCCGTGCTGCCCTGAGCTGATCTGAACATTGGGAACATCTCGGCCACTTTCTGRTGCTGCTTCTGCCTGATAAAAATGAAAACATATCTACAGGTTAGTACACTTTCAATACATGGCCATGATAGGGAATAATCTCATGCAGCCCTTCCAAAGAGTGTTTTTGCAAGGGTGAAGATCAGCAGCRGCTGAGGAGCAATACAGGTGGACATGTGTACCATAACAGGTCCAGTAACAGAGAAAATAAAAACCATGACTGCAGCAGAGGAGCAGAAAAACACACAGAACCTTTGTGAGGAGTAGTGCACAGTAAAATAATTTGACAGGCATGAAGAAATGGAAAACGATAAGCACAACCCTTTTGTTTTACAGTTATTTGGGAGCTGGCAGAACTCTTTATCTGGTTTAGTTGTGACTGTCAGGAATTATTTCTCAGTGGCACATCACCTACAAGACCTATCTGCTTAAGAGGAACTAACCAAACAGTCACACTTGTAATGTTTCCACATGAATAACCCCAAGAACCAAATAAAAGAAAATTGATTTTTTTAAAACATATATACAGCCCTGTTTTCCAGTATTATTTTTCTTAGCAGCACAGGCATACAACACTTTTCTCCAGCAAAATGTTCCAGTGGAAGAACAGGAGTGACTGGAGATGTATCTTCTCCAGCATAAAGCATCTGCAGTGTCTGAGACACGGTTTGGAGGGGGGCAATTATTTTGAAATTTTGCCAAAATATCAGACATCTGTATTGTGAAATTGCATCAGGTCTGTATTGTCATGTTTAGGCCACCAACTCTTTCAAGCACCGCKTTCAATTAAGCCCCATCAGTCAAAGGTTCACTGACAGTGCTGGGAAGGCTCCTTTTTGGAAGAACCTGCTCTRTGTCTGGGAGTCCTGAAGATTTAATTAAAAATGACACCACAATAAATATTTGTCAAAAGAGTTAATTGCTTCATGTATGATAATATATGATGTTTYTGTCATCTGAAATACTACTTTGACATTTCCAACTCATTAGCTAGAATAGATTCCAGGAAAGGAGACAGCCTTGTAATGAAGCACAAGTGCAATTAGGTACTTCCTGGGATGCCACCAAATTTTAAATTTTGAGCTGCCATAGATCATGTTTTACAACTACAGATATGCAGACATGGTAATAGGGCATTCCCAGTTACATACACACCCTCAATTTTCTCATACACTGACAATAAAAATAAAGATTTTCTCATGAGAACTGAGGCAACCCAGTTGTTAGGTACCAAGGAAAAAAACTCTGCCAAGCAAGCAGTGCTGAGCTGGTGCATGAAAGGCTGTCTGGAGTTTTATGTGGACTCATTCCTATAGGCTGAGTGCTGTATTCCCAGTTCCCAACAAAGTCAACAAGAAGAAAGTGCWCCCAGCTCTTTTGAAGGTCTGTTCTTTCAAGATTAGTACTATTATCAGTATGATGGAGCAGCTGACTAATGCTCTACCATAAAGTGCTACACAAAAACTACTTTTATAGAGCTCACCTAGGAGATCYGAGGCTGAGGCACAGAATAACATTCATACAGATTAATTTAATCCTAGTGAAGCCACTCACGCTAGAAGCCAAGCTGGAAACTTTCAACAACCCTCTGCAAAACCCTTCACTTTGCAATACAGAAACCTCATGAGATCAGATTTCTTTGTGATGAAAGCAGAAAGGAAGAGMCCAAGCACTGCTAGAGATCAAGACTGGCACAAAGAAATAGTGTGGCAGGAACAAGTGCTTTAAAAAGGAAGTCTGTCTGTCCTATCCATGATCTACTGGCACTGACAGCCAGGAAGAGAAGCTTGGAAAAAGGATCAGATCCACTCACGGGGTTAATTGCTTATAACTAAGTGATGGAGTAATGAACCTTGAGGGGGTCGATAAAGCAGGTATTTGATCATTAATGCACTGAAGCAACAAATGTGTGGCCTTGACTTGTAGCAGCCACAGAAGGAATATGGCACATGGAACAATGTGCAGATGGGTAAAATCGAGTGTGACGCTGGAATTTCGGAGTTATGTGAACTGACACAAAGCAGTGACAGCAAGTGGAGCTTACTGTGGATTTAGCAATTTACAAACTAAAGAAGTCAAYACCACAACCTGTGGAGGAGTGAGCAAGTGGAGCCCACAGAGGGGCACATCAGGGGCTGCCATGCTCAGCAGCCATGGCATGATGGCCAGCAAGAAGAGGGCAGGATAACATCTGTGTCTCAATACTCCCCACCACATTCTGCCAGGAAGAAAACCATAACCCTCTGCCACATGAACTGCTGTCTCAGGTTAAAAATTACAGGCTCAAGAGGAATTCCCAAGGTGTATTTTTCCACTCACTTTCAATAGGGGCCATACAGGACAAAAGTCCTTGACATGAAGAAAATTTAAGCAAAATTTTGAAAAAAAAGCAGGAGCAACAATGTGTTTCTAACCAACCTCATTAATTAATCCATAATCTAAATGATGGCATGATCTAAAGCTAAATATGAAACCTGTAGAATTAGCACAAAACTTCACTGAATTTTACAGCAAAGGGTAACAGACTTGTAAGAACTGACTGGAATCTGTTAACAGACCAATTCCTGTAAAAGCTATTCACACTTAACAAAAATATAAGCCATGTGTAACACATATTCCTTTTACACAACTTTTTTTATTTCTATGAGAAGTTAAAAGCCTACATTTCTAAGAGACCAATGATTGTGGATGTATCAGGCATGTAACTTGAAATATCCAAATCAAACCTGATATTTCAGATGGCAGATGGTCAATATACTTTCCAAACCAAGACATCTAAGTTGGATAAATTGCTATTTCCAAATCAGACACATTTGAAAACTCAAACTTTAATTTCTGTTTCTCTAAGTTTTATTCTCAGTTCTGTGTGAGCATAAAAGAAGGATGAGGGGAAGACACTGAGAAGGCACTGATTCTTATAAAGGAACAAAAAGTAAAGATATACAAGATAAAATCATCAGAAGACTACTGCACAGGACAACCCATATAATTTTCATTGCCTTCAACTACCCAATTAATATTAAGCACAGGGATAGCATCAGTTTTGCTGCATGGTGAGAAGCTGAAAAACCACAAAAGTTCTCCCAAGTTTAAGATTCATTTCAACGACTGCTTGCACCATCCAAAGTGASAGGGTTTTCCAGCACAGCCATATTCAGCTCTCCCTGAAACAGCTACTCCTCTCTCAGGTGATGAGGAAGGGTCAGGTACAAGGAAATTTGTCAGGAACGGGTCATTGACCCTGAGGCAAGAAAACAAGATAACAAATGGGACCCTCCTGGGCCTGGACTCCAGTTTACCGCACCACAAAGTAAAAGTTTGTTGTGTTTTTTTTAAAACTTAATTCAGGAATTTCTTCATGTTCCTCCCTCATCTCAACACATACTTTTCTCAGGACTGTGTGTGGAAAACAGAATTCTCTAGAGGAATGTGAGCAACTTTGCATGACTTTTTCAARCATGCAAGTCAGCACAGAGAGAAGCCCAGTCTGAAGCTGAGAGAAAACTGTGCTTCTCCGTTTACTGAATTTTCATAAATCATTCCTGATCAAATGCAGAAAGCACAGCCTTGTCACTATAATGTGCTACTGACTRCACTGAATATTTAAAATGTCATAGGACTCCACATCCAGAGAGCAATGTTTGTTTCAATTTTCTAAGAAAATGTTTACTGGACAAAAGCCATCAGAAAAAAAATGAAAACCCTCTGGAAAGTAGCTAAACCTCAAAGGAAGGATTTCCAAAAGTGCTCTATAGGAACCCTTCCCTCCATTCTCTCAAACCACATGAAAACTGGCACCAGTAGRAGCACAGCAAGGGCAACATTTGAAAATGTCACCAAACCAAGCATTTTGCAAATGCAAAAATGAACCAGTGTCCTGGAGATTCGTGTGAGTGCCTRTGACATGGACAGGAGGGTTTGGGCTCCTGAGTCCAATGCCCACCCTGAGGACACGGGAGCAGAATTAGCCATTCTTGGCTGGCAGCAGCCACACAGCTGAAGCTGGCAGGGCCACAACAAGCAGTGACTGCACGAGCTGTTCCCAGTTAAGAGGGCAAAAGSCTGGGGAAAGGGCAGGATGAGATGGAGCWGAMCTGACATCCTCAAGCTACRGAGGTGGAGGTGAGCTGGGCAGAAYAGRGGCATYCCCTGTCCCATCCCTGATTCCCAGCAAACCGGCTCACTGSTGTGACTAGATGGCAGGAAACATCTGCCCAGCCTAAAGCAAGTCAGGCTAGTCCAAAATTAAACTATAAAGAAGTTGGCCCTAGCTGAAATTTCCAGACACACAGGACTCTTTCAGGCCATCACCATCCAAAGGATCTAACAAGCTCTTTATGCATTTGAAGTGCAAAGCCAAAAACTAAGCCATAGTGTTTCCAGTTTTCTGAGTATTTCCACTCTCTGGACACTGMCCTTTGTCCAGAGAATGTCCAGGAATCCAAAAAAGCCAAGCTAGGTCATGCCACTTTGTCTCTGAAATGCATGCAAAATATGTATCTGGTGACAGGCAAGAAAAACACAGGACTATAAAAACCTRTAGAAAAATAGATCCATCCCAGGGTAACACTGTCAGGGCAAAAGAAATCCAGAAGGTTGGAAAGAGCTGCAAAAGAGTATTGAGAACAGCATCACTAAAGAGGGAATGAAGAAATTACAAGAGCCTCTCTGTTTATCAGAATCAGAACGCAATATAATTTATTTTACTTGAAAAAATTGTCCCATAATAAAAGCACTCAACAGGGCAGTGCAGGTGAAGCTCTAACTGCTCTGGTACACAGCCTGGGTCTGTACTGGTAATTTTTCCCACCCTTTTCTAAGTTTTCTTACCCTTCTCTGACCAGCAGAAAGACAGAGAATTTTGAGAATTTGCTTTAACTTACTATTTTCCACTTTCTCACTAGAACATCACAGTCAATTAAATTGTTAAAACTGCTTGATGTAACGATTTTGCAATATATTAAATCTACAGTTTATATATGATAAAACAATAATTTTCCACCTGAATGATTCACGCAAAGACTCTTATGACCTGTTACTGCTGACTGGAACAAACGTGACGTAAATCTCAGGCTGGATAATGCTCACACTATAAACCCTTCTTTCCCATAAGGGTGGGTAAATCCTGCATGCATCTCCTGTGAGAAATGTCTCCTCCTGACTGACGAGCCTTACATAAAGTTAACATATGCCAGGCTGGAGTGAAACGTGTTCTGGATAAACTTTTTACTGCCATTTGACATTGTTCCTGCCAGGGCTCATTATAAAATAAGTAGGGCATTTTTTAACTACAATGCACTACTGTAGTCATTTATAACCTGCAGCTGTGATGTGGTAACAGGAATGCCTAAACCTGTACCTTCAGACTTTCACATGCAYCTCGCGTTCAATGTAAATCAAAAGCAGAGCCTAATATCCCTTCTCTCAAAAAAGGTTTTTCAGCTACAAGAGCTGCTAATACCTAGCTTATCATCAATCTCTGAAGATGAGGCAGAAGGAGAAAAATTATGGAGAAGTAGAATTAAATAGAAATAGGAGGCCCATCTGCTGTCACAGACTGGAAAGTAATATAGATCCAAAAACCTCAGAGCTCTTGCTTTTTGAAATAATATCTGAATTACTAAAGCAGGCTCAAGACTTGCATCTTTACCACCAAAAATCATTAGCAGTCTGTGCTTCATGCAGAAAGGACCTCATCCTTTTGGGCAGGGCATCCAGTTACATCCAGTGCTGGCATCCTTGGCAATACAAGGATGGAGAATCAGCAGCTTCTCCCTTCTGACCAAGGGCTTTTGATCTCTATCTGACCCAGATCTCTTTTAAGCCACACTCCTTGGTCCTTGAGAAATATATTAAGGTTTTGGGCAGGCCTCAGTCTACAGAATGAATCATTCCTTCCTTCACACCGCCCTCATTCTCAGCCTCTGCAGCCAGGGCAAAGTGCAAAGAGGTCAGGAGGCAGTGACAGACGGATTCTTTCACCTCAGCCACTCAGGACACCAGTACCCACAGAGACAGCAAGCAATRCTCTTTTTCCTTTCCTCCTTCACAGCCATCTGACCACCAGTCACAAGAACAYCCTTCTATCTGCACAGGTAAAACCACCACCTGAAAAATCAGGAGGTCATGAAATGACCTATCAACAAGGACACAGATMCTTCTGCACGTTAACACTCTTCAATTAGGACTTTTCAGGTGCAATGGATTAAAAACAGCCAGGCTAGACAAGTGTTTCTCCTAAGGCCTCTAGGCAACCATCAGAAAGTGCTGCCCAGAGCCCTCCCTGCTGACATGTATTACAATAGTTACAGCCTCCAAAACCAAAAAGTATAGCTGTGTACTGCACTGCTCTGGGTATTTATTCCAATGAACAAATTACAATGGAATCCCTGCTTTTTGTCAAAGGTTGATATGAGCAAGTGAAGGAATTCATTAACTGGCTCATAATAACGCAAATTTCTCATTTTAGGGTTCAGCTTCCTACAAGAAGTACTTTTCCATTAGGACTGACTTCCACAGGCCAAACGTGTTTCTACAACCACTAAACACAACATACTTACAAAGCTTTGAGTTGGGAGAACTCCTGTCTCCCTCCTGACTCCAAAACAGAATTTCTCAATGATTTGGGCAACTCAACCAAAATCTCACCGTATCTTGATTATTCTCTATTCAGCAAAAGAAATTACCATGTTCCTAATTTCACTCTAATCACTGTATTGTTATAATAACTGACATACAATGTCATTAAATAAAGCAAAGGTGGACAGAGACTGTCATATCTAATTTCTATCTCAATCACACTTGAACTGCTCATAAATTAGATGTAGCTGCTTTAAAAAGAACATCCCTTGGGGTCAATTTGCCTGACAGCTACCGCGTGGAAGGCACCCATTGACTAGCAGCTCACTTGAAGAGGTACAARCCCTCCTTATCTGAGGGGGGAACGGGCTTTTTAGCACACCCATATTTAGCACACCGTATTTAGAAGATTCAATTCCAGGCAAGCTCATGAAGCAGCAGTAGGTTTGCAAAGACAAGGACAGCTGTGATCATTGGGATCACTGCTGAAGGACACTGAGGTCCCAAATTAGGGATGGAGCTGTGCAGATGGCACTCTTTTCTTTTGGGTGTTGCTGCTGACCTGCTCTTTGCTCCCATGTGTGGGGACCACGYAATCCAGACATGATTCACCATGACTAGAGTGAAATCTGCAAGCCTGCAGATGTCCCAAAGCCCTTTCAAGTAGCCAAATGCCAATAACAAGGAATTTCAGAAGAAATTCCCACGTGTGACTGGGCAAAGAAACATCAGGTGATATTTCACATAGATAAGACAACATATACAGGGGGAAATAACCTAAATGACTCCTCAACTATGCTGAACTCAAAACTTGCAGCTACAGCTTGGAAGAACTAAGGATCATCGATAATTCCTCTGAATCAAGATGTAGCAGCAGCCAAAAAAAGAAACAGCGAGCAGATTTTGGATATCACAAGGAGGGAGTCCAAACAACGAGCAACACATATTGACTCCCAGTACTGCATCTCAAGACAGGGCTGTGGAGTAGGGAAAATGACTGAGATAAGCAAGTAAATGGCCAAGACGATGAAGCCGATGCCCCAGGAGGAGATATGGAAGAGGCTGGGACTTTTGCTCAGAGAAGGGAAGACTGAGGACAGCCTGACTGAGGTTTACAAAGTCATGGAGGTGCTGAATAAATTGAATTAAAATGAAAGCTTCTTTGCACTGGGGTAGTGAACTCCTGTAACCTGCTGACACATAGAAGGCTGTGGAGTTAGAGAATGTTTCAGGGTCAGAGAGGGATAAATTCCTGAACAGCAGGTCCATAAACAGATCCTAAAGGGAACAGACAGGTATGTGTCCCTGGGAATTCTCCAGCTGAGCATGCTGGGGAGTATGAGCAGACTGCAGAAAGCAGCCAGGCTCCACAGCTCTCCCTAAATGCCATTTCCAGCTTCCCTGCTGGAGACAGCCCTGGGCTAGACGGGCTGCAGCTGAGACTCAGCAGGATATTACTAATGTTCTTATCATTCCTGTACGATCTTTTCCCAAGAATCTTAGCTTAACTAGCAAGAGGAGGTTGAGTTATTCCTSTATTCCCCACGAGTATTTCAGAGTCATCAGGAGAGGCTGACAAGAGTCAAGGAGAGGCCCACACAGATACCTTGCACAAACTCAACTCAGACCTTTTCTAAGCCTTCCAAGGGCCACTCTCCCCTTCTTCATCCTCCCACTGCCATCTGCCCCCTAAAACATCCAACTGCCTTGCACAACTTCATCATCACCTTTCTTGAGGAGCAGAACAGGGACAGTTCTGAATGGCAGATCCATTATCTCTGCCCAACAACATCATAAGGACCAGGACTTCTGAACATGAGGTTGTTCCTGCCTGTCTTTGGAGAACCTCATCCACCCAGGTTTCCTGGCTGGGCAGCCCACTCACCACCCTGTCACTGGGAAATTACCTCATYGCAGTTTTAAAGTTCTATTTATAAGTCTAATAATCCCATCATTGATTACACTGACTGTATTCAAATTATAAATCCATTAGCTGCTCAACAATGAAATAAAATCAATAATGCACGTAAATGGGAAAAAAGGGATTTAAATGCATACATTAATGTCACTTGAAGTAGCGCTATTTTATGCACCATCTCTAACAAAACTGTGTCACATCATTAGCAATAATGTGAAAAATCTTTTTCAATTAACAGAGCTGATTTGATACTATGTTCACTAAAGTGGCAATCCATTCCATTAAACACACTCGTATGAAATGCTTGAAATATCTATGAACTCCATCCATACATCATAAATACTCTCCTAAGTGCTSAAACACAAAAATAGATACATCATTTTCTACTGATGCTTTTTAAACCTCTCAGAAGCTTCCAGGCAGGGCACCTCAGTGATTTTACTTGCAAGTAACAAAAAGCACCAATTTTTGCCCCATGCTCAGCAGCTCACACCACAGAACAACGTGAGATGCTTTCAGCAATGCTCACACTGGGCACAGCTCCACCATCTGAAGGCCCATGACCTCACTCCAGTAAACAG
>NW_026623289.1:847457-883875 GCF_030028575.1 Malurus melanocephalus
AAATCAGTTCCTTCCACGTGCTACACAGACACCACAGCAAAAGACTTTCCCCTCCACCAGCCTGCACATGACCAAGGTCTGAGTTCAGCCTGAATTTACCTGGTTTCTCTGCTGCATTAACTTCTGAAGCCAAAGGGTATCATTCAGCTGCAGCCCACCCTTAACCCATGTAACCCATGCAACAGTAGCYKTGTAAAAGCTGTTCCTTCTCARATCTTCCATGATACCACTTCTGAGSTTCAGCCAAAAAGTGTCAGGCTTCCTCGTATGGAGGCTCCTGGTGCTGGGGTGGCTCAGGATTCATCAATTAATAATCAGCTCACCAGAGAATTTATAGTGRAGCAAATTCCCAGTATAAATGGACCAGAAGGAAATAACAGCTGAAGGGAGCAAAGTGAAAAAGACAAAGAAACAAGTTGAAAGGCAAGAGTAGAAAATTTAAGTATTTGGGGTATTTAGCGTAGCTTATGATACACTTGCCAGATGAGAAAAAGAACTGTGGGCCAAAAGTAAATCCAGTGGATTATCATTTCCACATAATCTCCAAAATCTGCTTGTTTTAAATCTACYTCTGATGAGTTACAGGTGAAGTCTGGGCAAACATTCCTTATTATTGCCWGTTGACTCCAATTGTCAACAAAGGCAAGTAGGGACTTGTTTCCTCGTGAGAGCTGTAATAACAACTGCTTAGCCTGGAGGGGTGAAAGATCAAAAGAAATGGTTTCAGGTGGTAATTTGAGCCATAAGAGGGTCTGAGCCCTCAAACAGTTACCCTGTCCCATAACTGCAAAACCAATGTATGGCAGAAGTGTCAAACACACAATAAAAAGAAATGCAATCCACACTCTCTCACCTAGGAAAATATTCATTTCTACCTTGCAGTCAATAACCTTCCTGTTAACTCTTAATGTTTCTCCTGTATCACTCTGATACCTGGAAATACATTTAAAAGYAACCTCATTTTCACCTTTAGCACCTTACACTGGGGATAATCTAGAATAGGRGTGCACAAAGGTCCCAGCAGCTACACAAGACACAGGGCTGCACATTTAAGGCTGAATTTCCAACCCACCCCTTCTAAGCCAGTCTGTTACCTGAGGGTCTCACTGAGAGCAGCAGCCTTGTCCTCCCCCATCACTCCCCTCCCTCTGCATTTGCCAAGGCAGCAAAGCTCCAAGCAAGGCTGAGATGCAGCAGCCACAGGTAAGGTCTTTTCCATGGGAACATAARTTAGGTTAGTACAAGAAAGCATTAAGTAACCTGGACCAAAAGGCTTCCTTCTTCTGTTGAGACCTGTTAAGTAGAGGGACCAACACTAAATTTGAAGATCAGTATTTTTATGACCCCATTTCCTTTATGTGCTTCCTCTCCAAGAGCAGTGACACCAACACCACTGGAGATAAAGAGAAAACAGAAAAACCTCTGTGCAGCCCCAGCCTCACCATCTGTCTGACACTGACTTCTTGAGGACCAAGATGTTCTACGTGGAGTCTGAGAAACRTCCCAAAGCTCAAAGACATCCATATGTCTCACAGACAAGATTTATGGTCAATGCACTGTATTTTAATTGTTTCATTACRAAATATATTTCCCACATTGTATTAATAAAAGGTCACTGAGAAAGCTATCAAGAAGGGGTTTAAAAATTAATTTAAAAATCCATTTGGTATGACATTTATCAAAGTAAAAAAGCAAATGCTGGAAAGTAAATCTTGCCATTGTTCGGTTTTCCACAGTCAGCTTTTTATTGCATCTTTTAAACAAAATGTAAGTCACCCTTGCTATAAACAAACAAAGAGGCTTTATGGAAAGTCAACAGGGGCTGAACTGCTCTCAGATGAATCCATCTGGTTTAGATTAGGGTAAGCAGAAGACTGACTCAAACTACAGGAAAGCTTGAATTGTGACTAAAATAACTCATAGGTCTTTCACATAAGAAAAATAAATATAAGTTCTGTAACTTTAGAGTCTATGCACCCATTTGTATGTGCTGAACCTCTCTGAACCSCCAGACCCAAGAAATACACTTATACCCAAATTTAAATTTGTGAATSGTCTCAGGGACATACATAAAGCTTTTGATAATGTTACAATTTTAAATACATATGCTTTAAAAGTTTTACCCAAGTCACTTTAAATTTTCCARTGCTCCAACTTTTTCAATTCCCTAATGGTGCATTTCTTAATATATTTTTAAAAATTACAATCTGGTAAATATTCAAGCAGTCACAATAGTTTGCCATCTAACCACTACCAATTGTATATATTCAAGTAAGAAATACAGTGTGACCAGGATTTCATTTTGTGGAAGATGAAAGAAAATGCAATTTGCAAATAAGCTCTATTTCACTGTGATGTCTTTACAGCACATGGCACGGCTACTTTAGCACTTTTATGCAGAGCATAACACTGCATAATAATAACACAGTCAATTTAAAACATACAGAAAGACCTCTTTTTTTCTAGAATACACAATAAATGCAGATACTTCTAATAGGCATACAAGGTATTTTCAGTGGTTTTAATGTTCTACCTCTCAGCCAGATTCCAGCACATCTGGGAAGCCTGAACTTCCCTCAGTCSTCTCATTTTGCATTAAACTGGGTGGCACTGCTGAGTACTGCTAATGTTTTGGGGTTTTTTTTCATTTAAGTAGTAACCTTATATTCACTTGTCAGGTCTTGAACTAAAAACATCAATACAAAACTATTTATTAATTAAAGTTGTCAGGCATCCGCCACAAATCAGCTGCCATACCCAGAGTTACACCAGCTCCCTCCCCTCCACCGAGTTCAGTGTCTGTTCAGGCAACTTATCACTGCTACTGGTGATTATTTTTTGTAATTTTTCAYAGCAGGCCACTTGGGTAAAGCAGCTGATTACATCTTCACCTTTTGCACCTTGGTTGCAATCCTAGCCTTCCCCTCCCTGAACCTTTTTCCAGATCCTTAATTACTGTTCCTCTTCATGGCCCCCAAAGCCCATGGTTATTATTTTGGTTTGAGAAGCACCCACACCGTGCTTCAAACACACGTTCCTGTTCAAAAAATTTATAATCTATATAATGGATTTTTCACACTTGAACTCCAAACACATATTAAAAATTTACGATGTCCTGCACTTCTGACCCCCAACGTTCAGCCCAGAAGTGTTTTCACAACCATAAGTGACATTACAAGGTAATACATGMGAGTTTGGGAAGGGAAATGAGAGGAGCAGAAATCAAATCTTTTTTTTCTCTCCACAGAAAATTCCACTACTGCCACTATTAGACCTAACCATCAATAAAAAATACRGATCCTGGAGAAATGTATGCAGACACAAGGTCTCCTGAGGTTTGGTAGATGTATGCTGGGGTGCATTTTCACACCCAGAGGGCACTGGGGACACAGTACCCTGCATCCAAGAAAAGGATTTGCTCCACAGGACCTACCTGGGCTCTGCCAGCAGCAGCTGAAAGCCACAGGTACCTTCAGGGGAGAAGACAGGCCAAGACAGACATCCAAGATGAGAAGGACAAAGCATCTCTTGGAAGTGCCCRTTGGTCTTCCCCAGCCACAAAGTAAACCTCGGTAATTATAATAAACACCTGGGGTTTTGGCAATTAAAAATTCTTGAGATGAACCCCAGTCTTTCCCTTTGTCTTTCCAATTTTATAAAATTAATCATGCCCATTCCACATGCAACAGTGAGTTCAATCACTGGTAGGGCAGGCATTGGGTTGGAGCCTCCCACCAGGGAATTCAGCACCTGCTTCAAGCACCCTTTGGTGAGGAAAAAAGATGAAAGTACAGATTCCCAGGGAAACAGGAGTATTCACAGGATGGTCAAAAAAACTGGCATCACAGCCAATAGTGCAAACTCCCCGGGAAAAGAGACTTCTTCATCTTCTGCATTTGTGCAGTATGATGCTTAAATGGGGCTGAAGAATTCAATACCCAGTCATTCATAATAAATAGTACACTCAATGCTGTTCTTTCTACTGCAATAGTTTCTTGCTCCAGAATTCCTCTAGCCAGAACAGCTTTGCTGCACATGACAGGAAATATTACTGAAGACAGACATCACTAAAAGTATGAATATCCACAGCTCTCTTCTGGGTTAATCTGAAACATAAACCCTGTCTCTAACTTCAGGAAAGGAAAGACAAAGTTCTCTAGCTAGTAAAAAKAAAAAAACAAAGTAAATAAATCCAATAAACTTTTCTAATATGAAAGCAAGTTCAGATGCGAGAATTAACAGAAATCGGGAAATCCCMGTCTTCGAAAAACTGTAGAGATAAGCACTGCACAAGATGTCCTGCAGTGGATACTGTCCTAGACAAGGGCTAGACTAGCTGTTTCCTGAAATCTCTCCAATCCTATTTCCTTCAACACCTGTGATTCCTCAGGGGAAGAGCGTAGGGGAAGCACTTTCTGCCTCACCCACCCAAACAACTTCATCAGACACCAGGCTGTTAGCAACACAAAAGGCAGGAGAAGAATTCAGACAGATGAAGCACAATCTGGAAAGAGATGCACTCACAGCCTTCAGTAACTACATTTGGGTTTAAATGAATAAAATAGAGAGAGAGAGAGATAAAATAGTTGAAGACTAGCTTCTCTCCAAAAACTGCTTATAAATCTAAACGACCCTTGCAGATGACTGGATCACATCCAAGCTGCCTCCAACACTCACAGTGTTTGTCCTTTCGTTAAAGGTCACTGTTTTCCAGGCTACTGAGTTTCTTTGCACATTTCTAAATCACACTTAAGCTCTGTTGCATTATACACATTTTTCCTTCACAGGGGTTAAATGAGGCAACAGTTTTATCTTAGAATAGCGCAGCGGTTAGGGAAAACCACATCTATCAGTCAGCATGGTTAAGCAGGAAGAAATCTGGAGCTGGCTGTTACTGAATTATTTAGGACAAGAATAAGGGCAGACAAGGAATGAGCAGACAAATGGAAATCCTTCTGCTTTCAGAGGGCAGGCTTCTTAGCCCAGTAGCTTTCCCATTTTTCCTTCTCCATTTCTGTGACATACAAAGAATTTAAAAGGCAATTTAAAGGTAATATCATACACCTTACAAGGCCAAATTGATCCCTAATGCATGGAGCAACATTTTAGTGAAAAGCTCTCATAGCAGCAGTTCCTTATAAACCACAAAGAGCTGAATGAGCTCTTTCCCTTTCCTCAGTGAATGATCTGATGTCAGTGGAGATTCACTGGATTTAAATGGGAACCCCTCAGAAGTGGAATGTATGTGAATTCACTAATATCCTTATGAGAGAGAAGTATGGGAGGAATCATGTCTCCAAGCCTTTTCTGGAAGGAAACACAAGTCAGCCTGAAAAATAATGTTAGACAGCAGCATTCAAATATTTATCTCTGATGATCTTGGAGCTCAACCAGCTGAAGCTACCAAGCAATATTAGGTAGTGTTTACATACAACAGCACACAAGGCATTATGTTAAATTTAAACCTGTCTGGYACTAACATGCCCGATCTCACAAGATCTACTACATCATCTTTAAGTGAAAAGCAATACKTCAAATTGTACACATTTCATTATTACACACACTCCCCTGTTCACTACCTGAAAACTGTTCAGGAATAAATCTTAGTCAAAACCWGCCACATACTGGATCCTTCTCCTTAGCACAGTCCCACAGATAGCCACAAATAWGTAATGAACTTGCTTTCAAAGGTAGCGTGCACCTCCACAAAGCTTTTTCATTTCCCACAAGAGTTCGTAAAATGCACRCAGAATACAGGAAATCAACATCAAGGCTTAAAATCCAAGCGCAGTGACATTTACAGGCACGTGGCTCTGAAGAAACCTTCTGAGCCCCTTCCTCAGCAGCAAACTGCTTTGCAAAACAGCTAACCTGCAGATTAATGCTCTGCATCACAGTCCATCAACAGCAACGGCTGAACTGCACAAGCGTTAGAAGCTMAGCTAGGATTGAGGGTCAAGTTCATCTTTGATATAATCCCATGAAGCTCCCAGAGTTTCACGTGTGACAAACTCAGCCTTTTATGTTTTTCTAAAGGGGTTACCGGGTATGTGACAGATAAATAACATCACCTGCATACGTGAAGCTAAAATAGGTGCAAAAACCATGTGAGGAAAGGATCTCACCACATGAGATAAAGCAAATTCCTTGTGACCATCTTTCACATCTTTCTAACTCTTCAGCTCYGGAAACATGGCTCAGAATACCATTAGCTGATCCCCACTAAGATAAATACATATACAGYTCAAATTTTATCCGTATCTCTCCACATGTCCACACACAGAACAAAMCTCAAATAGCTGAATTATCACTACTTACTAGACAGGCCTGAGGCAGGAAGCTGTTCACCCTGGAGATACTCCACATGCCCTCGAGGTACTGCTGAGCTTGGATGGTGACGGAGCTCAGAGCGCCACTGAGGCCGCTGGGGGCCACCGTCACTTGAACGCTGGAGTTGGGAAAGCTGCCCACRCCTTGAGACCATCCAAGAGCCTTCTTCCTCTCAGAGAAGAGACTGGGTGACTTTCCAGGCTGCCTGCCCACCGGCCCAGCAATGAGGGGCAGGTCTCTCTGGGAAGAGACAGTGACCATCCTGGGCACCATGCTGGTCACTGCCCCGGCGCCGGGYGCGAGGTCGGGCATTTCTGGGTAGCTGGCGTGGCTCAGGGTGTGCATCATCTGAATGGCTTCCTGCTTCAGCTGATTCAAGTGAGTGGCACAAGTCTCGCATCTGCTCTCTCCTTCATTCCTGTTTCTCTGTAAATAGTCAGGCACTTGAAGCTTGTCAAAAATTAAAGCTGATAATCGTGGGTCCTAAAGAAGTGAAGAAAAGGGAAAAATGTCATACTCAGTTAAAGTGGTGCAGAAAGATAAAAATAAGAGGGGGAAAAAGTTCTCTGATTAGCTCTCCACTCAGGGAAGTACTTTAAATATGTTCTGTAACTCTCAGCATTTTTCACCCCAAATACCCTAAGAGGCTTGCAGGTCACAGTGGATGAATAAACCGTAAGTGAATTCATCAGTATTATACCCAGCATGAAAATTATCATCAGAATTAAACAGTGGAGCTGCTGTGTACTTGATAACTGCTCATTCTTCTAATTAACTCTCCTTTGGAGACGTCTCAGGCGCCTGTGTTCCCCATGCTCAGGGAACAATGTTAGCTGAGATGCTGAACCTACAAATATCACAACTTGGTTCAAAGGCATACCTCCATCAGACACCCAGGAAAATTAGACTTTAAAGCATTTAAACAAATTAACGCATGAGCTGGTAAACATCTTGCTGTCCTCACCCTCAGAAATGATTAATCAAGTGGCATAAAAGCCAGTTTACATGGTGCTGCCCACAGGACTGTTATTTCTGATCTTGGCAACCCAGATGGCCGYAATATTCCCTTCCGCTACAGCTGCTTTGATGAGGAATAGATTTGAGCCTACAGCCATGTGTGAAGGTGTGACACTCTGCACACTAAGAAGCTGATTTAAAAGCAACACCTATTTTGTTTCCACAGAGCAATTCCCCGCTTTGCTGGTTCATTTTAAGGTTGCTCGGATRTTTTAAAACCCTGCACTGTGTTTCCACTTCAGAGACAGAGTTACCCATCTCCTGAACACACAAACGCCTTCCCAACCCAGGCCTGCTACTGTAAAGATTTGTCGAGAGATTAAATCCAGCCCCGTCGTAAATCTGCTATCGAGACTAACGCAGGGCAGTAAAACTGACCCAACTTCACACGCTCTCATTGAGCCCTCCAAACAATTAAGGTTTTAATGAAATCACGGAGCAGCCAAAGGTTTATTTGTGTAATTATTTTAMATGAAAATATTTAATTTGCTTGTTAATAAGGAGGACACACATAGCTGGTAAACCAGCCGTCCAACATATGCTGGGGATATCCCCAGATTGGCACTTGTTTTTAAAAATGTATTACTTTATGCCAAGTTGCAATTGCTTTCTAGGAAATGAACGTCCTATTAGAAAACTMATTCTGGTTTTAATTACAATGCACATCAATAAAACTCTTTAAAGTAGTCTTGGCACTGGTACTTTGGCTTAGCTCTGAATTCAGAAATTAGTAAAACACTGTTTAACTTCTGCAGCAGCAGCACAGAATTTATCTCATGTTCAGCTGTTGGACTACTCCTGCAATAGTTTTTAATCTCTCACGAGACAYAGTACAGTGTTGATAGAAACCATTGTGAGTATATCTAGCATCACATTATTCCACAGCCAAAAGCCATTAACCAAAGTTGCTCTTTCCGCAGTAATCTAAATTATTGTTTATTGACTTATAGTAAAAAATACTTCTCRGGCTAAGAAAAGCTACTGCTGCCACTGACTGAACAATAAATTGCATTCACACTAGTGAACCAGCATAAACAGTGAAGTGAGAGACACTGTTTCATTTTTGTCTCTTGTCTTTATTGAGGTTTAGATCCTGCTAAAAATGCCTTTGAAGTTGCACCATTTGCTCACCCTCATGARGAAGAAAATTCTTTCCCACCAAACCTCCCAGAAGATGGTAATACTAAATTAAGAATATTAGACAGGGAAAAAAAAAGTAATTAATATTTTAGAAAYTTTTTTCTACCCCTTCAGCAGAAAGTGCTATTGGTTAGATTTAGGGGGTAAAAAAATCACAGAGGCTCAGTGCTGCAAGCACTATTTAGCCTCGGGCAAAACAAAGGCCATGCAGTCTGCCTCCCAAGAAAAACAAACAGCAGATTGCTCAGTGCTCCTCAGGAACTTCTCTAAGGGACAGAGAGCCCTCTGAGCAAACATTTGCTGAGGGTGGCACACAGYTTTGATTCAAACAGCCCCAAAACTCAGCCCCAGCCAGCGCTGGGTGCCCCATCCGTGGCCAGGCACATCCCTGGGCTCGCTCCTTTGATCCCAGTTGGGCACACAAGGAAGCACCTGCAGGTCCCAAACTGCGTGAGCCTCATCTGGCAATGCTTAAATTGCTATCAAATGTCAAAAGTTTCGAATGAGCAATTAAAGCGAATTACTAGGTGAAACAGGCTTCTCATTTAAAAGAAATTACTTCTTTTGATGTAAAGAAAATTAATGACCCCAATTCCAGCTCCATAAACACAGTTTACAGCATAAGGCAGATCAGAGTCAGGCCTGGCTTGCAGTTACAAAGAAATCAAGTGGAAGTCATATTAAAGGGGGGAACAAAAATAAATTCAATATATATATATATATATTTAGAAAATTACACAGACCAAAGCTTAAGGCASATAGTATGCCAAATTTAAACCTCATAAGTTACATATAGTAAAAAAAGGCATCTCATTTCCAGTGCTTCTATTTACAAGGAGCCTTTCAACCCACTGCTCCAGCCTCTGTGACACCCAGCTTTCATTGCAGCCAACCTTCCCCAGCACCTCAACAGAGGGCCCAGCTGGATAACTTTTATTTTTCCACTGTGAGAGACAAAAACACCTGGCTAATGGCTGGGCGTGAAGGCCAGAGGAAACACAAGTTACTGTTAAAAACATTCACCCTAACTTAAAAGTTTAGGCAGCCCCATTAAAAAGGTTTTACTGCCTGGTGACAATGCCCGGTCCTGGGGAGCCCCTGCTCCRGCAGCTCATGCCCCAACACGGCAGGGAGGGGAGGGAACATTCGTGTTTAACAGGGAGAAGAAATAAAACTCGAGTGACCAAATGTGTCAGACAAACACGTGGGAGGGGTGAGGCAGCCAAAGCCGTCCCTGCTACAGCTCCACCAGAGACAGGCGAGCCAAACAAAGGGGGTGTGCAGATTGCCAAGGGGAATGACACAAAAATTAAACACACAGCACACAAGCCTCTGTCCCAAACAGTGCTCCAAAACCCCTTTAGTCCATGCTACAAAGAACATGACTCTTTTGTTCCTCCACAGCAGAAACAAACTATGCTGTCCTTGTCACACCTACTTTCCACATGCTCTTCTTACCTCCTGAACAAGCAGGATAAGCAGAATACTGTGATGCTGTAACATCCACAGCTTCCCCTCCCACTGCAGAGACCAAAACCCCGATTTCAGACTCAGCCTATTAACTTTTGCATGCAAATTTCAGATATTCAAACATCACATGCTGTTAGAATTGTAAAATAAACGGTCCCACTAGGAACTGGGGAGCYCGGCAGCCCCCAGCAAGGTCAGGGCATGAAATAATTACATATTCTTGTACGAGGACAAATTTTCTGAATGCTTGAATTTACCACTGCTTTTCAGCAAGCAGCTGTCACAGACACAAGCCAGCTTGAAACTGCTGCTGGGAGATAAAACACACTCATGCAAACTGCCCACATCAGAGGAGCTCACAGACATGGTCTGCAAGTTCAGCTGGGCAGGATGGACARCTTGGAAAACCAGGATTGTGTTCCCACTACAGCACACAGAAAAACACCCATTCCCTGCAGCACTGGAGAATCTTTACCTCTGACACCAGGAGCAGGGAAAAGGAGAACAGATCCGAAAACACATCCAGCAACATGAAACAGCAAGAAGGGTCTCTGTAATTCAGATTTCCCTCTTTCCCCAACACCTCAGCCTCCCCATGAAAGCAAGGACCCAGCAGGATTTCAGCTATTGGGGTGACACCATGTGCTGCATGCGGGGCACACAGACAAAACCTGCATTTCACCACTGTAAAGTACTGCATCCCCAGACCACTGTCCTTAAACTACAGACATAACTCAAAGCTACTGGGATGTGGCCAAAGGCCAGTATCTCCGAAAATCCCTGCTACAGCTTAGGCACCAAAGTCATAGCCAGGTTTTCAAAGGATAAAACACCAAATTACCTCCATAGACATGAACTGTGCTGAGAACTTGAAGCAAGTTTGTCAGTGAGAACTGCACTYGAATTAAATTATTCCAAAATTCTTGCTCAATCTGTCATTTCCCAAGTACTTAAAGTTTGCAGTCAGGTTTTCTGTTCAACTAACAAGAAAGAATAGAAAGCTTCTTTTTACTGTCAAAGAGAAACAAAGATACAAGCTTTGAATCTTACCTGCAGCTACTGACTTCTAACTCCCAAACTCAGCAAGAAGAGAGGAGGCAGAAAAGCATCTGGATTCTCACTTAAGAAGTCCCTGAAGTAATACCCACCCATCTGTAACCTAATCCTTTCAGCGAGGAACTCTGCACAGAGTGCGAACAAACGATGACGAACAAATGATGARAAGTCAAATTGCCAACAACCGTCCTCGGTAATTACCCGCAATTTTGCCTGGCACTGGCTTCTGCTGTGAGAGTGAATCTGGAGCAGTATCCTGAATTGAATTAAATTAAAGTCTTGATATAAATATAATTCAAGAGAAGGAAGAATCACTGAATGTCACACTGAAATATGTAATTAAATACATGACATGTTCATGTAATTAAATACATGAACAACACTTTAAAAGGATGCTTTTGGAGAAAGGAATGTACTATCCCAGTGCAAAATAATCAATGTTAATGATTTTTTGTCTTAATTGTCCTTCCAGATTTCTGCTGCGCTGCTTACAAATTAGTTTGTATCTTACATGACATTGTGAAATATCCCCTAATATCTTCTATATTGACAAGTACTTTGAAGGCTGATGCTTGCTTTCAACTATATAGCAGTCATTTTCAAAACAAAACAAACAAAAAAAAAAAAGCAAGTACTACACATTCAACAAATCCAGAGAGTGCTCAATGTAATCAAGGGGAAAAAAACAGTGCTAATGAATTTTTTTTTTTAAGAAAAGGTTCCAAGTATGTGACTAATCTCAAGGGAGTGAAAATATGAGCTCTAAGTCTTCAACTAAGCTGTGTTGTGARTTCATTCAGTCACTGACCTCATCTTATCAGAATATAAACAATCAAGGGAAAACAAACACATGAAGCCTTCACAAAAACAGAATTCACCTGAAGTCCCATCTCCTGCTGGTTAAGGGTATCTGAAACTTGCMATGTAACTTCACTGTCCTTGAAAACATTCCTCTGAACAAGCAGGAGAGCAATCCACATTTCCAAAGTGAGCAAAATGTGCAAGCATTAGAAAAAAAGCAGATACATTTTTAAGGCCAAATTCCACTCAGCCTCTTTACAGTAATGTCTCGCTACCTTGAGGTGGAAGGTTAATTTAAGCCAATGGACTGTGACCCTTCTCCTATTCTATTTGCTAGCAGGATTTCTTCTAATCTCCAACCCCATTATTCTGTTTCCAACCACAACCTGAGGTAGTGCACACAGACATATCCCCCTGACTCTACCCAACTAAGACTCAACCCAATTTCTTTTCATCTCTGACATCCCAAAGAGCTTGAAAAGAAAAAATCCAAACACATTTTCTTACTTGTAAAAAAAAGTATGTGGTATCTCTTTTAAACAGYGCCCATCTTTCTAACAAAAGCCCAGCAATACGGTAAATCTGCTCAAAACCGCATGACCCCGCACTAAAAATGACTGCGCCGTGTTTAGTTATTCGGCAGCTCCACTGAACTCTATTTATTTCCATTTCCTGCCCACTTTAATGTACTTCAGTGGCCTGCAGTAAAGTTAAAGCAATAGGTGTCTGTCATAAAGATGAATAGTGCTATTGGAATGCATAATACAGTGGAAAGAGGAAATGAGAGCAATCTGGTTTATTTACATCTCAGGCTCCCATCAGCACCTCAACCCACCTCCCAACGCCTTCAGCTGCCTTTCCTGTTATCTTGCTGTATAGTCCCCTGCAATGAATTGGCTTTTAACCTCACAGAAACCAGAGGGGATGAGCTGATCTCCCAGGTTTGCTTTCATGAGCTGGCAGAGTATGGGAGCAAACAGCCACGCAGTGTGTTCAGTGCAAAGAAAACAAAATAAAGGTAGCGGTTGCCATTTAAATTAATTAAAAGACACAAACAAAACAAAAGACCCCAAAGAGATCTGCTATCACCGGTAAATTTAGATCAACACACAGGAACCCAACTACTTCTGAAAAACAGTAATTACTGTTTCACAAAATATTACTTTTAATCTTCTTTCTTTACAATCTAATTAAACAGATATTTTACTTGCCTTTGAAAATGTTTTTCTTAATTTCATTCAGTTTTAACATTTGGTGTATTCTATAAACCACACATCCAAACTAGTATGCAATTTTATGCTTATTTTTAATAGTGTATGAATTCATTTAAAATTGATGACTTTTAATTTGCATGTTTATTGTTGGTTTTAAGTAATCTTTTAATTTTCCCTCTTGGGTCTGTGGCTTACTATTACTTCACGATGTAAATTCAGTACTGATTTTCTTCATATGAAAACACCACGTTCCAAAACACGTTGTGTCTTTTTAAWTTTTTTTCTTATTTCTTTTAAAAACCTTCAGAAAATATTATCACTTGGAACAGCAGCAAGTATGTGTAGAAATAGTTGCATATCTATCATCACACAATCCTTGGTGTCTGAAAAGCCTTTGTTTGATTCTGCTTTCAGAAATACACACTTAGACAAAGTTGACTTTCAGAAATTCATACAAAAACCTCTGATAGAAATTAGACACTTTTATTTCAAAGACAAAGAGCTTTCTATCCCTAGTTATTTTTTCTTTGAAACCAAAAATAAATTTAGGCTAGCCTATGAGCACAGTACACCAGATTATAAAAACTGCCTATTAGAGTCACAACTCTATAAATAAAGTATAAAAAGTCACAACTTCTCTTTCCTCTTCAAAGCAAACCAAGTGCTCATGGGCTCRAACAGCTGCTTGGGAAAACGATGCTCTCTGATGTCTTCATCACATTGAACTCTACAGCTCCACACACAGTTTGAGTTCACTTAGGCTGCCCAGATGATAAAGTAGCTCTGAATTTCAGCATAGGGATGATAACTGGAGCACAGCACCACCACACAGAAACATGCTGCCTTGTCAAAACTCCTCAGAAACACCAACTCCTAATACAATTTTATGGGAAACAAAAGGTTGTTCTCGATGGTAGAATTCAGCCTGTGTTTCCATGCATTGTGAGCCTGGTCAGCTGGACTCCTTCACTGATGAACTCTGACCAGCAAGCCAGTCCAGAGAGCCCAACGGGCTGGGAGAGGAATCATGCCCCTGATGAGATCTTCAGCGTGTTTAAGTGATCATAACTTCATTTTTCCCAGTAGAACTGTACCCATTTGTATCAGACAGACCTTTGAGGAGGGGCTCAAGAACAGCTGGACACCAGCCACAGTGAAAGCAACTCTAGCTTACRAAGATGTAATAGGAAAAAAAAGAGTGCTTGGAACACTCCTCTGTATACGAACCCTACAAGTGTTTCAGTCCAACCRTCTGAATCCAATTAACGGAACGCTCAGCGGCAGAAGTTAGGGAGTGGACGCATTTTCCAAATGAACATCATTAACATAATGTAGATTTAAAATCAACTATRGAAACCAGAGCTTGGCATTGGATCACACTCTCTTAGTGTCTCATTCACTTCCTCATTTTATCAATTATTTGGTAAATGAATACTTGAGGACCGTTCAGAAACGATTTATCCTTCACAACCAAGAGGCTGCCCACTGTGCACTCCTTTGCAAGCAACAAATTACTGAACACAGTGCAAAGTTAGTACACCATGCAGTTTTTATTATTACAAAACTGGATTTCACTTAGTCTTAATAAGGTTCCACAGTCTCAGTTTAACTGCTTCACCAAAAAAAAATAGTCTCGTTGRCTGAAAAATTTTGGGTTTACATCTTAATTTAGGCAGTACTGTAGTGGAGCTGAGTTTTAACTTTTTCTCCTTGCCTGGACTTAATAAAAAAGAAAAAAAAAAAYGGGGAAAAAACTCTAAGCAGGGATGAATAGAAAAGGAATGATGAAGACCATCTGTAACTCCTCAACCACAAGCTGGCCACACTGTGCCTGAAGAGTCTGCTTCAGTTCCTTTTCTTACTCGGTGGCATGTAAGAGACACCACCTCCCTCTCCAATCTGTTCATCCCACAGCAGCTCCTTAAAGTGGATTCTTGGATGGCTTTTTTAAAATGCCTGTGTTCAGCACAGCAACTTCAGCAAGTAAATTCCCAAATCAGTTATCTGTTGATCCTGTGCCTTCAGTATCTCTGGACTTGGATGAAAGTAAGGTACTTGATGTCCCTCAGATTCAGAGAGAATGCCATTGCATAGAAGTAATTGATTCCATTCTGCTCACCCCAACTTACACTATTAAAAAAAATGAAAATAAATGGGCAGATCCTGAGGGATATCTGCAGGTGAAGGATATCACCCAAAGAATCAAATGATCTTCCTATGGAATCTCATTAGGGTGTATGATCCCAGCCATATAAAGCAGGTGGAGACAAACCATTTGAGGAGTCTCTGCAGGACAGATAGCAGGTCAAAACACAAGAATGTTGTAGAGTTTTGTTTATTAAGTTTAGAAGAGTGAAAACTCTGAGTCCTCCAGTGGTTACAAAGAGACTGGTGACAAATTGCTTTCCATATCCACTTGGGTAAGGAAAATAGGAAATCATTCTCCTTTTAAGCAAAGGTGACTCAATAAAAACTATCAAAGGTGAGTGAATATTGGCAAATGCTACAGAATGGTGCTGAGAAATCTTGTTCCTCAGAGAATTTCTGAAGAGCAGGTGAAAAACATCTGCAGGAGGTGATTAAGAGATAGATGACCCCATTTCAGTGGAGGAAGTTGGACTACTTTTTAAAAAACCTGAAGATYGTACCCCAGCCCTGTGATACAGTTTTTGGAAAGATGAGTAACATATCTGTACACACACTTGTTGCTTGGGCACAAGTGGCACGGAAAAGGAATGGAGACTTCAAAATACTGCTCTACTTAGATGACAATGCAGTAAACTACACTATCTCGCTCACAACACGTTTTCCAGCTTGCATCATTCTTATATTAATTCCATACCTCTTGTCCTAGTTGTGACCCTYTGTACACTTCAAAAAAGTCTTTTGTCCAATACAGCCCATCATCACCACAACCAAAACTTTATCATTCATTATGCTACATATTATATCAAACTTTCAATCTTCCCTTGCAAATACAATGCATAGAATTGCTACATTTCCTTCCCTACAAGTACAGGGGCTAGCTTTAGGAATCCAAATGAGATGTTTTTACATTAGATAGTGAGAGTCCAGCTCCTCCTCTTTGTCCATCTCAATGGACATCAGTGACAGGTGGTGTCCCTTAGGGTCTGTAGTGGGACTGGTGTTGTTTAATATCTTCATTAATGTCATAGATGGAGGGATCRAGTGCAGCCTCAGCAGATTTGCAGCTGACACCAAGCTGAGTGGTGCAGTTGACACCTAAAGGATGGGATGCCATCCAGAGGGGCCTGKACAAGCTCCAGAACTGGCTGCATGGGAATCTCATCAGGTTTAACAAGACCAAGAGCTGGAGCTGCCCCTGGCTCAGGACAACCCCCGGGATCAAACCAGGCTGGGGATTGAGAGCAGCCCTCAGAAGAAGGAATTGGGTAAGAATTGCCCTTATCGGCCCAGCAAATCACACTCCTGAGAGTGGGATGACAACAGCAGTCARTCAATAACCAGCTGCAGTGGTCCTGTGAAAACTGCAAGCTGTGCAAGCTCTCACCATCCAAAGGACTGGGGCAATCAAAGAGGAGCAGCTCCCTTTGCCTAAGGCCTCTCTTCTGCAAACATAAATCCATGGGGCTATGCCCACAGGCACACAAAAACCCACTCTACCCACACTCAAACCATCTCAAAAGCCATGTTAATAGGGTTTGCAAACTCTGCTGAGGAGCAGGATATAAACATATTGAACCCACRGGCACAGTGAGCTTGTATCTGCCTCTAACACACGCACACGTCTGTGCCCACAGATGATTGGCAAAAACACCTCTGTAAACCCTTTCAGGCTCCTCACATACTTACACAGAACAAGCCTTGTCTCCCGAGACACAGAAGCAATCAAATACCTGGCAACAACTTTCAAAACCCTTCAAGCCAGATCCTATTAAAACCAGCAACTCAGAGATGAAAGGCACCAGCTCGTCCTACCAGTCACACTTAACAAGGCTCTTAAACATTTACTGTAGCTAACAGTTGCCTCTATAGAAATTCCACAACTGTAGACAATGCCTAACATCATAGGATACATTTATGTTTCCGTTCAATTGAAGGTACAACATAAAAGGATGTTTTTATTTTAATTTGTGTTCTGGGACCTTGGCAAAGAAGCTGCCTCATTACCTGCTGGAAAAGGCTAAGTACAGAGGTAGMAAGGGTTCTTTTAAGAACAGAAATTACAGCCCCAGTGTGAGACCTGGGCCCTAAAGAAATCCATGGCAACATTTACACTGAATGTAAAGTCATTATATCCTCGTCAAATTTGAAGGATCCTCGTTCCTAATTTCAAATTAGCAATGAACTTTTTCATGAACCTGCCTCTCTCCATTTCATAAAATTCCCATTAAATGCATCTTTGTAATTGYTGGGTGATGACTTGAGTCGCATCTGTGTGAAAATTTCCCCCTTCTTTTTAAAATTAAGTTTTGTGGCARTAACTTATGTGTCAAATTTGCACTGAATCATTAAAATAAAATACCTGCCACCCAAGATGCCTTAGTGTTATCATTACAGATGTAAACACACATTTAACACCAGTTGTGTAATCATGCCTTGCTAACATCCTTATAAAATCTGACAGCTTGTCAAATAGCTCCCATTGTGGATGGCACTGGAGCAGTTCCACAGATCATTAAAGGSCAGTGAAGGTAAGTACCTCATCCCACCTCCTGCACATCACAGCTCTGCTAATTTCAACCCTGAGAACTAGTGACCCTGATAGCCTTGTTTAATGAAAATAGATGTTTTAACATTTTAAGCAAAATTCACTTTCCAAACTCACAGTACTTATGAAAAAAACTTGTTTTTAAAGTACTCGGTATATGAATAAAAAACATAAAACCAAGCAGGTAGGGACAGCACTTGATGTGATGTAAATCCAGAGTTGACACACACTATTCTTTTCTCCTGTGACACTTTGGGAGCAGAGTTTTTGACCCTGCTGATACAATGGCCAACTTGAAAAATCCAAGTGGCTGATTCCAGGACTCTCAGCACCATCCCAGGCACTGACTGTGCACCATTAATATTTGATGTACGCTCACAGCTCCAGTCTCAGAGAAACCCATTATGCTCAAAAGATGTGTGTTTAACTTCACATGACTGATGCTGTGATTCACAGGGAAAACCTGCACAGAAGGCACAGGCTGGGATGTTACTGCTCCAAGCTCCATCAGCAAACAGTCACTGAAAATAAATTAACATCAGCATCTCATGGAAGTCCCTGCATGAGAAAGTTAGGCAAGATTTATTCAAGACTGCAGTCTCAGGAGCAATTAATCAGAATCAGAGGTAAGCCAAAAAATAAATAAATGAAAACGGGACCAGCTAGAATAACAAAGCAGCATGGCCAAGGCCGCAGCCACATGACAGGCAGAGGCATCTCCAGAGCAGTCAAAACAACTGCCCACAGCTCTGCCAAGGAGCCAGATGCTGCTGCTGGAAGAAGGGTAGTGTTGATATAAATGCAGAGATACGAGATGCTTAACACCAAGAGCAATCCATCTTCGTGATATTCCCACATGGCTGCCAAGCTTCGCTGTTATGCCACAAAGAGATGAAAACAAAGTTCATAAAACACATGTAGATCYGACATGACAAACTCCCTCCACCCTCCCCTTACTAACTCAGAAACAAACCCACAGTTTGGGTGTAGCTATAAATGACCTGATGCTTTTCCTGAGTTAACAACAGAATCAGGAAAGAATATCRTTGGCTAAACAGTCCACTGTACACACCCTGCCAGAAAACCAATGAACTTATCATACTGTATAGGAAATTCCTATCTTCCACATCAATTAGTGACCCAAGAATGATTGATTTYATAATCCCAAACTTGACTTACAAAGTGACTTCCTTTGGGGCCAATTTTCCATTAGCCAGCATGTGGAAAATTGCATACGGTCACTATAAAAACCAAGGAAAAATAAGTGCTATTTAAACCCCAATTCCATGCCTCTACATTCCTGCTTTCCTAAGGGAGATGCACTTTTGACAGTTAACTTCCTTTCCCTGCCCTGACATCCTATCTGCACCACACACCAGCTGGGCACTCAATCAAAACAGAAACAACAACAGGAACTAGCAGCTATTCATTACAATAGGATCAAAACATTTCTAGGCACCAGGGCTTTGCCAAGTTACCGTCCTTGAAGAGCTGCCACAATCCTCTTCTTCCCTCCCACCACGGACACCATCACTGAAAGTGGCCCCACTTCAACCTGAAGCACCACGTATTGAAGATCACAGATTTTTAATCACCAGCCACAGCYCAGAACTGCAGGAGGCAATGAACTGGGTGGCAAAAAGGTGAGAAAATTAACTGGCCAACAGCACAGGCTGATGTTCAGCCTTTATTCCAATCAAGCTAACATTAGCTCCAGTCTATAMAACCAGGATTGCACTGCACACTAACTACCAGGGTAATCACAGCAACAGCATCACAATATGATTACTGGGTGCTAAWTATATCTTATAAAGAGTTAAAGACAATCAAATAAAGGTAATAAAGATTTATATGCAGTTTTTCACTGACCTGAAACAGCTTCATACATTAGTAGGTTAACATTACTGCGGGATCAAAGCAAACAGTTACATCTACAAAACAAAATACATGAAACACGAGAGCCAGATGCTGGGTCCTTTCATCCAGGAAGCAATTATTTGATTCCTGGGAAAAGATTATGTCTCTCATTGTTTCATCAATACATAACGTATCTCAGAACCAATCCTGGCTCCCTGGCCTGGTGTGGATACAAATCTGCAGGACTGCACAGGGTCACGAAAGAAGGGTCTCCTTTTCCCACTGTGCCATCCCTTCTGAGCACAGAGCAACTGGAGACATCCTCAGTTCCATGTCTGCATCTCCCATTCTGCACAACAGCACAGACCCCAGGCTGTCAAAAAAACCTGTGAGGCTTCCCCTCACACCTCTCCAGGAGGGCCATTTCTCCATGGGTAATCACAGCAGGGAATGCCAAGGAGCTGCCCACACTCCCCCACAGCTCCCAGACACGAGAGGTCCCTCGGCCACCAACTGAGGGCTCCCTGCTCCAAGGACCATCAGCACCTGCTGACCTTTGGCCAGTCATTTTGGCCACACCATCCTCACCTACTGTCCAYCCTCGCAGAAAACAACACAGGTGGGCAGTCAATACCCACCCAGAGATCACAGMATATGTGATTACACAGGACCCTGCACCAGCAGCAATTCTGCAGTTTTAATAACCACACTACAAACAATGTACCTGAAAAAGCACATCCCCCTGCATGGTTACTCCAAGGCTGTCACTGGATAAACCAGCCAGCATCAGCATGAGGATACCAGGCTGAGTAAGGTGTGCCCCTGAAAAAAGGCACAACAGAGAGGAGCACTCAATAAACAGAGCCATTAACTGAAACATCCCTGCAGCCATTAAAAGTTTGCAAAGTACTACAACGTACACCTGGTTATTTCTCTGACATCTGCTTAGGTTTTCTGTGTCTTTCTAAGTTGGACCAACGAGGAAGATAACTGAGTTTATGGGCATTTCATGACACAAATGACAACAAGGTACTGTTAACTATTCATGAAAAATGGCATAAAAACTCAAATGAASCACATGTACTGTTTGAAATGCTTTAAAGTTACCACATTTTATAATGAACCATATATGACCAAATGGTGTTTCTCCTACTAAAGAATAAAATTATTCTAAACTAAGGACTTCATCATAAAATGGGAGGAAATTCACAGTCTGAACAATTGCAGTTGTGCTGAGCACATTTTAAGACATATGGCAACTTTATAATGGTCATTGGGAATGAGGAGCTGAAATTCTGTTGCAGATTTTGAATTTAAGACATTTCACATAAAACTGCATATCTCAGGAAACAAAYAAATTGTTAAGTGTGCATCCTCAAAATGTTACAGGCAGTGTTTGGCAAATGTAAATATGACTACCTCAAAATACAGATGCTGTTTCAGTACAATTACCCAATTGCTTTAGAGAGGTCCAAATAAGTTTTTAAAAAAATGTGTGAAGGCATCATTAAAAGAAAACAAATATAAYAAGATCTGCCTTAACTTTATACAGAATTACTACAACATTATGCAGYTACAATACGTTATCCAGTGTTCCCAAGTCAATGCCCCAATTACTATTGTAAGTCTGTCATTTAAATAGTTCCTTCCTGTTTAAAATCTAGAGAGCCAAATGCATTTTCCCACCACTAAGCATTGTGTAAGACTCCTTTCTCTTCCAGCAAGCTGGCTGAAGATGGATGAGCTTCCAAACCGGTATCATTTTTAATTAYGTGTTTTTCTCTCATTACTAATTTCCTAAACATGTCTCTAATCTCGCAGAGAAATCTCTGAGCGCAGGAGGTGTACCCACATACATCATGCTCTAGAAAATTAAAACAAGATAACRATCAGGACTGCCATCACAACACAACCTGAAACAAGCAAGATACAGGAGAGGTGATACACACTCCTAAGCCTCTGATCTCGAGTGTTTCTGGAAAGCAGTGACTGGATGGTTTCCATCCTTCCTGTGGCCCCTCCTGGACCAGCACCATGGTTATTGGSGTCCTGGAGAGGGAGATGCTTCAAGCAACCTCCTGCCTTGCACTTTCCACTGGGTTTTGTGAGCTTGTGATGCCAAATGCATATCCAGCCCTTCACTCCCTTTCCCTGACACTCCTCCAAGAAGCTCTGTGTGCACGAGTGAGCCCTGATCAGCTGCTCCTCTGGAGAAGATGAGCACAGGCATCCCCRGTCCCATCGGGGCTCCAACAGCTCCTCCACCCATGCCAAGGTCTCCTGAAGGGACTCCTTCTCCAGGAACACCGGGAAAAAGAAGTGTCAGGAGCAGCCACCCCCAGATGACAGGTCAGGAGGCACAGACCCACACAGACCCATTCCCAGAAGGATTCACACCCTGGCAGCAGCTGCTGCACCAGAGGCTCCCTTGGCAGCAGGGATCGGGATTATGTATGGACCCAGCAGCCTAAATCAGCCAGGCATTCCCATGGGATCCCTCCCATTCCTTAGATACCTCTCACTACCTGGAAGGCATTGCACAGCTGAACAGAGCTACAGCATTCTTTAACCATTAAACCAGATTCTTTTTTTTTTTTTTTTTTTGGGGGGGGGGGGCAGCAAAAGAAAACAAAAACAAAAGGGTAATTGTCACAGGACTTTCTTCCCAGCTAAACACTTCACACACCAAATTCCTAAGGGAGTGATCCTTTCAGCACATCAGCTGCATTCTCATCAACTGACACTTCCCAAATAAAGGAGGAAAACCCTAGAACTGTTCAGAGTGGCTGACATTTAAGGAATCAAACAAAGCAAAACTASATTAATCACAAGCACTTAAAGTAAGTTTGTATCTTAAAAAAATATGTCACAAGTATGATTCTGCCACTCAGTCAAAGAAAAGGGATCTCTGCTGTTTCACAGTCAAAAAGATAAAGGTAGAGAGGAATTAGAAACACAGTTGAAGCACGCACACACCAGATTAATGATCATAAAACCAGTGTATGAACAAAGAACACCAGCACCAGGGCTCTGGTACATATGCATGCAACTCMCCATTCTGCAATCACAGGCTGATCAAAATGCCTGTGCTAAATGGGGTAAGCTTATCTAAAAAKGTAATGCTAGCTGAATTGCCCTGGGTCTCCAGGGAGGCCTGCAGCACAGACAGTGTGAGTGGGCTGGAGTTCAGATGTTTCACTGTATTCACACATGCTGCTGTGGAGGCTGAATAATGGAAAAAYTACCCAATTCCACATTTTCTTCTCAAAAAAAAAAAAGAAAAAAAAAACAGTCCACAAAATTTCATCCTGTTTTTCAACCTGCTATCCACCCATTGAGCAGGATCAAAAAGTTTTTAACCCAGCCTTAACTTCCTCAAGAGCTTGATGAAGAAATTGCTACAAGAACCCTGGTTTGTCTTGAAAATAAATACTTGTACCAAACTTGACTCATTAACAGAGGGAAGGAAAAGGTGGGGGATGCTCCCATTTCCTCCTTCCCATTGCATCTTGGGAGGATCATGAAGGGGACACCTGCAAACCCAGGGCTCCAGCAGAGCTTTACTGTGCACCACCCACCCTTGGGCTGGAAGCAGCACCCACATGGGAGTCAGGGAAAGGCTGAACACAGCCCTGGACCCCAGCTGGGAGCTCTGACCACCGAGGGCAGGGCAAGCCTTTCATCAGACTCCACYGGGTTATCATTGGGCTCCAACTTCTTTTTAATTCTCATTAACATCCGCTGACACCTCCTTTACAACCAGAGGGACAGGTTCTTCACCAGCAGCCGTTTCACCTTCCCCAGTTAATGTCTTAATCCACAGGTCAGATTATCTTCGCTTATCAAAGACAACATTATGCTTCATAAGCTATTTTTCTGCYTCAGTAAGGAATAAGCACATTTTATTTCTTACTGTGTTTACCCATTACCTCACCGAGCCACATTATTGTYAAGTCTTTCTGAGGCTCTCCTAGAATAGGAACACATAAAACAGGATTTCCTCCAGCTCTGCATACCTACTTACTCCAGAGTCATTAATGACATAGGACTGGATTGAACAAAGACTTAACATCAAATAAGTATTCAAAACAGCTGGGAACAAACATATATCTGCCTGGAACACTGCATCTGTGCTTTGTCTTTTAAAAAATGCCAATGAGGCAAAAATTCACTTTCAAGAYCACTTTTACAGGAATGTTTTCATGAGAAAAAAAGGACTTGCTAAATGCTTGCATAAGGGACATGTAACCCTGTGGGCTCCAAATTAAGTTTATAGCACTTTTCATACCTAACTGCAAATCAGGTTGTCCTTTTTCTGGAGAKCAGATGTAACTTCACTGCTGTCAAAAGGAACTCTGCAGAAAAGACCCAAGAGCTGCACAAGAATCCTCCAAACACCCAAACCCAAACTGTCTTCTACGTGTTAACATGCAATAGCTGAAATACCCAAGGGTAGCTAGCGATCCTCAGAACTCAACTCTGAGATTTTTARAACAYCTCYAAGCAATATTTTAAGAAAAACTTATAGACGTATGTATGTAAGAAAAATACAAATGACACTGTTCCAGGATTGGTAGAAATGAAGGACACTGCTGGGCTGAGTGTTTAGCATCCAAAACAACTTTGGCAATCTCTTAAAGACCTCGGTATGGGTGGTGTACACAGAAGCAGCAGCAGCCAGCGGGYTGGGAGGCACTGCAGGGATGCGTGAGGAGAAACACTGCTCTGTGTAACACTATCAGCTCCACCTGCCCCGGGACATTTCCTACCTCTACCTACAAACACAGCGATTCTCCAACCACTATGTAAACAGTCTTTGAAGATAACAAAGCTTATTCTAATCTCTCACTGATGTCACTCCTGTATTGTACTCAGCTGAGCTACAGAACTCCTGGGTTCACTCACTCCTCTGTAAGATCAGGATTACCTTAACTCTTTGTTGTTGCACAGACTTCAGGAATCCTGTCCAGGTACAGAAAGAGTTTATTTTTCACTCAGTGGATTTTCTTGCTGAATAACCACAGACATTTTTTCGCTCACTTCTTTAGCAACAGCTGGACCACTTCTGACCATTATGCTTAGTGAGACAGCTTTCCCAAAAAGCAMAAGCACAGCCTCTTGGAAGGACAGAATGCCATGGACTATTTTCCAACATTAAAAAAAGGGACTGTTGCTCCAGTGGTAAGAACACAAATCAGATTGAGACTGGACCTGTGTGGTGTGATGCTTGAGGTGGTTGTGTACAGGGACAGGAGCTGGGCTTGTGGATCCCTTCCAACTCAGGTTATTCTATGATTCCAGCACGAGAAATTAAAATAGAAACTACAAAAAGAAAACAAAAAAAAAAAAGTAGAGACTTCCAATTAATCACCTCAAAGGCCTATGCCTTTGTATTCTCACTTGTGTTCACTTCCCAGGGTTAAATGATTGTTCTGATTGCAGCTCTTTAACTATCKACTTCTCAATGCATCCAATCCTCCAGGAGCCAAACCCTCCCACGGGAATAAAACACTCAGTGAAGAACTCAGGGTGAGTAAGGAAAGCCAACCCTGCATGTAACACAYCTTTCATGTCATCAAAAGACTTGGSTGTAAGAAGCTGAAACCCAACTAAATTCTTACAGCACAAACACAGCTATTTTACTTTTCAGCAGCATGTGCTTAGAGCAGAATAATAAAAGAACACACAGCACAAATCTGAGAMTGGGAGCTCAACTTGTGCCTGAGTATTCAAGCTCCCTGTCAGTCCCAAAAGCAAGTTTCTTTTGGAAAGCCTGAATATTGTCAGCCAGGGTTGTCTGCCTCTTCAATAAGCTGTATCATAGCTATAACAAACAGATCCTGGCTCTATTTCCACACACATACTCATAAACAGGTAATCATGTTCCCACTGAACAGAAAAATGAGGAGGATGTGCTGGAGAAAAGCAGAGGGAGGTAATGATACCAACACAGAGAGATGGATTTGGAACACAGACATTGACCAATTCTGCAGTCTGGCTTCCTCTGCAATTCACCCTTGTAAATCAGCTGAAACTACACAGAGCCAACAGGCTTCATTTTCCACCTGTTAACACAGGTTATCGATCCCACTGTCAATAAAAGAACCACGATGCAAACTGCTWTGAAATGAAAATCCACTGTCGCATGTAAGTGGAGACAAAAGCAGGGAGATGTACACTCAGGATGACAAATTGCTGGAAATGCTCTTCCCCAAACCCAGCCATGGCTCCCCAAAGGGTTGTTACAAAAAACCATGACTTTCCACTGCCAAACTGCCCTCAGGGAGCCAGTGAGACTGGGCCAGGGTGGTGCTTTTTGTGATCAACTGAGCAAAYGCAGAGCACAAAGTCCACCCCTCCTCACAAAAATCAGAGAAACCCATTCACAGCCTGTGCTTCACAAYATGCCAGCATGAGAATCTCTCTCAATCACACAAATATTCTTCTAATCATTTATCTCTTGGTGCAAGTCTCAGATTTAAAACCTGAATAACAACTTACTTCACCAGGGGTCAGTCAAGCAGCAGTAAGACTGCACGAGGTGGCAGGTTAAAGCACCTCATATGTACAAGAGTACAAATATGAAATTCTCAAAGAGCCCCCAGGGATCCCAACGCAAGACATGAAGATGTAATTAAAAACCATAAATCCATCAAACAAAAATATGTAAACTTAGCGTATTAACTCATTTATTTTTATTCCTTGAACACATTTGTCTTACTCTACACTCCTTTGGAGCCTACAAATAAAAAATTAACAATATCAGAAGAAATACTTCTTCCTATGTGGAAATTGAGTATCAATAATAAATGCTTTTTACTTTATTCTTACAGGTAATTGCTGAAAGAAGCTCTCTCAGTAGACTGATGAGATTCTGCACATATTATAAATTACTTCAACTGTATCTCCTCTTTACAAAATCCACAAAAGGACAGTATCTGACAGTGTTTCCATGCCACTCAATCATCTGCACAAAATTACCCTTGTGAGAGCTTGTTGAAGGAATGTCAAATGTATTTGCCTGCCTTTGCAACAAAATGTTCAGAGAAAGACAAACGAACAGTTCACAGATTACATTTACACAAGTTACACTAACACCTGAACATTTTAACTGCAGATTCAGGGTTAGATTTTCTATTTCAAGCTACAGGCAAAATAGTTAAAGGCCAAATCCCACCCCATGTTTTGCCCACAGCATAGTTTCAAGATAGTTTACAAAAGCTCTGCACCACCTGTAGATCATATTGAGGCCGAGGCCCTTCTTCAGAAAAGGGAATTTGGGACAAATCAATCCTTCCCTCTTCTGCTCAGCGACCAGAAAAACAGCATTGTCCAGAAATGACAGTGGTAAAGACATTCACCCCTCACCTCCATCCTTGAAAGGATGAATTTTGTACAGCAAATTTGTTTCTCATCATGAATAAGAGCTTCCTTGGAATCAAATTTCCCAGGGCCAGGCAGCAGAATGGGAGCACCAAAGCTGACCCAAAAGGAGCAGAGCAACTGAAACAAGGATGGCCAGATTTCCTGATTGTACAAGCCACTTGTTTGTGTTCAAGTTTCTGACAATTTTAAAGGCAATTTCTGCAAATTTCTACATTCCACATAGTCCCTGGAGACAGCTCAGTGTCTGGGGATGGCACCAGCTCCTGCCACCCTGTTTTGGGGTGGGAATTGGATATGTGCCACTGGTCCATTATACTGCCATTGATCTCAGGCACTTCAGCAGTCTCACCTCCTCCAAAACACTCAGCAGCACCACTGTGCTGAAAGCCACGTGATGTACCCTGGGCACAGACACCATCCCTGAACTCCTCAGGAGCCACTTATGATGCAAAAGCAGCAGGAAACCCCTGCACACAAATTTTTAATTGATAAAGCTTTGTGCAAGCTGTRGGTAACTGCTGTAGTTTGAAATCCAGGAGAAAAGCAAAGCACAAATGCCAAAAATACTAAATACATGCTACAACATACAATACAGTGAGATCACAAGGCAATAAAAAGAGAATACAATACAGAGTACATCTACCATCCCAAATGAGTTCAAACACAAAGCCAAAAGCTGCCCATTTACAGTGTAATCAGCACWGATCACTGTGTACACACAGACAGCAACACAAACCATGCTGTAACAAATGGCATGTTGCAATAAAACAGGAAACACATTTAAACACAACCTTTTGAGTGCTGTGAGAACCAGCACTAAGGCTTCTCTTTCACTGCTCCTGCTGAAAGCCAGCAGTATCACATTTCAGTTTGGTACAGAAGGCTCCCATCCCATCCACCCAGCGGTGTAAAATCTCTCAGCAACATCAGGAGAAGATYTGTTAAGAGCTAAACGAAAATTGATCATCTTCCCACAGCTGCCCAGTGTTCCAGTCAATCCTGCACAGGTATTGATGTTTGGTAATGCCAGCCCAGCCCCAGCTGAAACTCAGAGCAGCTTGCAAATTCCAGGAATGCTGATCAARGACAAACTTCAAAACTTGACTCAAAGAAGGATGGTTGTAATCACCTAAGCTTCTTTTTGTGAGCAAGAGCTGAGATTTTCCTGACTCACCATTCTTTAGGGTGATGTATACAGCAGTCAGACTCTTGGTGGTAAAACAAACACCCAACAATGGCATTATGCTGCCTAAAATAGGTGGATGTATTTATACCAAACATTCTTCCTCCAGCATGAGGATGAACATCTGCCAGCTACATCTTAAAAGGCTCACACAGCCTCAAATCAAAGAACTCAGTGCAAAGAACTATATGCCAAAGATTTACATTCACTTTACCTTATCCCAGAGAAGAATATATTACTCCTGCTAAGTGGAATATTCCCACCATATTCCAAATGATTGGAATAATAATTTGAAGCTTTGCTCTTTAATTCTTCTGTAAAATTTACCTTTATTTCCATTTTAAACATTTTTCATTAAGAACTAGTAAGAAATATGCTTTGGCAAAACTTCCACAGCTGTAGGAGGCACTGAGGCCACTGAAGAGCTCCCAGTTTACAAAGCCACACCACATTTCCACAAGGCAGCTTTCCTGATGTATGCAGATAAATCCTTTTCAGAAACTTTTAGATACAACAGCACAGCTCTAACCCGTGCTCCCTGAGCTGCTCTGATGCCTGCTGCTTATTGAAGCTCCACTTCAACACGACATCCACCACAGATCTTCAATCTCCTTCCACAGCCTCACCACTCCTCTCATGGGGATCCAGCAGATTTTCAGGACTATTGCTACTGTCTTTACAGCTTATCTGAAGTCCCCAGCTTTTTTTCTCTTTCTGCTGTTGGAGTGACCCCAACTCCAAAACCCTTTCCCCAACACCTGACCTGAGAGTTCAGCTGCCAGTCACAGAGTCCACTCCTTTCTGTGTCCCTCTTATATATTCTTATTATGAATATTATAGGAGCAGTCAGCTCTAATAACAGCAGCTGATGATGCTTAATGGCATACAAGAAAGAGAGTCCCCACCACACCAAAAAAAATTTTTTTTACTGGAAATGGACAAAAGATGGAAGCATTTTCCCTYTGCTGAGCAAAGGAGAATTTCAGCCTATGGATATTAAGCAGGTTGCCCAAATTCCCAAGCTCAGTGACAGATCTGGGGATTAATTCAGATCTTGCATCCCTGCAGTGGGGCACAATTCCTGTTAACAGAGGCAGCAGGAGGCATGACTCTCCTGGAAGTAAGGCCCAAGTTTWCTCCCATAAGTCACTTATCTGAAAAACCATACAAAATTGGTAGACACTGTTAAAAAGTCAGGCAGATCCTGATCCTGATCACAAGCACAGGCAGCAACAGAGAAGATTCCCACCTTCCTAATGATGCCTTTCATTTGGGGATACACTGGAGCAGTAAATACAAAGTAATTATTCCACTGCTGTAGGTCTGCAGTCAGAGGACAAGGAGACAAATCCAGACAAGTTAAATCCATTGATTTCCAGCAAATAATAAAAAGTGGATACAATATTTTCAACTGGACAGCTGCCTGCCAYACTCAGTGTGACCAATATCCAAGGAGATCTAGTTCCTGAAGGTAATCCCATGTTGAGAAAGGCAACAGCATTGGCATGGAAAAATATCCCACAGAAYACACAGATGCTTCCAGACAGATTCTCCTCGTCTAACCAGGGTGAAGCAAAACCTCAGCTCACTTTTCATGACAAAATGTCCACCTGCCAGCGGAAAACCAGGGACTAACTGGCTCTCATCTCCATCAGCATCTTCACTGGGGCAAGGACAACTCAGGCCCAGAGGGTGCAGCAGGAGACACATGCAGTGACTGTGAACATGGTGGGTAATCCTGGTCTTGGGTGGGAAAAAAAAAATAAAATAAAAAAGAAAATCCTGGTGGTTTAAGTCATCCTTACTCCTATACCCTGAGGTGCCAGGTCCAGAGCAGCAGCCACTCTCAGCTGCTGTGAGCCAGGCAGGAGGAGGAGGAGGAGGATGACTAGTGCCTCCAACAACCTCACTGTTAACAAGTCAGAGGTTGGGATCACTGTAGGTGGAAACTCTTGGCAAAAACAATAAAGCAGCTACTACATATTTCAACAGGTTCAAAGTAACCTCAGATGTTAGGAGCAGATGCTCTTTTCCACCCCCTGGGATTTTGAAATGGTTTATGTGTTTCCTCCCTTTCCCCTAACAGGGCAGGATGCTGAAGGAATTAGCAGAGAAAGAGCCAGAGCAGCGCTAATTACCCTGAGCTACCCGGGAGACCACAGCACCTTCAGCTAATTGTGCAATCCCCACTCCCCCACTTCACATCCCCCAGCGAGAAGGKCTCTTGCCTCCAGCATCCAGACTGCAAGATAATCCCTTTCACCTGTATTTTAAAAGGGCACGCTTGGAAATCCTCGGTGTCTAAAGCGAACTCATTCCAATTCGCTTCCGCAGCCCGTCCCACCACACGGGGAGCTGCTGCACCACCAAAACACGGGAACTGCTCGTGTCAACAAATCTGACACAGCCCTGTCACTAACCCTGTTATTAGACTGCACACGTACCTCAAATCCACATCTGAGCTCATTGCCTGGAGCACTCCACAGCCAAGTCTCTGCAAGAGTCTCTCTCTCACAAAATTAAATATTAAATGTGCACCTTTAAAAAAATGCCCCGTAGTTTCATATTTATTAACTAAGGCTACTCTCCCGCTTTACACATTTTTGAAATGTTAAATATAGAACATTTTAAGGTGCATTTAGTGCTTGCAAAGAGCCATGAAAATTGGATTCCTCTAGAGAGCAATCTGTGAAAGACAGCTCTCCCACTCCATTCCCTTATCCGTAACAGGCCACTTGCAGAAAGACCTCCCATGAAAATAACCCCAAATGACAGAGGACCCCAAACTCAGCCAAGACTCAGCAKTCTCAGCATCATGACTCCCAAATTCCAGGGGGTAAGGGCTACCCAGTAGCAAGGGCTGACAAACTCATTAGAAAACAACATGCACAGGAAGGAAATCTCAGTGACTCTAAAAGCTTCGACCTATTCCACATGCACCTCGGATGTTGCAGGAAGTCCCCATATGCGCTGGATCCTTGTTCTTTCACGGAAGCATGACCCTGCAGGACACAGAGCYCTCTCCCAGGCTCCTGGAGCTCCCAACAGTGCACAGCAGAGTGAGGAGACAGGTACTGGCAGCCAGGGATCACATGAACTCTCCTTGCCTCTATTCCTGCTCACACCAGGCCACCAGAGCAGCCAAGCTGGGTATAAAAAGCATCCCTGACTCTCACACATTAAGACCACAGTCCTCAATCCCATGCCTGTCCTCTCAGCCTCATTTCCCAAGCTGCATAAATAAGAATGGCTGCATTGCCCTTCTTTCCATCCTTCTTACTGACAGTTTTTGAACCTGTCAAATGACATGAAATTGAGGCAGAAGTTTCAGTGTAAGTTCCTACAACTTCTACAAACTGTCTGTGCAAGAAATTGGGCAGTACCCATGTGTTACTGGTTGTTTGGCAGAAGCCAGATGTCCAACTACCATCTTAACCAAACAGTGTGTGCAGCTGCAGAGAAGATGCTGCCTCTTATGGGGTCATCTGGGACAAGGAGGGAACAGCTGGGATTAATGCAGAAGGATGGGGAGAACAAATGCAGTGAAGATCAATCCTACCAAACCCTCCTTCCCTGGTTCTGCTGCTGGTGGAAACATGGAGGGTTATTTAGCATACAGGAGAAACCACAGGGAGGCACATGCTCATCCCAAAACTCTGTTCTTCATCTCCCCTCGAGGTGAGGCAATCGGCAGGACATACRGGAGTGCCACCAGGAGCCCATCCCTGTGACCAGGAGCAGTGATGGGAGTCCAGCCCAGCAGCTCTGCCTGCCATTTGCACAGGTGAGACCCATCCACACAAACAGCAAATCCAAAGCTGGCACCATCCTCCCTTTTTTCCCAGAGAACCTGAGATTCCTCCAGCTCTGGCTGGTGCAATGCTGAGCCCTGACAAGGATACAGCAGGCTAGGGCTTGCTGAGCTTCCTGAAATGATTCATGGTTCATTAGCAACAAAAGCATAACCTGYTCTGGTCACTGGGGCTCCCTGCAGACCAGGGCTGGCAGTGTGAGCCTTTGTGCCCAGCCACAGCTCACCTGGGCAACTGGGAATACAGGACTTTTTAGAATTGGGGAATAAAAAATTGCCAGCACCACCAACAAAAGACACCCTCTCTTCTTGGTCCTTGGAAGCCATTTAGTCCACGCCTGAACACACAGTGCAGATAATGTAATGGGGTAAAAAGAAAAAAACAGAACAGAAAGAAAAGTTCTTAAAAACTAAGACAGCAAGAACTTCCTGAACTCATGCTACAATACAATATGAAAGTTTCTGCCCTGTTTAATGCTGCCTCTGGCACCTGCCTGCACTGGCAGTAGGTACTGTATAAACTTCTTAGACTGAGGGAGTCTGGGAGTGAGGATGGATGGGGACAAGTGAAATGGGATGTCTGAATCCCTGGGCTGGGAGAAACACGATCATCAAAACTAAACACAATCATTACTTCCAAAGTGAACTTCTGCTGGTCTTGGCCTCCTTTCAGTACTGATTAAAAAATCTTTTAGCACAGTATACCTGTGCACAATCATTATTTTTCTATAACCAAAATATTTACACCAGTATAAATCCCTTTTGCCAATGTAGTTGCACCCACGTGTGCACTCCTCACAGGAAAGCTTTTTTCTTCTGCTCATAAGGGATTASCTAAAATCATTTTACAGTAGCTGTGTATCCTTAAGGCTATTCCCTGKGCCAGAAGCAGCAGAGTTTACTTCCAGAAAGGCATTTCCAAGAGCTCATCTCTCATGCTGAACAGTTCCTGCCTCTCCACTTCCTTCCGAGACACACACCTCACTGATCACACCTCTTCAGAAACAGCAAAATGTTTGGSTTTTACCTAACAGGGGCATCACACAAATTGATTCATTAGCATTTGTGAAGCACTATGAAGAATTTAGGTGATAAGTATTATTATTACTAATTTAATCTACATCCCATTCAGTCCTCAGCCTCTCCCTGAAACTGCCAACAATGATGCCAATTAGTGGTAATTGTGGTGGTTTGTGACAAGGCTATTTGCCAACTGGGAGTGAGACACAGACCACCAACTCATTTCCCACGGATTCTCCCACAGCTGCCAACAGCAGCAACTTCCAGGCACAGCAACCTGCTCTCCACTSCAGCCACAGCTCCCGCAGCAGGAGATCCTGTATCCCATTACCAACTCTCCAGGGACACAGCCTGCAAAACTTCCAATTAGGGATAAACCAAGACACCTTGTTTTTCCTTCCTGCATTAGTTCAGTACACGACCCAGTAACTCATGCCAACATTGCAATATCAGAATGTTAATCTGGGATAATTTCAGATTAAACTTTGCTCAGTTCCATCCACACTTAATGAAAATCACATTTTGATTCACACACAGGCCTCACTGTGGTGGAAAACTGTAAAGGCAGCAGTAGTAAAACCAAGGGAATTGAGAGTGTAGGATGCAGTAAATCTTGTGCTYGGGCAACTGTTAAAAGAGTTTTAACGTAAGTGAAGAGGTGTATCTTTTTATCAGCTGTCCACAAAGATTTGGAGGACTTTGAAGAGACACAAACAACTAACAGTATTCTGTAATCAATGCACATCATCTGAGCACCGAAACTTTAGATTATTTATATATTTTAAATACGTCCAATTGAAAGGATAGCACCACAAACTGTATGAATCATAGCCCGCTCAAGCAATTAGATTTGTTATCCCTGCAGACTGCAAACACAACKTTGGCTTTTTATTCTAATGTGAATTCAATCCCTTGTCAGCTGCCCCACGCATGAGAATACACCTCCACTCTTTCATCAGGAAAGATATCAACAGCAGGAAACTAGCCCTTCTTTCATCTCCAAGGCACCCWCCCACCTTTCCAAAGGGTTTTCAACCAGGTGTGGAAACTTTTCTGAATCTGTGCTGAAAGATCTCTTAATTATTATGGCAAAGGAGGTAAATCCTCTGAGAGCAGYATGCTCCAAGCAGTAGCCTTCTGGTGTTTACTCATCCAGGAGCTGCTTAGTTTGACAGTGCAGCAGAAGAGCTTGTAGGAAACTTGGGGCTTGCATTGTATGGGCATGAAACTCTCACAGAGAGAAGCTGCTTTTTCAGATGTCTTGTTATATAATTAAACAAGAAAAGGAGGGGGGAGAAATCGAGCAAGCTGCCTTTTTGGCACAAACATTACACAGTGCTCACCCTGCCAGCATATTGCATCAGATCCCCAGTGCAAGGCCAATTCCCAGCAGCTGAGTAGCCAAACCCCTGAGTGTTATCTCCCGCTGACCCACTTCACACTCACAAGGCAGTAAGTGCAACTGTTTATTGCATCTTCCTTCCTGAGGAGCTGCTCACCACACCAGGACCAGTGGGAGTCTGAGCTCCCAATGAGGCTACAGGTTTCACAAGTGTCAGAGAATGCAGTTTTTAAAGAATTCCAGCCATCGAGCCCTATYGCATGCTCCACAGTGAATAAACTCCTGTTACTCCATGCTCARGTCTGACACTGTGATGGCTCCTATTTTATTACGTTCCTAGGCATGCTTTGAAAAGGGGGATTAATTTACCCATCATCAAGTGCTTATCAAGGAAGTCCCTCGAGACTCGCAGGAAGGAGACCACACAAACAGGCCTTTGCTCACAGGTCTCCTCACCTGAACACCTGGCCGAGGCCCCCGACTCTCCTGCACCGCAATTTTCCTTTCCCATGGAAGAGATCCGCTCCCAGATAGGACACAATTCTTCATGAGGGGCCCACCCCAACAACAGAACAGGGGTTTCTGCACTCCTCATTTGAACAGCCTGTCTCAGGCACTTCACAAGGGATATTAAACTTCTTTCTACCATTTGCAGCAATCCAGAAAACAAAAGGCCCAGCAGTCCTGAATCCAAKGAGATAAGATATGTGACCTTTTACACCACAGAAATAAGAGCCCACTCCAAACCCAGCAAGTGAATTAGAGAGACTCTTGTCGATTTCAAAGGGCTTTGGATCCGGCCTGAAAATGCAAACCTCACTGTGCATTCGGACACTGCTCCACAATGCACTTCCAAGCAAAACTATATTTAGATTCAATGGGAATTCTGTAGATCATACAGGAACTCTTTGAATGAAAACGAAGGTCAGCAGGGTTTGGCTTCCTCTTCAGACCCTCCCCCCCATTCTTGCAAACATCCAGATAAGCATTGTTTAGAAAACAATACGTTACTTCCAAATGTTATCAAAACCCCAACAYACGTTTTGTGTGTCCTGAAACAGACTCTCAGGGTCTTCTGTTGCATTTTGCCCCATCAGCTAAATCTTGGGATCTTTTCAGATGTCTAGACAAGACTGTATTAAAACTGTATTTTTTCACCTTTCAAAAGCTTTGTTTTACCTGCTCTGACAAAGGAAAGGGGACAAGGATAATAAAGGCCTTTCACAGACAGAAAACAAACACGGAAAGGAAAAACTGTACAGACAATTACAATAYATGCAAATAAAGCTGCACCTGTGTTAGAGGGAACCTCTTGGCATCCTCATGCACTTTCCCCATTCCCTACCAGATATGAAGGGCCACCGTGCAGCACAGACTGGAAGAAAATGACACAGCCAGTGCTTSCCCAAGGGACATTAAGGACAGGAGTGAGCCCATCAGCCAGGCAGGCACATTCAAGCACCCCAGAGAGAAAAAGCACAGCCCACTCAAAAATCATCCCACTCCAAGTTTCCTCCAGTGCCAACGAACACAAGTGTTTGATTCTCAGCTGCACTTTGTGGGCTTCTCGGAAKGAGGAGCTGAACGTCTGCCACCGGCAGCTTCTCTTAGGAAGGATAAAGGCAAATCCCAGCCGCAATACCGAGCCGGCATCCCCGGGGCGGTGTCAGCAGCGCTGGGCGGCACCGGGTCCTGCGGAGCGACASCGGGAGCTCCCCCGGCACCCGCGCTCAGCCTCGAGGGCGCGTCCCGGACACCTCCCGCACAGCCGCTCCACTGCTCTTTCGCTTCTCTTCCCGAACTCCCTACTGTATTTTTAACTGTTTCTGGCAGCCGGTGGCTGTAACAGCGGATGAGCGTCCAGCCGCACAGTTTCGCTTTTAAATAAAAGTCCGGGACGCAAAACCCTTCAACTTTTGAAAAACCCTCCTGGGTTGAAACTCTCCGGCTTTGCCGTCACGCTCCCCTTCCCGCATCCGTGGGGATGTACCTGTAACCCCAKGCGGGCCGGGGCCAGGCTCCCGCACCCCCCGCGACCCCCCGGCGGTGCGGGCGCTGCACTTACCGGCGGGGCGTTGGGCGGGCAGCCTCCAGCAGC
>NW_026623289.1:884437-888234 GCF_030028575.1 Malurus melanocephalus
GGGAGGAGTGTTGTAGCAACTTACCCCCGGCGCCCGGGGATCAGGTCCCAGAGCCTTCCTGCCAGCGGCCGCGATCATGATAGCGGGGGGTGCTCCCCTGCCCCGCGCCCTCTCCGCTAGTGCGGGCGGCGCGGTGCCCGGCGCGGCCGGCCCGGGGCGCCCATGGCGGGACGGGGTCAGAGGTGCCAACAGCGATCGCGCCGCGTCCCCGCCGCCCGGGCTGCAGCACTAGGTGATGTTGCCTCCCATGTTGAGTCGGGAATGAAGTTTGGGATGGGAGAGGGAGGCGGAGTGAGCTCCCCACGGCGGCACGGGGAAGGACCCGGAGCACGGGAGCACGTCGGCAAAAAAAAGCTGGAAAAGTGCTCCGAGGGCAGGGGAGGAGGGGACGGGCTGGGGTTTGGGTTTAAGTTTGGGATAGCGGCGGGACTAGAAAGATGACATTTCATGGTGACCCCACGGGATAGTCCCAAAATCAGTGGGATTTAAGTCGTCCCCTCCTTCACACACTAACACCCAAGTTCCTCGGGAGTTGGAAAAAAGGACCTGGCGCGGTGTGCGAGTCCCGCCGCAGGGCGCGGGGGCAGGAAAGCGGCGCTGAGGGTGCGGACCCGCTGCGAGCGGGGGCCAAGGGTCCGGCCGGGGTCCGCTCCCCTCGCTCTGCCCGCGGATGCCGCTCTCCTGCGCGGGCAGGGATACGGTGCCCCCCACTCCGCGGGCAGGGATACGGTGCCCCCCACTCCGCGGGCAGGGATACGGTGCCCCCCACTCCGCGGGCAGGGATACGGTGCCCCCCACTCCGCGGGAAGGGATACGGTGCCCCCCACTCCGGGGCAGGGATATGGTGCTCCCCACTCCGCGGGCAGATGCGCGGTGCCGCGGGGCACGCACCCCGCGGGGCCGACTCCCCCGCCGCTCGGCGGGCGCGACGGGATGTTCCTACACGCGAAAATTGACCTGACAGATGGAGAAATTAACGTTCGCGGCTAATTGTCTACTTGGCTGCCGCTCCGGCTCGTGTATTTAGCACTTTTCTCCTTTTTTAGCTCCTTTTCCCCCCAGAGAGAGGAGCGCGCCGCTGTCTGTGGCGGCTGCCCCGCGGCCGGTCCCGCGGTGGTGGCGGCGGTGGCGGGGCCGGGATGTGCCCGGGTCCCGCGGGTTCGGGCTGTCGCCGCCCGTCCCTGTGACCAGAGCGCTCCCTGCCGGCTTCGCCGCGCCAGCGCTGCCGCCCGGGACGGAGGAACCCGAGACCGGCGGGACCGCGCCGGGTGACGGCGTTCGCTGCCCCGGAGATGCCAACGCGGCTCCTGGGCCCCCTCCCCGCCACCGCGCGAGGTGGTGGTGGTGGCACTGAACCGTGGGTAGGGTCTGTGGTGAAGTGGGCAGCGCCGAGCACAAAGAGTGGGGGAAACACACACACGAGGGGAAAAATAAGCCCGCCCACGAGGCACCTTTCCCTCGCCGCTTAAACTTTTCTGGCTCTCCCGAGCACGTGTGTGAAGCGTGCCACCACCGCCTCCAAGGATGCATGGCCGTGGGGGACAAGCACAGCCCCGGGGCGCGCCCCGCACCGCCAGCAGAGTTCCCCCTGCTCTGTGATCGCTGCCCCCCGCCCGCCCGGACCGCCCTCCGGCAGCCCGAGAAAAGTTTGGGTGCGGGAGTGAAGCGGAGACACGGGGGGCACGGACTGGTACCCGGGGGCTGCCCTGTGCCCCTCTTGGGTCGGGCGGGGAAGCGCGACTGGCATAGGCACACGCACCCCGGGCGCTGCGCCCCGGTCCCCTCCCCGCCTGCTCGGGCCAGTGCTGCTCTCCGGGAAGTTGCTCCGAAATCTCCGGCGCCCAAACAACGCCTGCAAAACCCTCCCGCGGCTCCGAGGYTCGGGTTGGACGGGGCGGGGAATAAAGGGGTGGGCTCCCCGACCGGCGCTGGGCTGAGCTGCGCTACGGGGCTGAGCAGCCTCCTTTTCTAAGTATAAACCCCCTCTGGACAGAGCGGGACGCGGTGCCRCCACTCCCCGTCTGGAACCGGGGTCACGTAAGGTGCCGCGGGGAAGCCCCAGGAGGGGTCCGGCAGCGCGGTCCCCCCGCGCTCCTCCGCGCCGCTCCGCGRAGCCGCCAGGACTGTTCGTGGTGCTGAAACCTGCCCGGCACCGCCGCCCGCAACTTCGCACCGCTAAGTTTGCCACCCCCTTTCCGTGAACCGGCCCAGCACAGGGCAGGCAGCCGGACCCCCCGGCCCCCTCCCGGGCYCCAGCTCCTCCGGACCGCGGAAAGATCGCTTTACCTTGGTTTTCCTCCGCAGGAGGTGGCTGGTGAAGCCGAAGATGATCTCCGAGTCCAAGCACAAGGCTCCTATCTCCAGGAGGCTGGGATTTTTCCTCGTGGCATTGGAGGCATCGGGCGATTTTTGAAAAGCCATAGTTTGAGGTTGGAAATATCCGGCTCCCTGAGCGGAGGCGATGTATTTGTATACACACACGCACACAGAGGGAGGGAAAAAAAAAAAAAAAAGATAAAATAGCAAACACCTCCCACCCCTTAAAAAAAGAAGTGGGGGGAAAAAAGCCAGACGCGGGTGAATTACTCCGTCATCTACCAGGATGCGCCGCCGGGGTGAGGTAGCCAGCAGCCGGGCAGAGCCGCCAGCCTCCCTGCCTCTCTCTGCTGCTCTCCGCCGCTCTCCCTCCCGTTTTATCCCCCCTCAGCGCACCTTGCCTGACGAGCGAGTGCGGGCGCGGAGCCCTCAGCGCCCCACCGGCGCTGGGGCCGCGGCCGGGGCCGCCGCTGCGCTGGGTGCGCGGGGCCGGCAGCGCCCTGCTCCCCCGCCGCCGGCCATCAGCTCGCCGAGCGAGGGGGCTCCCACCGCCCGCTGGCCAGGAGCCCGCACTGCGAGCCTCCTGCCTCCCCCCATCCACTGCTGGGTGGGTTTAGTGCCTGGGTTGGTGGGTTGTTTTTTCCCTCCTCCTTCTCCTCCTCCTTCTCCGGGGTGAGCGCAAGGAGGGAAAAGCTGCCAGTGAAGTCAGTTTAGGAGGGAAGAAAGACATGCACGGGAGAAAGGGGAAAAAAAAAATATGTTTTTTTTTTAAAAAATGAAAGCGTGAGGGAGCAGAGGTGAAGCACTTTCCGGAAGGGACGCGGATTTTCACTCTTCCAAAAATTTTCCCCCTCTTTTCTCCCCGCTGCTTGATTGTGTTTGCAGTAGGTGCGGGCGGCAGGAGGGAGCGAGCTCCTCCTCATCGAGGGGCTGAGACACAGGTGCCCGATGTCTGCTCCCGGATCGGGCAGCCCTCCCTGCACGCTGCCTCTCCGGCCGCCGCCTCCGCCGCGTGTCCCAGCCCGGGGGCCGGGCAGAGCTCGAGGGTCCCGTCGGGGCGGGCGGGAGGGACGGCAGCGGGGAGGGGGCTACGGGCAAAGAGCTAATCCTTCTCTCGTATTTTCCCACTAAACAAATAATCGCTCCCAACAAAAGCATTATCCAGCTTCATACGGCCCGCAGTGAGAGGGAGTTCAATAATCTGTTTATCCCGGCTCCGCGCCGGCCGCCCCGCCCGGACACCGGGAGCTGCTGGACGGGGGGCGGRGGACACCGGACCCGCTGCTGCCACCGCAACTGAGCCCTGGGCACGGCGGARCTCCTGCCCTGCAGCCTGGCCCCCACCGGAGCCCCGCACGTCACGGGGGAGCTACGGGATGGTGGGTGCTGCAGGAGAGCCGGGAGGGAAGGAGGAAAGGAGGGATTGGGATGAGGAAGGGGAATTGAGGGAAGGGAGGAGGAAAGGAGGGAGGAAAAGTAAA
>NW_026623289.1:888652-905729 GCF_030028575.1 Malurus melanocephalus
AAGAGAAGAGAAGAGAAGAGAAGAGAAGAGAAGAGAAGAGAAGAGAAGAGAAGAGAAGAGAAGAGAAGAGAAGAGAAGAGAAGAGAAGAGAAGAGGTCTTAAGTCTCTATGGCCATGAAAGGACACCATAGTTTATTCTGTATTTACATAGTTATCTGTTCTGGGCTTCCTAGCTAATGATGATGCTGTGTGTTAGAAGAAGGATGTGTGTTAATGGATGTCTCTGTAGGATGGAGGTGTACAGAGGTAACAGGCAGGCACAGAAACAGGAGAGGTTGGGGTGGTGAGATGCTTACAGCAAAGATGCAAGGATCTGTTTGGTTCCTCCTTGCATCCCTTCTAGATGTTCAGATATCAGACAAGTGACATGCCAGCGTATTGCCTGGTCCCTGAATCCACTGATTGGCCTCTGCAGGGATTCAGTCCCTGGGCCATCTTCCAAAGACTCACCCTCTCACCCCACACTAGCACCATCCCACCGCCCACTATACGTTGCTGTACACCACTGTACGTTCAAAGACTTCCACCACCCTCCCCTGCACAAGTGGGACATTCCTCTGCCACACATGATCCCCACACTTTGAAGGTGTCACATTACCAAGGGAGTAGGAAAAAGTGGGTGAAGAGGAGGACAGAAGGAAAAACTATTGAAGCCAAATGGTGGTATGGACATCAACAGTCCAGGTAAAAAGTGTCCCCACCCAGGCTCTCAGCTCAGGTGTTTGCATGAGGTAGAACAGTGCCCATCACCAGAATCACAAGCATGAAATCTGCCTGCTCAGGAGTCTTTCCCACCTTGGCTTGGAAATATTCAAGAGCAGAGAAAAACTCRTCCAGGCCAGGAAGGCTTGTTGCCTGCTCTGGAGAAGGCCTGAGGCATCTGTTTCCATCCCCCACATTTTCAGACCAACCAAATTTAAGCACTTGCACCATGCTGGTCTGGCCTCAAGTACAGCCCAGTGTTCTGGGCAGTCTTCCCTGTTCTCATGCCAACCCCAGCCCACTGCCCACCACCCATGATGTCTCCCTTCCCCACCACAGTTTGTCCCTCTTCCCTGACTCTTGGCAAATTGCCTTGGTTGGTCAGGGTCTAAAACATGCCCTGAATGTCAGGCATTGAGGGTCCCTGTGCACCCCCAACCTCACCCCTAATTCTGGAGAGTCTCCTTTAATCACCCCTATTAAAGCCAATATCTCCCCACCCCACTGCCCTGAGGTGTCTTGCCGATAAAAAAGCTGAAGGGAAAGTTATTACCTTTTATTCATGGTGTCTAAACTAAAGTAAAACATCAACAGGGTGACTGTACATAATAATATACTAGATAAAGTCCATTTTTCTTGGGCCCTCTGAAAGCGATCCCTGAGCATTAAAACGGGTCTCTTAATAAATATCTTATCTCCCCGCCACAGAGCCCTGGCTGCAGATAACCAGACAGCCATTACTGTACCTCTGAAATAACCCCATTTCCATCAGGGCCACTTCAAACAGCCTTCTCTTTAAAGACSTCCCTCCTCTTCCCAGAGGGGAGGTGGGAAAAAGCTTGAACCTCCCTGGGTGGGGGATTTCATCCAAGTCCCCAAGCATGGTGTGGGGTTGCTGCATTGCAATGCATTCCTTTCCACAAATAGCCATGGAGYAAGGCATTCTGCCTCCACAAGCCTAAATCCATGCCCTTTGGGCCCTGCTTTGGGGTGAGCAGTGCTGGGGTCCCACAGTTCTGCTCCCCTGGGCCTGCTCTGCAAGCAGAAAGAAAGTTGGGCAGGAGAGGAGGGACACAGCAGGGAGCTCCCACCTCGGGGGAAATGGCCTTCCCAGTGTGAGCATCCCAGGCTGCAAGGTKGTGCTGTACAGGTTGCACTGGACTCCTTTATTAATACCCCACACAGGTGATAGTGGATTTATTAAGTATATTGCTGTGATTTCACATTTAATTTACTAAGAATACAATGGTTTGGGCTAGGGGACCCAAGGGAAATCTAGGCAACAGTGAGCAAAAATCCATGAAATTCAATGTAGCACACTAATCATGGAGGCATTATAGTATTAATTGCTATAATGATATACTTCTAAKCCTATCTTACACTGCACCACATAATTTCATTGGGTAAGAGAGGAAAGGAATTAAATTTAGTTCAATACAGGCAAGCGTGTAACTTAATAGGGTAGTTTGACTCCAGCACACTCAGGGGTTTAGGGCTAATGTCACACAWCATGGTCAGCAGCAGGGAAGAAGGATGGCACAAGATTTTTGACACCCTCACTGAAATCTGGAAGCAATATGGAAAAGTGTTAGATATCTGCTTTTTGAGAGACAACCTGGCCATATAAARGATAATTAGAATTCGTTGCAAAGATGATTTATCATGTCTATCATTGTGCTTGAAAAGGCTAGGTCACCCATGAATGCTGATGAAATTTCAAAGATCTACTCCCCAAGGACTTTCTGCATCTGCTGCCCTCTGAGATGGGGAAATAGCCCAGGGCAAGCTTCTCATTAATACCGCAGGAAAATATAAGCATTTTGTCCGACATAACATTTTTCTTCAGTATTATACCTGACACGATCAGACCTTTAAATAACGTGGTAATAGGGCTCACTTTAAAGTTCATGTACTTGAGGTTGTGCCCCCATTTCCCGTTCTCCCCTCCCTCCCCCCGGTTTCATCTGGGTAGTACCTCTCTCTAACAAGCCACCGTTTTGACCCGAAACACACTTTCTCCCGTAACAAATATTGTGTGAGGTGGGCGGAGGTGGTAAAAGTAGCTTTTGATCTTGTTTGTATAATATGCACGAGGACATCAAAGCGAGGGAAGAGGGGGAGGGAGGGAAAGGAAAGCAGAGCAGGAATAACCCTAGTCAGTGGAACACCAAATAGCTCATGAATAGCTAAATAAAACATAGTTAGGAAAACACGATAAATGAGTGGTTCTTTAAAGAGAGCGATGGCGGAGCGGGCTGGGAGGGCGGCCAGGGGAGGCAGGCACGGACCGATTCAAAGCCGGCCCCGAGGCAACCCAAGCGGGGTCTGGATCTCAGGGGGCAGCAGGACCCCTCGGGGACCCCTCTCCCCGCCGCCCCGGAGGCGGTGTCCCCCAGCCTCGTCCCTCTCGGGGTGCCCGGGGCCAGCGGGGCAGCCGGGGGGGCTCCGGGGTGTCCGGACCCGCTCCCTGCGGCTCAAGGGGAGCTGTTTCCCTGCGGGGCGCTGCAGGTTTCGGGGCGTTCCCGGGCGCTCTCCACCGCGGGCTGCCCGGGGAGCGCGGGGGGGCCCTGGGAGCCGCCCGTTTGTTTTGGGTTGGTTTGTTTGTTTGCTGCGTGGCCTCCCCCTTTATGTTGATCTGGCCGGCTCTGGGTTTAATTGATCTGCGGGGCGGGCAATTGAGACCATCAAGGGAAACTTCAGCCCTTTTAGACTGCGGAGAAAATAACGATCGTATCGGTGAAACCGGCGTGGAAGGCAGACACAGCCCCCCGCCCTCCCCCACGCGTGTTCACAGGCAGGTGGGGACACGGCTGCCCCGGAGGAGCTGGGGGTGCCCAGCTRAAGTTGTAGGGCTGGACCGACCGCCTGGAACACCCCTGGGGCCCAAGGAGAGGGAGGGTGTTCGGAGAAGGCCCCGGCCCTCTCCCGGTCACCAGCTGGGAAGATACAAGCACCAGCTCCGCATTGACTCTGCAATGGCTCAGTGGTGACATCGCAGGAGGGATGTGACTACACCAGAAAGGACGGAGAGGGCAGACGGAGAACAGTGGCTAAATTCACCCCCAGAGGCAGATTTCCTCTCCCTCCCCGAGGTGAGCAARGTTAGTCAACTCCGTGCTGCCTCTGGGTAGGTTTCGTCGCAACCCCATGGCTCTGCCACGGTGCTTCATTGCCACACCTGTTGTCCTGCGGGGCCCAGCCCAGCCTGCAGGACCCCTTTTCAGTTCCCACCACAGTAATGGGGCTCCCTGCCATGTCAAGACCATGTCCCGCCTGCACTTAGGGCAATGCAGGCCCCAGTGTGGATCTCACCAGTCTGGAGCAAAKCAGGGGATCAAGTGAGCCCCAGGTCGTGACTTGCCTCGTAGGGAGGGCTGGGTAAGAGGGTTCGGTGCAAGGGCTCTCCTGTCACTGCCCGGGCTTGGCAGCTCAGAGCTCATCTCGGGTCTGCTCTGCCTTGGTCTCTTGCCTCTTCGTGACCCTGCTCTCYAAGAGGAGACCAAAAACCCTCCTGTAAACAACTGGTGAAGGTCAGGGGAAGGAATGTCTGACATCACTTATGAAAGACAGTTACAGACAATCTTTTGCTCAGTTGTCCGTGTCTGGGAGGCGTGGGGATCTCTGTGTTCAAGCTTTTTAATTTCCATTCTAATTTGCAAGTCATAAAGAGAGCCAGGATGCAGTCTATGGTCTCACGTTTAATTTCTTGTCACCCTAATCACGCCAGTTTAACCCTGACTTGCTTGCCTAGGTGCAAGCTTATGCTTATGCTCAGCCCTAGCTACCATGTCCTCTGAAACAGCCTKCCCAGGCACATTAGTATCCTGCTTGCACTGTAGATTTGGGGTTCTAATACTATTTCAAKGACTTCTGCCCAGATGCATTTGAGCAGCCACAGCCCGTAGGAAGAGTGGAAAACAAAGAAACAAAACAAAAATAAACAAAACGAAAAATCCCGAAGCCCACAGCTGCCTCCTTTTCCATGTTTGGTTGGGTGGTTTTTAAAGGGGAAGGTAGGAGTGAGGATTACTTTCTCGGTGCTCTGCCTGCCACTTTAGAACGGCCTTTTCCCTCGGTGCGGGACACGCTTCCGGGGAGTCCCCGGCAAGGCTGTGCTGTAGGCGGGGATGGGCACAAAGGCTGGTYCCCTTTCCGTGCTGCCGGGAGGGACGGGGAGCCCGCGGCTCTTGCCGGGTCTGGAGCGGGCGGCGGGCGGGTTCAGCACCCTGGAGAGCGGCAGCGCTCCGGCSCTGCGCCAGCGCCGCTCCCTCTGCGGGGGAACCGAGAGGATGCGCGCACGACTCCGCCTCACCGAGGGGCAGGTGGCAAAGAAAAAAGAGCTTTTGACAGCAGCTGGGCGCTGTGGTTCAGTGTTCTTGTGGTTTTGGCTGAGGGATCGCGCGGGATGCAAGGGATGGGTGGTCATGGACGCTCACGCAGGAGTGGGAGATCAGAGGGCTGCTCTGTTCTGTCCTGTGACAGGTTTGCGTTACCGAGCCCGCACAAACAGCGTGAGAAGCAAGGAAAATCACCTGTTCCTTAAACAAGGCAGCAGCCCCTCGCTGCCCACCCCCAGGGTGCCATGGGCAAAGTCGGCTCCACTGCAGGGGCGCGAACTGGCATTGACYAAGTGTCCTTTTCTTCCTCTTCYTCCTCTTCCTCCYMTTMSTMSMGTAACTCCGGATGGCCGGGAAACCCTCCCATGGTGCTGTGAGACTCCTGGGCAGCAAACGGGAACTCGGGGAGACTTCATGCAGGGGAGAGGGCAAAGAAAAAGGGAACAAACCAGCGCTGACTTCCAGCCTGAATCAAAGAGTTCTCCATCTCCCCAGTATGGTGCACATGGAGGCATTCCCAGGGACAAAAAGCAAGCATCAAGTTCTACACAACCATATTTTCATCAAAGGTTAAACGGCATCCAAACAAATATGAGAACAGCCAGGGAGCGGCAGCAGAAAGAATCAGCTTTGCTGGCCATGCACAGCAGAAGCATTCACAGCTTACAGCCAGGAAATGCAGCCTTCTCCCCTCCCCTCCCTTATCCTCTCCTACACTATGAAGATTATATCCTAAGCAACAAAGTCGAAAAATGTGCTCCAGACTGCTCGGTGTGGCCTCGTCTTGTWTCTCTTCTCAGCTCATATTAGGGAGCTTACTTACAGAGAAGTTGCTGGTTTATTTCCACCACCACATCAGATCTTGCATGCATTTTTCTAATGGCCCCAACCAAAGCCGAGCACCTTATTAATCCTTCAGTCAAGAAGAGAGACTCAATTTCCCAAATTAAATTTTTTAATTTTTTTTTTTTAAAGAGAAGTGTGTCTCTCAACTGAAAAGAGGCCGGTTTGCCAGCGAGAGGCGCAGAACAGGGCAGGTGATTGTATTTCATCAACTGAGTGGCTCGTCAGAGCAGATACCACTCGCAGCAACAGGCAGAAACTTTTTGACTGAAAGGCAGTGGAAAGATACACATTGATCCATTTATCCATCCATCCATCCCTCACCCTTCCCTCGGCGGTGTTTCTCTGCTGGGTGTCCCGGCAGGTGGCGCTGCCCCGCCAGGAACCGCCCGGGACTCGCCGAGCCGGGCGCGGGCGCTCSGGGGCTGCGGGACGCGGCACCGGCACGGGGGACACCGGGAATGCCATCAGGGCACTGCGGAAACGCGGCCGTGCGCTCTGCACCATAGAAAAGGATCCCACAAAAAGCACATTTCACAGATTCACAGAACGGTTTGGGTTGGAAGCGGCCACTGGTTCAACCTCCCTGCTCAAGCAGKTTACTCAGGGTTGTGTSTSSRSASMKYTTKWGWGTKTYYMSWGWGRGRGAYWYYMCACAACCYTTCTCGGAAGCCTGTTCCAGTRCYCAGTCACCTGCACAGTAAAGAAGKTATTCCTCAAGTTCAGGKGGMAGTTCCTGTGTTCCAGTTTCTGCAYCTCATGCTAGTGCTCAGCAGCACCAAGATGATCCTGGCTGCATCCTCTTGATACCCTCCCTTCAGATACTTACATGGAAGGTAATGTCCCCTATCAGTCATCTCTTCCTGAGGCTAAACAGGCCCAGCTCCCTCAGCCTTTCAGAAGAGAGAAGCTCCAGTCGCTTAAACATCTTTGTGGCCCCYACTGGACTCACTCCAGGAGCTCCAAGTGTCCCTTGTACTGAGGAGCCCAGCMCTGGGCAGAGCAGCACATTCTGTGCACTGATCACAATTCTCTGAGACCTGCCATTAGCCAGTTCTCAATCCACAATGTCACAATAAACAAATCAAAGAGCAGACCAAAGAAAGACCACCTTCTTTCTCTCCCCATCTCACCCCATCCCATCATGTGTAAGAATGCTTTACGAATGAAATTTTTTAATCAACTGGCTAGACCAATCAATTCATTGATTGATCTTCTCCAGAAAAATATTCTTTTTTCTAGTTATTCAATTTTGAATTTTTTGCTCTATATTGTCTTTTCTCTGCCCTAGAATAGAAGGGGTAAAGACCTGMATCACTGTCAGTGCTGACAGCCTGAGAAAGAAAAGGAGAATCACTGCAGTTTTCTGTGAAAAAAGACAGAAAGGGGGTGTGAGAGCATCAGTGTTGCACATGGAAAACTTTGCTGGAGAGCCTATGACACAAAAAGTGATGACAGATTCTTGCAAAATATGACAATTCAAACTACAAATGGTTCCCTAAACTGGAAAAGCACTCCCTCTGTACCCACTCAGACCCAGACGTTTTCAAGCTACAAATTCTTTACTGGCACTTGAGGCTCCTAGGGGCTTATCAATGTATCTCTGCTCCGTTCTGAGCCAGTAGTCAACATACGTGGGGGAAATGAAGAGCAGGACCAGCTCCAGCTACTGGCAAAGCCAGCAGTTGTCTAGAGCAGAAGGCAACCAGACATGGCCAAATGACCACGAGCTCCAGTGCCTCTATTCCCTTTGCCAAAGCCCCAGAAAGCCGGGTCAGAAGGTAAAGACCCTGCTATGGAAAAAGGGAAGGTCCTTTTGGCTCTCACACAGGCACATCTCCACCAMAACAGTAGAGATACCAAGCCAGAATCTCTCCCCTAATATTTTTCTTTCCTGTTGCAGAAGACACCTGGCCAATATCCTCATTTATAGGACAATGTGTCAAATTTTGGCTCCTTTTCCTGCATAGCTGAGAAGCTTTCAGCCAGCTCTGCTAAACACATCGAGACAAAACAGTCCATCACATAACAGATGCAAATTGATCATTCAAACAAAGGAACAGTTTGTGGGGGAGGACAGAATTCAGACACATCTTCAGAAGATTAAAACAATAACTGGGAAAGGCAATCTTCCTGGTTTACTGATTCTACTGACTAAATCATAACTGGGTCTAACCCGGAAAATCTAGCAAGAAATTTCAGTAACAAAGGTTACTTTCTCATTTGGTAATCCTTCTGGCAAGTGGGATTGGAGGAAGAGGTTAGAGTGGAATGGGATTTGGGGAACTCAGGTCGGAAGAAGAGCCATGAAGATGAAAGGAGACAAGGGAAAAGAGAAGGAAACAGAGAGCAAGCAAAGACAAAGGGGAAAAAAGGAGCATTCCTACACACAGGAAGATGCCTCACTGGGGAGGGAGATAAATAATCAAACCTTCATTGGAAAAGACCCCAGAATAAATGAATACCTAAGATACTTTCTTTTCTACCCCTTTTCTAACAGATTCATCCTAAATCCCACACCAAGCCACCCACCCCTTCTTGTCTTCCTTTCACCTCTTTTATCAAACAGACACAGAAGCACAAGCTGTGTACAGCACAATAAACATTGCCTGGCTGCTTCCCTAGACCAGCACCTCCCCACACCATCCAGCCACTGCCAGGCCACCATTTATCTACTCCATGAGCAGCAAGAGCTTCCAGCTCCTCTGGCAGCTCTCCTGGCCCCACAATAACCTATTCTTTTCAGCTCCTCAATAGATCTTGTTCAATTTCCAGTACAGTCAGGAATAACCCCAGTTTATACAGGGYTGCACGTACTCACCCCAGACTCCCAACCACTCAGAAGCCATTCACACATATAGGGACGGTGCCAACATTTTAGTTTTCAGTTATAATGCTGACTTACCTTGGCAAAGATGATGATAGTTTCCATTTTATCAACACCAGTGACCCAAAAGTCATGACTGAAAGCATTCAAATAAAGACCTAAGGCATCCAGGTTAGAGCCTATGGCACTGGGACTTCAATGGTTCCATCTTCTCTCCAGCTTGGATAAGTAGGGTGACACAGCACGCGTTACCACCAAACAAATGGCCTTTTGCTACTTTCTTTTTTTTTAACTAACAACTCATACATGAGAAGGAGGGGCACAGGAGGGGATGGTTTGCCATTACAATTAGGTCAGCTCAGAGTCTGTTTTTCTTCCTTAACTGTTTCAGTTATATGACTGCTGGTATAGCTAAATGTGGCAAAGCAGCTACAGGGACACAGCTCCCAGAGGTGTCTCCTCTGAGTGAACTTGTGTCCCAGGACAGAGCAGCTGTTACCAGCASTAAAGGGTATCTCTTGCACAATGCTTAGCCATGCTGAAAAGTCAGCTSTTAAAGGAAGATGGGCAGCAACTTATTATTATTACCATTATATTCAGAAAAAATCTTAAGAGACATTATATAAAAATCTGACTACAATCTTCATGCTCTTTCTGGATGTTGTGRTACATTGAAGACTGTTGATACTTGCTCTCAGCAGGAAGCCACCTGAAACCAGGTTAGTTCTCTTTCTTTCTATCAAACAAAACCCATGTGTCCCCCCCAGTTTTATGCAAACACATCATTTTTCATTGATCAAAAAAATTTAATAATAGTAATACATAGCTTCATGGAGCCATTTCCCCAGGCTGAAACCTCTGTGATAGAAACACTGTTCATTGATCTATGTATCATCACTATATAGCATCTGAAGTCACACAGCTGTATGGGTTCGGACTGACACCAGCCCAGATGTGATGAGTATTGGACAGCCCGTGAATACTGGCAATGCCCGTGGTCCTGGATGCTGACAGGCTGAAGGACGCAGTATTCTACATGTTGACTTTCTAGACCATCTAAAATTAAGTCTAAATATGGATTTTGAAGCTAAGTTTAGTCTTTGGGTCTGGAAAGGCATGACTTYGCAGGAGGCTGGCCCCTCCTGGAATATTAGGTCCTTAATACACAGTCTGCACAAATATAAAAATCCAGTGCTTGTTTTTAAAGTAGTGTGGTCACTCTGTTTTTTTCTTTAAACCCTCATTACCAAATGGAATGCATAAGAAGAGCCAGGAAAAATATGTTTGTATTTAYTAGGGAAAGAAAAATAGAGAGGGAAGACATGAACAACATTACTGTATGTGATGAATCTCCTGTTTATTTTAGAGAGTCTGGAAATCGCATTATTTTTTCAATTGGACCACATGTCCTTGTTAAAGATGAGTTCCACTCCAAACCATAAATATTCCAAGGACATCCTATTAGCAGTGTTATGAAAGGGAAGGAACTAGATTATTCCAATGGAAGGCATTCACACTAACTCCTGACAKGCATTTCATCTAAGTGGGTCTTCTACACTCCCCTCTAGCAAAGGGGATTCTGTGCAGGAGCTTTCCTGCAGTCCTCTGTCCTCCCTTTGGAGATGTCTGCTAAGATAARCCTCTCACATATCTAAAATTGGAGTCATGTGAATATCCTCTTCTGGCCTTATAAACTTCGAGTCCATGAAAACAATAAAACCCTATTCTTTAATTTGACATGAGCACAAAACTGCCTTTTACAATTGTGCATCTGAATCTGGTTAGAGGGAGCCTGGGATGCCGCCACTTTGACCTTTAGTACTTGGCAATTTGCTGCTGAGGTACGAAGCCAACAGCATTCCCAAAGAAACCTGCACAGTTCTGCTGAGTCCAGTGTGAATGTGGCATGGCCTGATTGGCCAAGTTTACATACAGGCTGCTGCAAGGGCAGAAGGCCTCAAACTGAAATAAAAATCCTGCCTGACCTCCTCCTAATTCTAAATCACCTTTTAGATCTTGTCCATCTATCAGGGAGATTAATGGGAACATTATTCATGAAAGTCATCATGCTCCTCAGGAAGCTGATCTTCAGAGAAGAAAAATTCAGAAGGAAGCTCAAGACATTGGAAAGAGAAAGGCTGTGGTGCACAGAACCACTTATTCCTACTGCAAATCCTCCTTTGCCTGGAGCCAGGTGCCTRTGAATTCTGCCCCCAGGCAACAGTCATCATGGGAACCTCTTTCCACMTCTCTTGTTGCCAGAATTTAAACTGCCCCTTCCCCATAGCTCACCAAAAGTAATTTTTCCATGTGCCAGTCGAGCTTCACAAGTCTTCTCACCTGGTAATACATCAGCAAAACACAGACTGGGCAAGACAGAATTTGGGATTGGGAATCACTGGTTTTACCTGAAATGACAGATGCACAGACCGTTGTAGCAGTTTTAGCATCTTTGGTTTGTTTATTCTGTTCTTCAGTGTACACAAATAACTGGTGTTTTTCTGGGTTTAAGCCCATGTGAAAGAGAAAAGATCTGGCTTTCTGTTTGGATGTCATAATATTAATAGAGAACATCTTTAGAGGCTTATTACAATGCAATATTGCTGATTCCAAGTATTAGGAAAACGAAAGAGAACATAATGAATCATTCATCTCCACCCTTCAACAAAAATCACGAGAGTAAAAATGGATTTAATTCCATTTGTTTACCAGTTTCTGAGCATTTCTGTGTCGTCAGATTACTATTTCAGACTCTTCTGCCACAATGGGAGCTAGGAACTGTCTTAAATAAAAATTTGCAGTTGTCTTTAAATCACACGAATCTTGAAGCTGCAGCCTTTGGGGCAAATACATCTAACAAAATAAGCTAACAAGTTACTTGGGGTGAAAATATCAGAGCAATTAATGAACCATCAAYAGTGAACAGGTTCATAAGGTTGGCTGTGCTGCAGGACCCAGAAAAGGTAACATTTGCTAGAACAGATTTTAAATGCCTGAAGTGAAAAGARGGGCCAATATATTACATTTTGGGTATTAACCCAGATGAACTATGCATAACACTCCTTGGGGAAAAAAGAAGAAACAAAAACCCATCCCCCAAAAAAACCAATTGGGGCTTCATTTTTATGCCAGTTCTCCCAGTTCTGATTTYTTATGGAGTCAGGAAAAAAGCTACTGGCAGAAATAGCTCTGTGTAAGATTCACAAAATGTGATAACTAAACATCATTAAAAATTTATTTCATCTTTACACCAAAGCCAGCTCTACAGCTGTTTTACGATACTGTGAAGGTTAAACTACTACGGAACAAGTACTCCTGCATGTGGCTACTATAAAAGTGTCACTGAATTATTTCTAATTTTAGTGCCTGTTGTTCTAAAAATTGCTTTCCGCTGCACTCCAAGAAGCAGGAAAAAAGGTGATTCACATAAACCTAGGCAGCAGAGGAACCACATGGTTCTGATGGAGCAGAGCACCTACAGGGTTTGTATTGGACTGAGGCAGGGGAGAGACTCTCAGGGGTTTAAGTTGCCATGGTCCACAATGTGTAAGCCTCGTGCTGATTTACTGATGCTGCCCCACTTTCTGGCAAACGAAGAGAAACACGGACTTTTAGGGTAAAATGAGACTCAGTTCAGCCATCCAGTGTAAGATCATGAGCTGAGTAACACCTGAGAATGACCATTATCTGCACTAACCATGTGTTGTTCAGGCAACTAGAAATTTTATTTACCTTTTTGTCAGGTGAAATTAGTGCCTTCAAAAGCCATTTCCTTTACTGGTATTCCCAAATACCATTTAAAAAAAAAAAACCCACCAACAAACCAAAAAACCCAACCAACCCCAAACCAAAAAACATTATCAGTGAGCTGGATCTGTCTGAGAACACAAAAAAAATTACATGGAGCCATGTAAGCTCAAGAGAAATGTAAATCCTGGGTCTCTGTTAGTGAGATGATCATCAGCACTCACAACATAACAGAACTGTTTAGGTTTGAAAAGACTCGGAGGTCATTAAGTCCAACTGTTAATCACCCTGGAGTCCCACAAACACAGTAGCGACTGAATAATTTTATTCTCAAAAATTGCTAGATACCATGAAAACCTTTAAAATGAGCATCATGCAAATTTCTAATCACAAATTGTCAGGGTTTTTTTTGCCAGAGAAAAGAACTAAAACCAAACCAGCTAGCAAAGAAATCATGCCTTCATTGTTCCCGAGCACAGACTTTGTCACCCCATTTATCTTATGGGGATGCTATTACTGTTGATATGGGCAATTAACTGTATTTGGAAAATACATTTTTCAAAAATTATCTGCATTTTTCATCATCAGTTTTGATCACTTGCAGGGAGAAATAATTTCAAGACCTGCACCTGAGTTGGGGCAAGCTTGTRTAACTACACAGAAATGGAATGCACCAATTTACACAGGCTGAAAGAATGGKCATAAAATGCATGTCTACAGGATTTGAAGCTTCCAGCAGTGGGTGAACCTCTTGTATCCCCCAGGTCAATAAAGCAAATAGTCAGATCAGGCCAAAGAATTTYTGATACTCAGAAGTGGCAGATGTGTGGTCTCTCACAACAGAAAGTTACTGTGTGAACAACAATACATATACAATCCCATATGCTAAGCACTCCCTGCCCTGTGAATGCTTACTACTGCTATCTATAAATGCTGTTTATTTGGTATTACCTTTCCAKAAATCAGCTTTTACTGTTACTTTTAAGGAGTTCTAGAGATGCAACTTTCTTGTTCAGAGATGCAACTCTTGATGCCTAAGTATGGTGCCTAGGATGCCCTGATCACAGCATTACTCAATAGCTGAGAAGAACCAGTATCTAGATTGCTTCTGTGCAGAGACGTAATTCAGTAGATTACTAAGAAAGGTGTGCTCCAGGCTGGTCTTTCTTAATTGAAATGTGAATTTGATTTGAATGCATACTTTACTCAGCGTTGCTACCTGAATCTCTGACCAATCAGCATCCCACCCAATGTATTTATGTGTGCAGTGAAACTCCAGGATGCTGCCAAAGCATTAAGCAGCCTACAGAAAAGGGTGGGGAGGGAGGAATGTGCTGCTACTTCCTCTCCCTGGGCAGAGCAGACAATGAGAAAGACCTTAGTCCAGGGGTTAGTCCAAAACCAGAAGGTTTAATGCACCTATCCTTCTAGTCTGGTCATAATACCTTTGCTGTTCATTTTAAAAGGGAGTAAAAAAATTAAATGTTATTATCCAAAGGCCAAGATTCCAATGATAAGCAACTGAAATATCGTCTGGGACTTCAATAGTAAAAGCTAAAGGCATGCTCTGCAACTGCGGGGCAACATTTTACTAAGTTTGGCAAAAGTCTCCTCCCTTCATCCCCTCAGGCTTCTGCTTAGCTTAGACAATATCACAAGGAAGGGCTGCTTGCCCAGAGGTTTTCATTGCGAATTTGCTGGGGATTTTTGTTTGTTTGTTTGTTCATCCATATGGCTCGCTTCCAGCTTATGAAAACTATAAGCCTGTCATCAGGAGTTCACCCAGTCTGGGAGAGGAAAAACAATGGTTAGAAGTCAACCTGATTCCARTACCTTTAAAATGTCACAGAACAAAACACATGTAAAAGTGCTATTTCAGTAATGTTGTGACACTCCCCAGTTTCAATAATGGACTACAATGAAACATCAGTTTGTGTAAGCAATCAGGAGAGGTTTGTCTTGACATGGACAACCCAGTACAAGACATTAAGATCTTGTCTTTGTGTAAGCAGAACCTCCCCCAACAGGTTTGCTCTTCCAGYATGATCAACTATATCCTTAAAAAAACAAAACTTTTTCCCTACTTCTATGAAACAAGTTTCTTCCAAACTTTTTCATAGCACATTGCAATCAAACACAGAAAAAAAAAAAAAACAACCTTGAATCATCTTGAGCTGTACTAAGAAGAGCAAGTGGATTCCCTCAAAACAGGAAATCCTACTTTGTGCAGTTAATACTCCTGCTGAAGCCTGTGGACAACTTGGATACAGCCAGCTCAGAGGATCAGATTTATCAACTGCAGATAGGGMAGGAGAAAAAACACTGGGTCAAATCCCAGCTAGTGTAAATCAGTGTAATTCCACTGCAGTTAAGAGGGCTGTGCCGATCCAAGCCAGCTGTGGATCTCACTCACAATGTGTTTTGCAAGTCTATTTCCAACTCTTCAGGGCTCTGCTCTGTTTAAACACCCACAACACCCACTGAARTTAATGCAAACTGTGTGTGCAGAACACTACTATTACTTTTTAACCATTTGGAAGGTGCTCAGACACTGTGATAATGAGCACCATATATTAGAACCCAGACAACATGGTATTGAATCATCAGACCCTTAGGTGGGACAGGCTGTTAATCTTTTCTTTGGGAGAGCATTTCAATTTTTGCCTTGGCAAATGAGGATTCATCATTAATAGATGTGGGGGTTTTACATTTGCCAAGTCCCAGACAAAGTGTGTTTTTCCATTTGCCTTGGGCTTGTGTAAGCTTGCCTAAGGAGGCCAGCCTTGCAGTTTGAGAAACACTGCTAGCAGCCACCATACCCTCATTCCCAGCTAAATTAAACCCTATTATGCTGTAATTAAACTTGCCTAACTTGTTCTGAATTACAGCAGCAGGTAAAAATCATGCTTTTCCTAGGCTGTCCCCAAGAAGCATTTTTACGYATCAGGCTCTCCTACTCTTCGAATATTTCCAGCTACTCCTGGAAGCTCTTCTGATGATGATCACAACTTGACTGCAGACATCAGAACTCTTMTTGACTTCAGTGAGGGCAGAATCCCCTGCGAATTTACTCATGCACCTTGTGTTCATGCCAGATGGCACATTTTTTGAGGAAATAAAATTCTCCAGAAGTGATGGCAAAGAGTACATGCATACAAATTATTACGTTTAAAGGTTTAAAACATACACATAGGCAGGGCCACTAAGTTTTCTTGGTCAAATTTAAAGCAGTAAAATTCGATTTTATGAATTAGTCTACTGCCTTTTTATTTAAACAAAAGTTACGAAAGAAAAAAGAAACCTATTACATTTCTATTTTCAATCTGATACTTGGGATATGGGTGAGAAGAATGAGCACAAAGTAGGAAGAACTTCTCATTTACAAAACTACACTTCTGTAAGAAAAACAAACTGCTAGCAGAATTGCAGTTTTCAGACCTTTTCCTCCTCCTCCTCTTTAAAAACAATTCAGAATTCTTCAGCTGTATTTTCAAAGATCTGGCATTTTGGTAAAGATCCATCTGATTAAATCCACAGACCTTCAAGCCAGGCCATCAATGCCACAGTCCTAAAAGCAGACATCCTCTGAAGTAATTCAGCGAACCTAGGACAGAAATTCTAGACAGTCCTTCAGTTGCCTGCACTAAGTGTACACACGGAAAATACAGTATAAAACAGCACAAAACAAAGGCTACACTGCCCTAAGTAAAAGGGCACTCGAAAGATTTTTTTWAAAGTGCTATCACTGAATACATCTTCCACATTATTACCAGTAAAAAGGTGGGAAGTCTCTGAAGAATGCAGCCTAGATAATCAGTCTGATTTTTTTTTTCAGTCTGTGCATCTGAGTGTATGGTGCAGATAAAGGAGAAAACAGATGGTTATGCAGTAAATGTATCAGCCTGCCTCTAGCACAGCCAGCTGCAGCAGCAGCAGGATTTATCCTACCTGTTCCTTTTAAGTTATTAAACTCCTCGGTTCCCACAGGACATGCAGTAACTTTTTTTTTTTGTTTGTTTTAAGCACTTGCTTTAACTTGGCTCTTTCCGCCATCCCCGGCGCGGTACCAGCCGGGGGTGCTGGGCCCGGCCGTCCCTCGCCTCTCCCTCCGCCCGTCCCAGGTGCTGCGGGGCCGGGCCGGGCCGGCTCTGCCYCCGGCTCTGGCTGCGGCTCCTCCTCCCCGGGGCCGGCCCGGCGGCTCCCCCGCTCCGGCTCGCTCCAGCTCTCCGCCGCTGCTGGCCGATGCCCGGGCCTCGCTGGTCAAGTGGTCCTAAACATTTCACAATTATGCTAGAGAACTGTTGAACTGTTAAGAACCACTGCACCAAGGAGGCTGAGGGTCCGCGGGGAGCGCAGCAGGCCGGGGGCGCGCTTCCCGCCCGCTCCTGCCCCGGACTTGGCTCTTCCTTTCGCCGCGGCGGACCTGGGGACGAGACAGAACACACGGGACTGGCGGGCGGGCGGCGACAGCGCCCGGGGACAGCGCCCGGCCCGGCCCGGCCCCGCACGCCCGCCCCGCACTCGTCGCTYAGCGCCGCCACTTACTGATGGCCACCGTCCCGTGAGCATCCCCGGCCCGGCGCTGCGGCTGGGAGAGCTTGACGGCAACGCGCGCTCTTTA
>NW_026623289.1:906384-992224 GCF_030028575.1 Malurus melanocephalus
AAAAAAGCCTTTAAACCGGCACGTCACGTTCTCCGGAGGATTTCACCGCCGCAGTGTGAACGCCCGGCCTGGCCCGGGATCCGTGCTTGTGGCGTCGCGCCTGGCGAGCGTGGCCGCTTCCCGCCCAGCCGGCTCCCCGGCAGGCCTGAGGGCTGCGCTCCTGCCTGCCATCCCCGGCATTCAGAGCCGGGCTTCTCCTCTTCCCCCACCCGCCGGTATTCTCTGAGATGTGAAGGCAATCTGCAAAAGCCCTCCGACATCCCTGGGTGTGCTGGTGGCGTTGCTGTGTGTTGTCCAGCCTTTCTGAAGGGCAGCACAGGTACCCATTTCTAGTCTGGAAGTGTTCACTGCCAGCTTCACTTTCTTGAGTGTAGTTGCAGGGAGTTTTTTAGGAATGACATGAGAAGCCACCTGCTGTGTATGAGTGTCTGGGTTTAGCCCATCTAACCCCCAGTATCCCCCACAGCTGCTGTTTGCTCAGGTGCCCTGAGGAGCYGCCATTGGGGAGCATTGGCCTTCCCAGAGGTTGCTGTCTGCTCCTGAACGCTCCTGACCTTGGTTTCAGGCCTAAGAATCCAGGACTGAGAAACATGAGGAAGGTCCTGATGTTCAGATGTGTTGRACAGCCAACAGGGTGGAAGGACACCCTAAACTTCAACAGACTAGCAATGAAATCTAATTCACGGAGGTTTCCGAGCTGTGTTGTTGGAGTGAGCTGAAAGGCCCTCACGCCCTGAAACCTTAGGGTGGGGATTATGGTAATCCCAGAGTCACCTTCCCCATGGTGGCAGTGGGGATGCTGGTTGGTGGTGGTGCCAGGCTGCCTGCACTGCCTGACCACATGCTGCTCTCGCCAGCCAGCCCAGGAGACACCATTTCAAAAGGATGTGGATGGTAAACCTTGTTTTGCCAGTGACTCAGCCTCTGGCCTCAGCCAAGTCGCTTTGCCACACCTTGAGAGGGAGATAATGCTTACCTACCTCATCTTATGAGGCTTCACTAATGTTTATATAGTGTTTTGAATGTTTAAAGAACTGAGTGCTGTGTGTAAATTTTGGTGTTCCAGATCCTATGATCTTTGGCCCTTTAAAATATATATAGGAGACTCAAGTAGTCCCAGAGGAAATGCCCATGCAGGAGGTATCGCAGAGCAGCAGAGCAGGGAGAAGCCCTTGTGGCTGTGCATGGCTCATGTGAACGTGGTGCTGCATCAGAAGCTGGACTGCTGGAACCAGAACAGGTTGCTCTAGGAGTCTATGCAAACCTCATGCTGAGGAAGCTCCTTGGATTTAGGCTGGAGGCATTTCAGTCTGCTTTGGTACAGGCAGCTCCTRCTCTTCGGCTCTTCCCTCTCACACTCAAACCCAGAACTTAATTTTGCGCCTTCTTYCAGACAGACCAAGCCATAGGGGGTTTCTGGACCTTCTCGTTCTCCCAAAAGGATATTTGCTTGACTTGGATAGAGGAGGGTGCACTGTTTGTGGGTTTGCACGAAGGAGACYTCTGTTCTTGGCTTCCATGGAAATCTGTGGAAGCAGGACTGGTATTTACAGCCTGTTAGAAGAGGCATTTGCGTTATGACACAGTGTTCTAGGTCATCCACTCCTGCCAGGGATGTGTACAGCATGTGCAGCATGACTGCATGGGTATTTTATATATAATCCTTCACTAACTACACTGGCGACACTCGCCTGCCTCTGACAAACACAAACTCACACCCACACCCACAGCGCCACAATACCACCCAGCTAAATAATAACCTGACTGTCCATACTAAGTGGGTTCAAGAGTCCTTTCCAGCCAAACCAGTCAGAACCTGCTGCTGCACTGCTGAGATATATAATCCCTAGGGATCCCACTGCTGTTCAGGTTCTGGGTCAGACACACACKGCACATGGCTCTTTATGCACTCTGAACACTACGTGGGGACGTGCCTGAGGCAGGCAGGGTTCTCTGAGGTACCAGAACCTGTATGGGGTTTAGGCAGGATGAGCCATCTTCTGCTTTGGACTTTTTTTTTAGTAAGTCTCAGTGGTTTTGCTGTGAATGGGTAAACATACCTTTMATTTATATATGTAAGTATTTAGTAAGTTTTGTTTCTCACCCATATACCCTCAATTATGAAAGTAAGAAAGCTAACATTCTGCATCCTCCCTTCAGAGAACAAGCTGAAGGTTTTGAAAGGTAGAAGAGTACATGCCCAACACTGGAAATGGAAAGACAGCATCAAGCAAGGGATGAGCAATGTGTTGTCCATCCTCTGTGAAAGTACAAAAAGTGATTGAAGCATTAAAATAATAGAATCGGTTCTGAAATTATATAGGGGTAAAGACTGAGGAGTATTAGATGGAATAATAATTTGTCCTTTGTTTCTATTAAGGGTTAAACTAAGTATTGTTTATATCAGCACGACAGTAATAAAAAGGACTGTGGTACCCTCCAGCATGGCCTCATCACTCCAACACTCCTGAAGCCGGGAGGAGCAGCACACTGTAAGGTGGAACATGATGGCTTGAGCACCTTGTACAGCAGRAAGAGTTTTCTTGGAAGGGGAAAGCAAATACCCATCACCTGAGAGTGTCAAACAAAGAGGGCAGCACAAAAGGAGACATAATGCCAGGGGTGGTTGTAGGAGACAAAGAGCTGGTCTGGGAGGAAATGAAGATGAAGGGTAAGCTTGTGGGAGGACATAAAAGGCTGTGCTGTTTGCATGGCAGAATATGGAAGCTCATGAATGCTCTGGTAATGAGGGGAGGATTATATTTCAGGGAGGTTCTACTTTGAAAAAATGGAGGTATGAAAAATGACTGCRAGATGTCATCATTATTACCAATCAATATCCCCACACTTCTTTGGCAAAGGCTCCCAATATTTCCCTGCTAGTTCCTTATTCCACATGGTAACATCATGGAAGGGCATAGGACAACCCAAAATACTATTCTTTGAATGACAATATGTTTTATTTGGCAATTCTAGACTTAAATCCAGCACACAAACTAAGCATGGACATGGAGCTTACCATTTCTCTGCTTAGCATTGTTACGTTCCTCATTATTTCCTGACTGATTTTGTCCTCTTGCTCATTAATGCTCACCTAAATTTAGGTTGGAGATGCATCTTAAAGACCCAGAGTCTGATATGTCCTGTAAAGTACTTTTCATATTCTTTGGTCCAGTAAACAGAAAACTAAAAAATCTCTGCAAGTGGATTTTCTCCCACCCTGGGAAATCAGCATTCCATATGTTCATAGCAAACAGTGATGGGGCAACTTCATGTTTACTTTAGWTGGTTTAAACTCATTTGTCAATACAGCAGCCCACTATGTGTCACATGTGAGCATAATAATAGCTTGATACTAACTTGATTTGCTGTAATCAACACCCTGAGAGATGGCCTAATGCTTCCTCATAAATAGGAAGCCTTTTGAGATTATTGCCTAAATAACATCAAGTCATTTATAARTAAATGGATGAGGTGGGATGTTTTTCCAACCAAGAACTTTTAGAAAGACCGGTTTTGCCATTCAGTAGATCGATTAATAAAGAAGTGCTAAAAATTGAAATATATCTAACAGCTTCTTACAAAGCCAGGAATTCACATCGTATTGGAAATACCACTCTTGTGTGCASAAAATTTCTATTTAGTCCAAAATTATCAATATAACAGGAGAGGGATTTGTATCTCATGTGCTTTAYCTAAACATACAGTTCAATGTCCCTGAGCCCTACAGAGGTTACATACCAATTTAATGTGTAATACTGCTTTTCACCATTTTCTTTCTTCTGACTTAACATCTTGTTCCTTCCAAGAGCTAATTGTATAAATTWCATTATACAAATTTATGCAGTTTTTTCCTTTTTGGGAGCATTTTTCAAGTCAAGCCCTGTCTGTATTCAGTAGCACAATACCGAGCAGTAGATTACAAATTTTGTGGTTTCTACTTCARATTTTCAGTTTAATTTTTAAACATGCTAATTCTTTTAATAACAAGTCTAGAATAAGGAGATTTCAAGTCTTTTCACACTTCCAGGCTGGTTCAGTGGGTAGAATTTCCCATGCATCAGCAGCTGCAAAAAGAAAAATTTGTGAAGACCAATGCTTGTACTGTGCAGAGATGGCATGTGAGCTTGTCAAGCAGATGTGTCCTGGGAGATCCATCCATCTCTGTATTCCACCTTGATAGTAAGGAGAAGCTTCCTCTCTGGCCCTAAAAAACATTAAGAAAAGTGTATTGCAAACGACAGCTCTGATGTAAATTATACTTTGCCATGGCTTCTCACTGTCAGTTCAGGAGCCCCAGCACCTGCAATGCTTGAGATGACAGTTGGAGACTGCATAATGACAGAACAGTCAGGGTTGGAAGGACATCGGGAGATCATCCAGTCGAACCCCCCTGCCAAGGCAGGGGCACCTGGAGCAGTGACACAGGAACGTACCCAGGCAGGTTTTCAGTGTCTCCAGAGAGGGAGACTTTCCTGGRCAGCTGTTCCACTGCTCTGGCACCCTCAACGTAAAGTTCTTCCTCATGTAGAGGTGAAACTTCTTGTGTCTTAATTTATGGCCTCTGTTCCTCATCCTGTCCTGGGCACCACTGAAGGGAGTCTGGTACYGTCCTCTGACACTCATCTTTGGGCTACTGATAGGGATTAATGAGATCTCCTCTGAGTTTTCTCTAGACTAAACAGGCCCAGCTCCCTCAGTTTCCTCATAAGATGCTCCAGTCCTCTAATCATATTTGTGGCCTCTGCTGGACCCTCTGCAGTGGCTCCTTGCCTGACACTGAGGAGTTCAGAAGTGGACAGAGATGTGTGCATGAAAAATGAATCCACCAAGTCCCCTTTTGCAATCAATTTGGATAAACAGTCCCTGTAGTATTTAAAATTTCAGGAAATCTTGGTCTCATGGTTACTTTTCTATCTCCTGACAATCAATTCTCCTTTCTCTCTTTATTTTCTTTTAAATTTGAAATAAAAATACAAATTAAATAGCCAGTGAGCACAATTTTGACATGACCAGTTTTGAATGCCTCACTTCCCAGATACCTGACTCTATAGACCATAAGAAGAGCTGACTTTCATTAAATTCCAGCCACTTTTTATTCTACCATGAAGTTTCAGGCTAGACCCTGGAACTTAACACTTGAAATCACTCGCTTTTTCTGAACATTTCAGCCAAGCAATTCATATTTAAGATAAGATGTTGTGCATTAAGTCTGCTTCAATAACTTTGTAATTGATTGCAATACTTAAAATTRTGATAGTCATCAGAAACCTTGTAGCAACTTGATTTTTCATGATCAACCAACTGTTTTTTGAGAGTTGGCAGGAYTACGTGTCCTGTCCCACAAAGCCATGAGAAAGGAAGTAATTACTAATTATTTCACCATCTATCGAGATCTCCTAAGTATTTGCTGGGTCTAGCTATTGAAGATACAGGGTCAGAGTGTGACTTTGCACTGACATAGCATGGTAATTTTTAGCAGCATCTCACATTTCTGGTTTTATGTCTTTGAATGTAGAACTTTCCAAACAACAGTGGTGAATGGTGACATAGTTGTGGGCAGAGATCTTGGTCAAAGTGGTCCAAATAAATAAAGTGGCTTATTTCACATCACACTCTAGTCAGACAGTAGAGATAAAAGGGTGGTTGTCTTAGCCCTGAAGCATTGGAGCTCTACAGGATTCCACAGAGATCTTTGCTGGATGCCTCAAAGGTGCTGGAATCATGTCATCCCAATCCTTTCTTTGGTGAATATCAGAAATTCAGATGTACTGCAGAAAGAATTTGATGCATTGAAATCCCAATTTTACTGGGCCCTGGTCACAAAGATCCACAACATAACATATCCAGGAAGGAAGCCGCACCCCCTGGAAGATGCAAGTGTAATTATTCATGTACAGACAATCAGCATCAGAGAATCTCCCCAGTGCAGCAGCTTCTGGCATGCGACAGGATTAATCRGCAACTGTCTGTTCTACTTGTGATAGCTCCATATCTCACAGCAAAAGATTGCCATTATGAGTCCTTTTTCCTCACCCTGTAATTATTTTCTTTTCTGTATGTGACCCTTCTACAGAATTGCCAGGATTGTCATTTCCCTTCTATGTTAATAATTAATCATTTCATGTAGAAGTAATCAGCTCATGTAAACAAACATAATTGTCATTCTCTTGCCCTTTTCTTAGCACCTTTTACTGYGTGGAGTCTCATCTAATTTCACTTTAAAGCCCTTAAAACCAGGATTTGGGGCTGTCAAACACCAAGCACAAGAGCCTGATGGGATTGACAGCAGTGGCACTAGAGGAGAAACACATTAATTGTGCACATAAACATGTAATAATGAGGCTTATCTGTACTCAGAAATGCTGCAGAGGACACTTAGGCAGCTTTGACAAGGCAATGTCTCCCCTGGCCACCATTCTCCTGATCCCACGTGGAAGATGAGATGTGAAGGAATACTGTGGCTTGAGAGAGTGCTTATTTATTGCTATGGTATTTASTGCTGCTGCAAGACAAGGATTGATATCTCAGCCTTTTCCTGCCTCGTTGTGCAACGTGCCACGCATCAGGTCGCGCAATGCCGAGGCCTGGCAGTGCCTGCGTACGGAGGAGGCTGTGGAGCGGGGCTGCAGGATGTTGTTGGTTGGCACCTTCCCATGGATTCCCTGTGATGTGCAGCATCCTGGAGTGGGAGGGAGGTGCTGGTGTGAAGCTCAAAACGCCAGTGGGAGTGCACAAGATATGCACCGGCTGAGCRTGTCCCAACAGGAGAGCCCTGGCAGGCCTGGCTGAGGGGGAAAGGGGCACTGCCTCTGCTCTGCCAGCCTGTGAGCAGCGTGGGCCCCACTTGTTATAACCTCCTGGTACACAGCAGCAGGTTTGGATATCAAAGACCAAATCCTTTGACCCTGAGATTTGAATCAACTCTTCCCAGTGGAGCCATGCTAAGTAGCCCTGTTTAGTGTGGTTCACACCAGGCATTTTGCTGCCATGATTCAGGGTTCTTGTCTCAGCTACACTTTTGAGATGCAGGCTTCTGCCTCTTCCCATTCAGCTGATCACAGGTAAACAAATGTATGTATAATGAAGTCTCTAAGGTAGTTTTTCAGATAGACACTTTGCAAAATAATAAATCTGGTAGTACCAGATTTTATTCAGACTCATGGACTATCTAAGATGGCAACATTAGAGTCCCACACATTCATTTGTATGGTTCAGTAGAGTACTTTACATATCTTACAAGCTTTCTACATTAGTAGCTTTTCTAAAAGAGTCACTAAAATTACAGTGTTGTTACAAACATGCAATCAAACACCACTTTGTCATAAAAGGTTGTTAAAGAACCATGGAAAGACTAGTCTTACTAGTCTAGAAGATGATTGTACTGCTGATAGAGTCCACTTGGAAGAGACACAAACCTATCAGCAATGCTTCTGATAGCATATGCTGTGCACATTTGAACAGTTCTTTATAAATTTCTTGTTTTCACCCACAATACAATTACTTCAGGTTTATCTCAGTGATCTAACAAATTGTATTGCTGGGAATTAAATGCATTTTGTTTCTTGACTGCTGTAATAGGTCCTTTGGAGACATCAGCATAAGTACCTGGAGAAGGGAATTACCCCTATAGCTGCATTTGATCACTCTTTGGGTCCATTRATGCTTTGTGTGTAAGTGGAACTGGGCTTAGTGTCTTTTACGCATAAGGGATAAATTTCCCTCTCTACTCATCTCACCACATGAACAAGTCTTACAAAATGGAGGAATCTTCCAACTAGGTCACAACCTTTCTGGAGCAATCCCAGTAGATCACACCATTCAGCAGACTGCAAATAAAGAACCTCTGATTCAAGGAGGGGTTTAGTTCCAGATGAGAGATTTCATTATCAGTCACTGCTGAAAAGCAAAATCCTTGTGTGAGACAACTGAGACATGCTACAGTATAGTAATTCTAAGTTAAGATGTGCAGAACTGGAGATATTTAGCTTTTTAAGAAGACGGAGCAGATACTGAAGCCTTGCTGATCATGATTTAATTCAGGAAGTACTGATCAGACATAGTCAATCAGGGGGTCGGCCAACCTTGCCAGATGTTAACAGTTTACCACCCYAACATGCAACAGAAGAGCAAGCACATGGTGATTTTTCAAATAATTAAGAGTGCCTTCCATGACAAAAATTTTATAACATAATCTCCAAACAGAAAATTAATCTTTTCAGCCATTAGTAAAAACAAAGTGGTTGCATTCAGGAAAGAAAAGCTGTAGCTCAAATCAGACAGGAACTTGGACATGTTAGTTGTGCAAATCTCTGCTTTCTACAGTGTTAAGAGAAGTGCTGACATAGGCCAAGTAGTCCCTATCCCTTGGCACTATTAGCTGGATCATTAGGAAAAAGAAACAAAGTGGAAGCTGGGTGTTGCCTTTCAAGTGAAGAAAGCTGTAGAATTGATGTAATGTTTGACTTTTAGAGAAGGCATTCATAGTGTCTCCTCCATGGAGAGGCAGCAGAGGTTCCAGCACCAGCATTCCTGCCCAGAACATCACTGCAACATAAAACATTCAACACTGGAAATAAGTCCAACATTTGTGCAGCAGTTTCAAGTCTCACATTATTGATTATGCCTTTATRCTGTTCTATAGTCACTGCTGAAATTATACAACAGGATGGTCCCAGGGACCTCTCTGCAGGGACCTCTCTGACACTCACACAGGTGCAGCCTGGGAGCTTGTGCACTTTCCTAGCATGGTGTCTGACCCAGTGGTGGCTCTGCAGGGCAAGGAAAACTACAACCTGACCACTTGCATTATTAGACTSAGGCTGGAAAAGAATGGGAGCCACTGCCATTTCCTAGCAGAAACTAAAATGCCACTTTATGTTCCAAATAAAAACTGATACAAAAAAAAATCACTATCTTTTCTGCACCAAAAAAAACCCCCAACCTAAAACAAACAAAACCACACCCCCAAAAAGCAAAAGTAACTTTATCCATCTTCCACCATGCCATTTCAATGTGTACTGTGTATAAAATACTATCTCCAGATGATCCTCCTACTATGTGCCAGGTCTCCCAAACTGCAGTTGGCTGTAGCTATGGAAGGGTACAYGGACATCATGGGTGGCTGGAGCTAAAGCTATTTGAGAAGTTATGAAATGGACCCACAGTTAGTCCTGGCAATGGAATAAGTGTGTTTGCATTACCAATGACCTGTATGGGCTGTTTCATCTGCAACCCTTCACTAAGCAGCATAAAGAGTGTATTGGATCTTTTCAGGAATGATCTGAAGGAGAAAAATTAGGATGTTTAAAAAAATTAAGCTGCCTCTGGGATGTCTAGCATATTTTAACAAATGAAAGACATTCTGCTGTTTACAGTAATGCAACGAATAGGTAGAAACAAACAAGAACAATTTTATTCCTTACTAATATTTAGATTTTACTTTTGAGCAATAACTATGCAAAACCTAAGGGTTACTACACACAAATAGATTCATYATAAGACTGGGAGTTATCACAGAGAGTATAATTATGATTATTAAATCACCAGCATGAAGCAAAGGGTGTAGCAGACAAACAAGACAACACAGGATCTCCARAGTGTTACTGAAGTTCATCTTCAACATTGAGACTCAAAGTTTATGGCCTTGGTTGGGTGATTCTTGCCACAGTACCCTACACACAGCTTTTCTTAACACTTGCAGATTGTAAAAAACTCCCAAAATAAATTTTGACATATATAAAAGAGATCCAGTTCTTCCTCAGWTAAGCATTAATATGTCTGCCATTAAAACACAATGGCCTGTTTATAAGACAAATATTTTTTCTAGAAACTTACAGGAACACTCTTAGGCAAGATGATGTATTAACAGTATATTTCACTGAAGACCTATTAGAAAGAAGCTAATACTGCTTTATTCTTACTGTAAAATGACCCAAASCATTTCATTTTAGTTTTATGAGCTTCTAACTAAAAGGCTTCTTACTGGATCACATCTCAAAATGTTGTCCTTAGTGTCTTTTCCTACCTTGTATGCAGGACCAAAATGGTTGGTTGTTTTCTTCCCTCTCCTTCAGTTTTACTGTTCAGACCTATTATTTCAGTAATTCACACCAGAATATAATTCTTTGTTCAAAAGAATTTTTAACATATTTGTATTTTAGAAATATAAGTTATTTAGAAAGTTTTCTGTAGATCAGATGAGCCTGTGTTGAAAATATGAGGAAAATATTGATGCTTCTGTCTATGCTGCAGTCATTTTGTTACAGAAATAAAGAATGGATGYTGTTGTGAACAAATGATGGCATCTGAGAATAATTAAAAAACAGAAAATATTTCAATCCCAAGAAAGTCACTTGGAGAGAAGTTTGTCAAGGGATTGCCTGGTTCATTGTATCAACACTTAGACTACTGATGAGGCAAGAGTTAAGATAATAGTTYKGAGCCCCAYAGGAAGAAGAGTCTGTACATGATTTTATTCCTGATCATAACAATTTTCACAAATATTACTTTGCTATGTACATCATCACCTTTATGTATTTACATAATACATGACAAAGACACCAAAAATATGTMAAATTTGATGCTGGATTTTTGATGTTAGATCTCATTTATTTTATTCTGTATTCATTTTATTCAATCTAAAGCACGTTCATTTCTATGTAATATTGATTATTTAATAATGAGACAGCATAGTTGTAATTTTTGTGACCATAGTGAAGACGTGCACTACTCTTCACATTAATCAGGCATTTTTATGGTTTAGTTTTGTTTTTACCTGGAGTGGGTATCGCATTTTCTCAGACTACATGCCAGTTCCATTGTTTTAGTGTGATCTAACATGCAGTATACCTTGGGAATGTTTTAATACTGGCAGGCTTAGCAAGTAGTCCTTGCAGCTTTTCTCCATGATAAGAAATAGCTGTGGGAAGGTTGAGTAGTATAAAGAGGAAAAAGAACAAACTATCTGCACTTCAAAGATTCCCTTCAGATGCAGCAGATAGAAAATCCACACAGATTACTGCAGAAGCTGTAGGTGAAATTAAAAGTTGCTCTCTCCAATATATGCATTTGCCTGAAGTATTCCCTACGTTTACATATTCTGGGGCAGAGACATCTGTAAAGATACATATTGCCTTCTTTCTTTAGTCTGAAAGTGTTGGGACTTTAAACTTGGGATCTGTTAATACTGAGATCCCATTTGCAGTCCAAAGAATTATGTGTCCAGCATGTTGCAATCTTGATTCTATTCCGGTCAGGATGTGGGAAAGATGCTATTAGAAACAAAACAATCAATTCACTCAGGCAGTCCCACAAACATGCTTTATGGCAACTGCCTCCTACTCATTTCGAGTGAGGGTTTATAGTGACACATTGGTGAAGATTGGTACACAACTGCAGGCAGATGCCCATGACTGATTCAATTGTTTGCACTGACACTCAAAATTGCTGTAATTGCAACAGAAGTGATAAAAGTCATTGCAAAAAACAAAGTGAAATCAACATTGTTTCTCAGAGATTTTATTAGCGGAAACCCAGAAATGCACAATCACTGCTTTTTCTTGGTATGAATTCACCACAGCATTTCCATTTGCTATGCCTGCAATACTRTCTTCAGTGATTTAACGTGAGAACATTCAAAAGGCCTGTTTAAAAACAGAACTTGTAACAGCAACAGCCATGCATTCTGCACTCACTTGTTAGAAAGAATTTCTTTCCAAAAAGGCAATTAAAATATAAAGGCAGCAAATGATTTTTAGACAATGTGATTCTAAATAAAATATCTTTCTAAGCTGTAGCTTTCCTGTATGCCCCAAGCAAGGCCACCATTGTTCATTTCTTCTCTTCCTCCCATAATGGCTTAACACCATGAATGTTTCACGCTGGTATTCCTGATGAGGAGTGACCATCTTCTACAGCCCCTGGCAAAAGATAAAATGGATGTTTAGAACTAGGCCATACCCAAACCCTTCCTGAGAACAGAGTACCTGCAGCCTGCCAAGCCAGTTCTCACGCGGTGATGAAGACTTCCTTCAGACCGCCTACACTACTGGTGGCTCAGTCCAAAGGAACTATGAGGTGATCCATGGAAGAGTTAAGGATTTAACACATTCACTCCTCACTTGCAAGAGAAAAGTGATTTTTGCAGACCTATTTCAATGAAAATGGAAATCCCTTTGCAGCATAACTCATATTCTAAAGGTATTGTAGCATTGCCATCCTGATCGCTGGAAAACTTCCATTTAAATGCTTAAGATTGTAATTGTATCTAATCCTTCTATATCAGGTAAAGCCAAAGAAAAATCCTTAAAGGAATGCAAAAAATCTGCCTGATTGTGTCCTTCATTCATTTAAAACAGTAGAGAGTGAATCAAAAATTCCAATTGCAGTCCCCAATAACATCTTTCAAATGGGACACACAAGTGGCTAGATAACCATCGATGCAACAAAACCTTAAACTGCATTTTGTGCTAATTTTAATAAATAAAAGAGATCATCTCCTCCCAGTATTTAAATTGGGATTGGACTTGCCAATGTATTGTAGAAATCTAAATCAACAATGTATTGCATCAGAAAAGAGCTCTGAGAAATGAAAGGYGAGTATTTTAAATGCTTCGAGTTACAGCACAGCACTGGAGAAGGTCAAATRCCCAAACAAGTTCCATATAGAGAGACTTGTCAGATCTGATGCTCTGAACATGAGGCACATGCACGCCTCACACATGTGGCCTGGGAAACACCCCTTGGAATGATGGCAGAACAGACGGGATTCATGTCAGGGACAGCCAGGAAGCTGCATCTGCGGCCTGAGGAAAAGGGAGGCCATGGCACTGTCCTGTCCTGTGCCCAGAGCAGGAGCAGCACGCCCTGGGCAGAGCTCTCTGTGACAGAGCCTTCTGCAGTCCACATATGGAGTGCACATAACTCTGGTCTGTGATGAATCTGGCACACGTTTCCCATGGTGGCTGACTATGTTACACCAGGAGATTGCAGATGCAGGGTGCTCCATTAAAAGCCAGGAGAGGGCAGGTGGAAWTGCTTCAGGTGGCACAGTGGCCCCTCCTGACTGGCTTTGGTGGTTGTGAGGGAACACTCCTGTCCTGGGGGCATGGCACCTTGAGAGCCCAGCATGGCCAACCGTGTGTGATAAAGGCATCTCCTCTCCAATACAGGCAAGACAGAGGAGCAATTATTGCAACAGGCTGATGGAACGTCACATTGTTGCCCTCAGCAGTTTTATTTTAATAGCTTTTACACTGCCCACCAAGTTCAGAATGACACAGTGGAATGCACAAAAAAGCATTTCCAGGTTCARGCAGAAAGAGTAATAAACACTAACCCCACTCTACAAAGAAGGATTAAAGAACTCAGAGTCAAATCAGAGACCAACACAGGGGCTGCAGATGAATCCAAATGTCCCAGGGTGAACTAGGACTTAAACACAAGATCTCTCTTCATATTTGCGCTGATCCATATGTTTCAAAACTCCAGCTATTAAGAATGAGATCTTACCTTTTAACTGCTTTTGTCTAAGGAAGTCAAGAACCTCCTTCTGTCCTGTGGCCTCTGCCTGCAAGCAGAAACATAAATAAGTCCTGCCATTCTCTGCAMCAGGACATGCAAATAGTCACTTGTGAGAATTAAGACTATGTTACCACAAAATAATTAAAATCCAATTTACATTTTAATTCCTCTGATATAGATGAGAAAATTGTCGCTCCAACTATTTATTACTTTATAACAGCACCAGATTTGAGTTTGTAACAAATTGATAGTCCACAATGCAACATCTATTTTTCCCAGAATAATATTATCCATGAGTATGTGTTATTAGTCACTCAACTGGCACACCAAAGGAGCACAGCTGTGTGGACACTTACTACTTGTAGGGGACTCCTGCCATCATAACCAGTTTGCTGCAGGTCTACACCAGCCAGGTACCAGGCATCCAGCCCATCCATATCACCTTTAGCTGTAAGACTTGAAAAAGAATAATTAAKATTGGTTCTTATCATTATTTTCAGTGAGCTCCTGGGTCCTGTCAATGAGCTCAGCATGCAAAGGCTGAACCAGCCTCAGCATGGYTGCCAGCGTAGAGAGTTAAGAAGCACTGTTACAACAGCTTTGAATAGCTGAGCAAGCAACACAGCTTGATGAATCAGTTCCTTAAATTAATAGGGCTGTGCTATAAGTACTTACAACAGGCCAGTTTCACATAGTGGGTGTGACTATGACCAAAGGGGAAAAAAAAGTCATGCAGTTTCATATTTCACAACACAATATTTATCTCATGAAATGAGTTGGGGGGAGGGCAATGGCTAAATCAAGATTCGGCTGAGTGAGAGCACAAGCAGATGTACCAGCAATCCACAGGACTTATTTAAACCCACTAAGAAACCYCCATCACAAGCTGCCCAACTGCGGTTGCTATCAGTAGTAAGTACATTTATGTGATATCATTTAGACAGTAACACAGCTATATTTGAGTTTCACAAAACAATTTGTAGGATTTAAATGGGCAGCAAGCAAAAAAGAAAAAAGCTCTTCAAAGATGACCTCTGTTTGCCACATGTAGCAAGCAAGAGAAAGGATCAGAATGAATCCTACACAAATAACTRAGTTAAAGTTGTCAGAGGAATGCACACCTCTGCTGGTAGTCCCATCTGTAATACTTAAGGTTCATTTTTAACTCTCATTTTGGTAAAAGGGYGAAGAGCCTGAACATATGCAAAATCATGCCAGTCTGTACCAAGTCTGATGGAAAGGTTGGGAGGACAACCTTCAGTTCTCTCAGGATACCAGCATTTGTGAGGCTTCAGACCTGAGCTTGCAGTGAGCTAACAGATTGTTTCAGCAGAACCCTGCTGATAATCATCAAGTGAGGTTTGTGAATCTCATTAAGAGAGGGGAACCCTCCCCAACATTATTAAGTTCAGAGTTTGCTGCCTTAACCAGAGCTTGCTGTGGGTCACAGGCTGTGCTGGCAGCAGGGATGGAGATGGTGACGAGCTCCTGAGTGTGATGACCAAGCCAGGCAGACCTGGTAAAGAGTGGAGAAGGCTCAAAGATGCAAGGGCCAGTCAGGTAAACTCATGGAAGAAACCATGAAAGCAGGGCCGCAACATTCACTTCTCTGCTAGGYTGAAATCACTTCTGTTGTTGATTAAATCGCTTAAGTACCTGAAAATATGTTTTCAGGGAGTGGAAGCCTCTAATTGCAGCAGTCCCAGAGGCTGGGCACGGAAAGGGAAAGCAAATGGTCTCTGTGTTCCTCCATGCAGCCCCCAGGTGACCCACAACTGAGGCCTTTGGAGGACAGGGGAGTAGTAGTGGAGTGCTAAGAGGCTTAACAGTGCTTCATTCTGGCATCACGAAGGAAAGGATCAATAAATCATTAATGAAAACTGCCATCACAAAAAAAAAGGCCCCTCAGAAGCAATAAGGAAACAGCAAAGAGGAAGGCAAAGGAAGTCCAGCAGGAAGCTCAGAGGGAGGCTGGTAAGGAAACTGTAGGAAAGAAGTGAGCATTAGTAAAGAAAAAATGTAAGCATTAGCAAAGCAAAAAATTGCTTAGCAGGCACTTGTGGAACACATGAATTATCTTTACTTACAAGGGCTCRTCTCTTGCTGTTAACACTATAAAAGGTCACAGGTTAAGGAGCAAACAAAAAGGCTACCTAGAGAGTTATGAGCATCACCAACACTGGACRGAAAGAACTGTATTTGCCAAACACGTTCAGCCATGTGCACAGCCACTTTGGTCAAAGACTTTCAGAAATCTTACCAACCTGCATACCCAGGGCAACTCAGCTACATCTCTGTAAGCAACAAACAAGGACTGCTGCCTTTACTTGAAAATTAACTGCCTAATAGCACCTATTCAGAAGAGCAATTTAACCCTCACTACAGAGGTCAAAACTGTGGTTTCCTTCCGTGACATTACAGCAAACCAAATACACAGAMGTATTTTCAATTTTGCAGCAGCCATTTAGTGATCAATTTTATTCTATGGGCACAGTGACCCAGAGAACAAAAGGTTATGCAGCTTGTGAGAAAATTTAGATACCACTCTAAACAGAAGATACCTACTATTTACTAAATTGATTATCATCAAGAACACCACAAAACATTTTCTCCAATTCCAGATTTCCACAGTGAAGCTGTACACATCTGTATTTCCTTTACACACAGTATGTGTACTTCATATACTCTCAATTGAGGATCTCTCAATTTACACTACAGAGACCATGGCTGTATATTTGTCTCAAAGATATTTATGCCAGCAATTTCAAATACAAGTGCAACCTCTAAGCAGGGAGTCCATCACTTTTATATCATGGAATGGAATAAAGATAGTTTTAATATACACTTACCAGGATGTTTAAAATCTGCTTTGTTGATAAAAAACTACTAAACACACTTTACTAAACTGTGATACTTTTGACAGCAGATTATCCCAGGAATCCTGCCTATCAGTACTCTTGCATCAGAAAAAATTATGATATATCCAGTTCACAGTTTCAGCAGGGCTAATGTAGGCATGATCATGATAGAGCTAAGATATCAAGAATTGTGATAGTGCAATTATGCTGTCTATGCCTCCTATCACACCAACATCAAGCTGCAGTTTAAGGGGTGSTGTTACTGTCAGGGGATCAGGAGTGAAGCAAAAAGTGAAATTACACCTTGGGGTTTCCTCCTGTCTCCTCATAGACAAGGATTTCATCCTTCCCAGGGACACAAAGCTGTGCTTTATCAGCAATTCTCCTTTTTCAGATTCTGTATAAAGTGATCAGRAAAGACGTTCTTTTTTTCAGGTGTGTTATCACCCTGGCAGCAGAGAAAAAAATATTTTTCTTCTTTGTTAAGATGAAGATCCTCAAAAAAAATAGCACAAGGCATGGTGGTTTGTTCTGTCCTGAACACATTTGGGAATGCTGCTCTTACCTTCTTGAGACAGACAGASTTCTTTGAAAGACAGCTGGCAGTAGAAGCTTGGTCTTAATTCATGCAGAGGCATATTTATCCTTCCTTTCTCAGCCTTACCCCTTAAATTTATGTTAAATTGAAGAGATATCTTATTCTGAAAGGTGCTGATTTTGAAAGGCTGTGCCCTTCTGTATCATATACCATATCATTTTATGAAATCTAAGAATATTAAAGAGAAAGCTGTTTTGGCTTTATGCCTCTGTTTAATTTTGTGAARTTCAGACTTGAAGTACCTCAATTCTATACAAGTTTTTTTCCTTTAAAAAAACAAACACAAATCAACTGTTTACTGACTCCACAAATTTTCAGAATAAGTGTGAGTGTCCCAATTTTTCTCATCATGGTTTGGTTTCTCAGACAGATGACAATRCTTCTGCAATATGAGAAGATACTCTGACATTTTAAACAGATTATTAACATTGAGATCTCATTTCGAAACAAAGTCACAAACCAGATACCAAACATCAACAAAGTGCTTCTAAAACCAGACCAACACCTCTCACTTAAAAAAAAGACACCAGCAAATGAAACCATGAAAGATTTAATAACTACATGCATCTCCACTTCCTACACAAGAGTTCCCACTGATGCTGTCCAACTCTCAGTTCTGGCTGGTACTCCTTTCCCACTCAAACATCACCAATGCCAAAGGAACACTTTTTTAAAACTTTTATCTCCACAATCTTCCGACTGAACTATTCTATTCTACTCTAAAATCATGAGACTAAACAGAAAGAGGCTGAAGAGACAATATTAGAACACAAAAATCACTATTAATGATCTTTTGTAACAGTCTGTTCAAGGATTGGTAGGTAACAAATGGGGAAAACATGACAATTTAATTCAGAGAGAACTGCATGAGGAGAAAATGTTAAGTTAGCTAAGTGCAGGAACACAGAGCTCATCSGAAAGCAAGCAGCTTTATCCTTCTAAACCCCAAGAACTTGACATACTGCCTTGGTGACAAATTCAGACTGGTACAAATTGCAGCTTAAGGCACATTACAAGATAGAAGAAATGTAGGAAAATAGTTCAAATTAGACAGAGGGAGATGTTATGATCAGCTGGTTCTATAAGCAGCCTGACCATGTGGACATGTTGCCTGCCATGAAGGTGCCAGCGCCTGCAAAGAGAGGCCTTAAAATAAGGAGTTRAAGAGAGAGGACAGAGAAGTGAGCCAGAGCATGATGGAAAAATGAGTATATCAGTAAGGTCATCTGAGGACAATGCAGAAGTATCAGAGACACTTTGGCAAGAGGGTAAACACCAGCACCTAAGATGTAACAGCTTCTAGGTATCTGATTAATGCCTGATTAATGCTCTGTGGGGAAAAGTCCACTTTGGTAGAAATGACGATGCCAGGCCCTCTAAAACAGAAAGAGCAAAGGAAGTGCTTCAGCTCTGCAGGAGCAGTGTGGGAACAGCCACTTTAGCACTGTCTCAAAGCCTGACCACTGCCTGGCTCTGCTCCTTGTACAGGCCATATAGATTGAGGTGCTCAAAGATCCCAAAAAAGGGTAACAAACTCCATGAAAACCACTTTTTGTTATTTTATTTGAGGAACTCTTTTTCTCTTTCTGATTTTTTTTTTTTTTTGGACATATAAACTGCCAGGTCAGGTAACCAAACTGGTTCTGCATGTGCCACCAGGACTAAGCAAGGGGCCAATTTATTTGCAGAGGAATGTCATTCCCTAAACCATTCCTCTTGCCTTTTACCAGAGGGAAACTGCACAAACCAAGGGTTCAGTTCTGTCCTATCACTTGCAGTGCCCTGGGAGGTGCATATTTTGACTCCATGGTAAAAGYCTTATTACCCAGTCTCCTCTGAGCATGTTATGACAATGGAAACACTCCAGCTAGTTTCCTAATTCCAGAATTAATCAAAGGACCGAGTCCAGTTTCTAAACAGAACAAACAGAAGCTTTACCTTGACCTTGTTTTGTAGGCATTATACAGCACTGGCTGGTCCCTGCAAGTCTCATAGCTTGCTGCCAAGTTCTAATATAAAGGCCAGTACTCTGRGGTTTTTTGTTTGTTTTTYCAAAACAAAGAGAGGAGAGGAAGTAAAAACTACAAGTAATTTTCAGAAATACATGGAACCTTCTCACAATTTTCAGAGTAATTTGTGATTCAGGAGCAGTACTGGAAAAAATTAAATCTAACATCTATTTGAAAGTAACCATATGGAAAACCAGCTCTAAGAGAATTATATCCTCTTAAAATTAAATATAGAAATGGTGAGCAACTGTTCACAAGTTTGGGCATTAAACCTATTTGCCTATTTGATTTAGTAATTAAGAACAATACTACATACTTGCTAGAGAAGAAGCCATTCCAATATAAGTGAAAAATGGACTTTAAGACAATAAAAATTATGCATTTTGGGCAGCTTTAGTTTTAAAGGGAGAGGTTACAAAACCACACTTTGAACAGTGTCTTCTCACCTTTCCTCAAGAAAAAGTCTTTGGAAAAATATTTATTTGCAGCTCACTTATCCCCACAATCCTCGCTACTTTGGAACTCTCTTGAGTTACTGATGCTTTGAAACAGAGTTGATTCTTAATTTCATCACTTCWCTTGTTGCTTTATTATTCATCTAGCACAGAAAGAGTCACCTCATGTGCCAGGGACCCAACCATTTATTGAAAATTCCCAATTTTTGAGTCTCCTCTGAAAAACCATCCCATTCCACACCTATTTTAGGGCCACCTCACCATATATCACATTTACCTGCAGAGTATKGTTCCAACATCCTCCGAGTCATTGCTTGAAAGGTGCGCTCCTGTTTCTCGTAACAAGTTAATCACTTGTATGTGCCTTTATGAGAGGAATAGAAAAAAATGAGAAAGTGGCTTGACCCGGAGGAGCGTTTTTCCCCCTGAATCCAGCACTGTCATATGCACAACAGTCAGTRAAAGCTCTTACATTGTCACAGAACCAATGAATCTTTTCCAAGGTGACAGATGCAGTAAACAGAGCATCCCACCCTCCCAAAAACTCATTCACACACGAAGCTCAAGGAAGTGTTAAGTTCAGTTCTAAAAAGGAAAGGGATGCATACCCTTCTCTTCCAAAAATTCTTAATCTTTACCTTGTTGCTAGTTTAATTTAACACTAGAAATATTAGTAACTGAAATACATGCAAACAGGCAGAATATTACATAGCATCATTCCTGTATTTTAAAGAATACAATACCCATATATATCAGTCTTAAATAAAACATTGTGTCTTGCAGATAAGCAATCAATTTTTATGTTAATGGAGAAGCTAATCAGTTTTTCTACAGCTTCAAAATGACAGCAAATATTCTTATGACCCTCTGTCAAAAGCACACTTTTCCTAACTTCCTCCTCCCAACTCCTTTATTATTTATTTCTACCTGGATACTTCAGGAGGCCTTCTTTGTCCTTTCCTTTGAGATAAAGGGACAAATGGCACTACCAGCCAACATCTACACCTTCGTTGGATGCTCGACAAGCTCTATGGAAAAAGCTGCTATCTAAAGGAACTGCTGTGGGTARAAAATACCATGGCAAGAAAAAATCTGCAAAATAGTAACTAACCTAGTGAAAGGTTTAGAGCTAGGTTTGAAAAGGAGATGACAGAGTGCTCCTCTGCTAAGTAACTGATCTAGTTTACAAACAAAAACACTTTTTTTTTCCTCCAGGAAGAGCATGATGACCCAGTAGATCAGGAATAATTTCACAGTTCCTATTTTAGGTACGTTGCTATACTATAACACTTCAAAATAAAGAGGTAGGATTGTCATTTAATAGGGAATTTCTTAGCTTTTCCAATCCATTACCTAAAAGCTCATCTGTAGTAATTAAAAATAAAAAAAATAAGCTTATACACACTTTCTGCTTAATCACTTGTGGCAGCCATGGGCCTTTTAATTTTTGAATTGGACTAAACTACTTATCTAATCCCTCTGCCTCTTTTTAGGAAATCCCATCTTCAATCAGGAGTCACTTTACAGTTATCCATATAAAGCCTATGTAAGTTAGTATGTTTCATATAAGATCTTTCATTTATAAACTAACCAAAGAATTGTACATGTGCTATAGGAATCATTTTTCTTTTCTAAACACAGGTTATTGACCCTAGGAGACAGATTTTATTTTTAAATTGTRTTTTGTTTCARCTGACAGGCAAATGAAAATCTTTCYCTTTGCTTCRTTGCAAAGCATTGCTGGAACAGYACATGCCTTAAGTTTGTTCAGTTATCTAAAATATTTTCTTAGGTGGGTCCCTTACGATGTGGCTTGTCATCCACAAGCATCTCCTTGAGCTAGCAAATAATGGCATTGTCTCCTACTTTTCAATCAGTGGTGAAGAATGAATTCTACATGTGTGAAGTTTTTAGTTCTTACTCTTAAGTAAAACAGTAATTAGCTGAAATGAAATCTGACCTGAAATAGATGAAAGTAGAACATATCTGTTCACTCAGGCTTTCCTTGGGTATTGAACAGAACATGGGGAGTGTCTGTTTACTCTCCAAGAACTGCCCTGGAGTATTCCTCATTTCCCACCTTTTATGGGAAATCACAGCATGAAATGAGCACTTTTTAAAATAAAAGCTTTGCTACGGGACAGCACTGAAAAGGCTGAAAAGTGTGCAATGTTGTGTGGTATCTTCTCTCAGTGTGCTCCCACTATGATGTCTGCAGCTCAGGATACCAGGCTTTCAAGCTGGTCCAAAGGCCAGGTTTTCTCTTCCTGTTGGAACTATTTATTCCTTACCTGTAGGGAAGAGTCCCTCCAGAAAGCACTTCACATCCCACTCACACCACACAGCCATTACTGCTCTAAGTGGGACTCTATAATCTTTGGTACAGGCAGATTTGGGATCATTTACCCCACTTGCCTAATACAGAATTTAAAGGGGGGGAGGGGGAAGTAGCTTGAAATAAATTTAGAAGCATTGAGAGTGTTTACAATAAATGCTTACAATAAAGCATTTCTAAACAGAAGTACAATGTCCTGATGAGTCATTCAAAATCACATTTCTTGGTATAATGTGAAGAAGTGCTGYGCACAACTGCTTGTTAAAGACAGGGTAAGGGAGAGGAAAAGTAGGGACAAGTAATAATGCAAAGTTTAAAAGTGTCAGATTTAGTACTGTGGCTATGAAGTGCAGATCCTTCCAAGAAACCAAACAGACCACCTCTGACATTCCCACCACTCAACATGGAAACTATGCGGGAGGCAAGTTGCGCTGCAGCTTGTTCCTACTTGCACCCAAACGCTATCTACATTCTGAACAAACTTAAGCCCTCTCCAGAGCACCACTTCTGCTGTCTTGTACCTACCACAAGGGCATTTTTCACATCTCAAGAGGCTGGCTGTGAATTTTCTGATACTGTTATGTCTTAGGCACATGAGAGGTATTTGTCTTCAGAAATTGTTTCTTTAAGTGCTGCTCTCCTGTGGCTTTACAAAAGCCTCACAAGGGTCACAGTTGAGCTGATCTGAAGTTCAGATGTCATGAGCCACAAACTTCTTGGGAACAGTTCAAATGCAATTCCTGTTCTAAGGTGACAGCACAAAACCAAGAGCAGAGAACTCCTGGACAGTCCAAGCTCAAGGTGTACAGGGATGTCAGCCTGGGGTGCACAGCTGCAGGTCCAGTCTAGTCCCATCTGTGAGCTGTTCCTGACCCTCCCTTTTCTTAGTGTGCTCTGTCTCGGTCAGACATAGACTGCAGAAGCAATGCTATTCTGCATATGTTAKTTGAGTTAGCCTTTTGATAGTATCAGTTATTTATCCCTCTCTGAAGGAAAAAACAAACAGAAAAATGGTGTTTCTAATGTCTCCTACCTGCTAGTTTCCATTGTTGATAACACTGGACATTAAAACTCAAGTGTATACTAATAATTTAATGYATTAATAGCAGAGTATCTGATTTGGTGCAGTCTTCAACGTTCAGCACTAGGAGTGCAGTTTGAGTTCTAGGTAAAGAGATACACACTCTTGTAGTCCATGAGAGCTCTGGATTCACAGGAATCCAGGTTCTGTACAGTATGTATCATCTCAGGCCTTCACCTGGCAGACACTTATTAAAGGTGAATCGACTTCAAAAGGGATGAATCATACATGTGAAATTAACACACATGTAAGAGTTTGCAGGGCTGGGGCCTTAGGGTGCACACCTTCCACCAACTCTCTTTAAAGAAATGCAGGTGTAATGTATATCCAAACTTGACTGGCTTCATTCTTTTTCATGCTTGCTCCCCTAGCAACCAGAATGGTTATGGCAGGATCAGCTTAGTTTCATTTGTTCRGTTTCCTGCACAGTATCAGTGGGAATTTTATGCTCAAATACTGTCAAGACAAGCTTCAGTGTGCTTCTCGGAGTCAGTGGTGGTTAGTTTTTCTCTCTGCCTTAGATTTCCTGAAGTAATGTAAATGTAACCTTGCAAAATATCAAGTATTTAAATTCATATTTACGTGGGAGGTAATTTTACTGCCTCTAATCTGATGTTCTCRCAGCCCTGTAAGAGCAACTCCCCATTTTCAACCTTTTACCACTGTTCTACAAGTAAATGGAAGTGCTTTTACTACTTAAAATATACACAATTTTTATTCAAGACATTTTCCTGCTTAGAGAGTTTCTGTTATTAAAAAAAYATTATTCTATTGTTTTGAAAATGAATTATCCCTTGAGGGTGCTGTAAGAAATTAAAGGAATGCTACTTATTTTGATATGTCATGCAACTGGCCTAAATTAACAGTGGTCTGGTTTAGCTTCATGCATAAAGTGATTGAGACTACAGGCAAATTGCAGAGTTACAAATGAAAAAGCGGAAATGCAGTAGTTTATTTCTTATTTAGAAAGAAACAAAGAATGAGTCGCTCAAAGTAAAAAAATTAAGAGACTATCATTGACATAAATCAAGTCACTGGTCTATCAGCTGACAGTGCTATGTTTAGAAGCTTTTAAGAAGATACATAACTCCTGATCATCTTTACAAATTATTAAATGGAAGTGAGAAATCAGTCGTCATTAACCAGTTTTGCATGCTGGTTAAAAGGCAAGCCACCGAGAAATGTAACATAAAAGACTGGAAGAAAGCTATTTTTAAGATGAGTGGCTACTGTATTGCACTTAAATGCCAATTACACAAATATTAATTCTCAGAAAGTGGGATTAAGCTGATGCAATGTTCAGTAAAATTGAGAAAGTTACAATATTAAACAGTTTAAAGCACTGACTACTCATTATAATCACTTCCCCCCCACCCCTTCCCTCTCTGCCACTTTCTATCAGGATAATCTCTTTCAGCTTGCAAGTGTTTAATAAATAGAATTTAAATACTTCTGTAGCAGAAATCTTTTTAGTGGGTATCTAATTACACACATATACAGCTGTCTGCTCTTTCACATTCTCCTTTATATGCTTACCAGTGTGAAATGCAGTGTGAATACACAGCAGATCATAAATACACATTTATGAGATTAGTTGTAAGTCAACTCTTCCTCTCATTCCAACAGTAGAAACAAAAAGAGAAACTGAAAATGGTTATGGTGCAGTTTCCTTTTACAATTGCCTGCATCAAAATGGGTGTGCAGTTTTAAAGAGCTTAAGAGTCATAGTAGGAGTCTAATATAGGAGTGGCAATGCTAAGGAATCCAAACAACAAGCTCATGTGAAATTCCTCAGGCGGTAGATGGGTGCGGTAAAAAAAGTAGGTGCCTGATTTGCAGGAACATCTAATAGTATCTAATGCTTTAGCATTTTCTCACATTGGACCAGAGCCACCTCTRTTCAACTCTCAGGTTATTTGTTTGATTTGCTGTTGGGCTTGTTTTTGCTTTAAGACTGGAGAGCTTATATATTCATAAGGCAAAGCAACAGCCAAAAGCCATCGGGGACCATGCAAAAGGAATGGCAATAGCACAGCGCAGCCAYGCAGGACTCCAGGGCACACAGTAACAGAGCCCTGTGAGTTTTCTGCATCTGGTCTTTGAGACAGAAGAAGCCTTCAAGTTATTTCTGCAGCCCATGGAAATCCAGGACTGTCAGACCTCCCAGGGAGGTAACTCCAGCTTGACAGACCAGGTGAACCTGTCAACATTAGAAAGCTGCAGGAATATTTGGAGACATTCATCCACAAAGACCATGAAAATTCAATCCCTCCAAGCTCCTTTACAGAAAAAAAGTCTTTTCTCCTGCCACGATACAGACTGAATATGAGATAAGGAGCTGAAAGTGGATCAAAGAGGAGAGATTATGGTGTGCAGCTTTTAACACGCTGGAAGACCAATGGCTACATGAATCCCCAGGCTATACAAACTAAATGTTAGAAAATTAAATTCTTATTACTGATAACTTTTATAACCTATGCTATGGCCATTCCTTAGGACTACACAACATGGAAGAGACCAGAAATGTGCAGGTCCATGACTACCATTTAAAAACTGCTGACATTCAAAGCAGCAGGAAGAGGAAATCCACAAAGCAGGCAGAGCCATGCAACCATCCCTTTTGAGTGGGTGGAAGGGAAAAATCAAAAAACCAGTCATCCAGCAAGAGACTCAGGAAAGTACTGGTGGAAGGGGAAGATTAAAACATGTCAACCTACCGGTATATTTTGTGCCAATTGAAACAGYCTGGTCTTGATGAGAAAGGCAAAGGCACAAAGAAAACAGACAGCCCATGGTCCTGCACTCTCACTTCTGACAGTCAAAAGGAGTGATCAGTTTGGCTCTGTTTTATAAGGAAGCTTCAGAATAAAGAGTGAAGCCCTGAATTATGGACAAAGTCTTGGCAAGAGGACAGCAATAATTATCTTATGCTAAAATTCTGCATATCAAGTTGTTTGCTTTCATTCCACATTATTTTAAAAAATCTTTTCATTTAGGCTAGTCACATCCTTCAAAATAAATATGATATGTGCTATTTTACCTGCTGTCACTTACACATGACTGCTGAGACAAGATCAGAACAGAGGGATGGACCTGAAACCCACTAACAGAATGTTTATAAACTTTATATAGAGCGGTACATAAATTGTTACCTGAACTTGATTGCATTCATCAGTGGGGTAGCTCCATATCTGTCTCTGGCATAAACAGTCGCACCAGACGTCAACAAATACTCAACCAAGGGCAGATGTCCYTCAGAGGCTGCAATGTGGAGTGGGGTTCGGCCGTCGTAGTCTCCACAGCTCAGGTTTCCACCCTACAAAAGGACATATCCTTCACAAAAAGGTAATGGTTGCAARCGTCACACAGTGGATGCACACAACACATTTTAATTCTGCCACCAGATTGTTAAGCCTGTCAAACTTAAAATTTATCTTACAGCATTGTTTTAGTGCTAATAAAGRTATTTATTCCACCTTCTGCATGTTTCCTGCTGAGATATGCTCTTTATTACAGCACACCATACAGCAGCTTTGTGCCCATAGACTGCTAATTTTTCTTGTCTTAGTTCATTCTTACTTTCAAGATATATTTCTCCTTTCTTGAGGCCCATTACCAAAGTCCCAATAGTAGGTTTACCAAGGCAAAGAGGGTAAAAAAAAAAAAAATTAATAAAAAAAAGAGATGACAGGGATCAGGGATATGCCTGTTTCTTCTTCAGGTATAACCAAAGCTATGGCGAGTCAGAAATCCTGAATTAGCACTGCACTGTGTTTTGCTTAAATATAATTTTCAAGGTTTTTTAATCCTGACAGATTTACATCCAAAAGGTGGATACTATGAATATGCATAAAGAAAGTTAAGGGAAAAGAAAGCAGCACAAATCATTTTAAAATGTTCCAAAGCTGGCAGATAAGAACTTGCATTTTAATCTAACTGTATTTTCACAGTTCAAAAGAAAATGTAAAMAGCTGAAAACCAGGGAGGGAAAAGAACATATGAGCTCTGAAAAGCAAAGACCAAGAAGTCTAGAAATCACTTGTAACAGTCATAGCACCTTGGCTCTAAAACTTAGGTTGTCACTTTCCATGAGCATGGCTTCCTACTATCAATTACAGCTCTATTTAAAAATTAATGTTTTGTACACACTGYTCATTTTACATTACCATTTCTGCTATGGCTCTCAGTGCACCTATGTCACCCAGTTTAGCTGCAGCACAAGCCAAAGGTGGAATTAATGCATCTCGTACAGCTTCTAACTCCTGAGAAATAAATAAAATTAAACATTTAATATCAGCCACATCCTTAATATGATTGACACCCAAGTCATAGAAACACTGCCCTTGCTGTCATGTCAAGTTTCCAAATTAGTCATTTGGATATTTAGAAATGGTAGCATTTAGTTCTTGGAAGGAAAGAAGTCTCATGTTTATTTTACATTTGTCGGTCTCACATCTGTAAGATTTATATTCCTCCCTGGCAACACTACAAGTACCTGATATCTTTATAAACCATTTAAGGTGCRCACACAAATTGCCATGTCTGTACTGCCACAGCTACACATCAGTACAGTAAGAGAAACAGTGCTGGTGGGAGTTGGAAAAGACCATATAGTCCATTATCCTCAAGCTTGGATCAATTTTATTAATATGATTTCTCAGATACTTGTGTAACCTGTTCTTCCAAACCTACCCTGACAAGCCTCCTAGACYCCCTGAATATTCTCCCTTTTCTCATGCTTACTGAAGGAGAACCATACATTCAGTATTCTTTAGTTAATAAAAGCCCCATCTTCCCTGAAACCAAGTCAAGAGAAAARTGAATATTTGTACAACCAGTCTTTCATTATCTAACTTATATTTATCTATTTTCTAATTGGAAGGGACTAATACTAAACACCACAAATTACACTTGTGTAATGTTTCCCTAGTATTAACCTTCCATGGCATGCTTCCATCAACATGTACAATTRAGCAATTTTTTTACCTATTATTATTTGGATTGCTCCAAACTCTCAATATATTTGACCACAAAAATATAAAGCACATCTTCACATCATTGATACCCAGAATTACAGCATCTGTCTCAGGCTTGTTACTGCAACCAGTCAGCCAAGAAAATAAACCCAAGATGGGGCTACAAAAAGGGGGAAAAAAGTGAATATGTTTCTAATTAGAAACAGTTATATGACTGTCATTGTGTCCTTTCTCCCTAACACAAAATTCCGATTTTCTTTCAGCTTTGCTGCTCATCTTTTGTCTAGGCTCATTTAACTTGGTTTACAGCTTTACATGATATTAATTTTAAGTATTTAAGTATATACCTCCTTGCTGCTGATACTTAGAGATTTGGCAATCACTTGAATAAACTTGCTATCTCTCAAAGAGATCTTGGCTCCTGTGGGTACAACAGTCATTTCTCCCCTTAGATTCTCACTCAGCATCTGAAAAGCAAGCAATCAGACCCTTTGTTAGCAGAGGAAAAATATGGTGGTAGTCTAATAAAAAAAAAAAACTTAGAATCAAATTAGAAAATTCTTTGGAGGAATTATGGAAACTAATTGAATGCAGACAAAAGATTAAAGAAATAGTTACTGTCCCATGAAGACTGCACGTTTAAAAAGACAAAGGAGGGAGAGAGACAAGCAAACAAAACTTTCTTCCAAAGCAAAGAAACCAAAATAAGCACATAACAAAACACCCCAATTTTTTGAATAGGCAGACAAAAGTTCCCTAGTGGGGTAAGCTGCAGCCTACTTAAAACACAAAGATAATGAGTAATGAGCAGAGAGCGAGGCTTAAGACCAGAAAATTCTGAAATGCTGCCTTTTGCCAGCATTCACAAACCTCAGGACTCCTACACAGACTCTGTATATAGACCTCAAAACAAAGCCCAGTGCTGCCTGTAGACAGTCACGTGTTTCCATGGGTTTTTCAAACAGCTCCATCAGCCCTCATTTTGTTAAAATTTGGATATAGATCCAGCCTTGAATGCAGAAAATCTACAGTAGTACTAGTCATTCAGTATCCAAACAGGCATGTAACGGTTTGTAGGATGGGTGCATGCAATATAACTGGGAAAAAAACATGAAAATGTAAAAAGGTCAGCCAATTCATGTGTACAAAGTACTTGATTAGGACAATAAAGAAATKAAAATAGTCTAAAACACAGATTCTGGGAAACTTGGGAGAACACAGATAGAAGCCAGTCATCAACAAAAAGCTACTAGTTCCCTCGGTTCTGACAATTTTACATACTGGCACTCTTTCACAAAAGGTTGCTGATGCAGCTATAAAGCACACAGTTATTTCAATTAGAATTTTAAAAAGCAGGATTGTGAAAGTCTGCAAGAAACAGATGTGATGTTGGCAGGAGGAATGCCCCAGGTTTACTTATGCCTAGGCATGCCCTTTATTTAAAAAAAAAAAAACCTCCAAGAGCTGACAACACCATAGCTGTCTGCTGGAAGAGTCCCATATACATGTAACTTAGAGGATACCGACTGCTTTGGCACACTTTTAGAATTTGACAGGTTGAGATCATTGCTTTACACAGGTAACCTTAGCAATTGGCACCTGTGCTAAATGCACCCAGAGCAGAGCCTTATTCAGTCCTACCAGCTCTTCAGACATTTGTATGTGTCTGGGGGCACATTCCTTGCTCTTTGTGTTGAAAGAGAATCCTAAAATAACCACTTCGGCTTCAGGAGAGCTTCTGTCTCTTGGGAGACTATTGTTTGGTGATATGTTTAGCTGAAGATATTGCCACAGACAACATATTTCCAGGCTTTCTTCTTTTCCTGGTCTCTATAACTCATTCCTGCCCAGGCAGTGCAGCATGCTGCTGCTCCCTTAGTTGTGCCAACACAATTGTTTGTGGGTCTGTACAATGAGTCAAATGAGGAAACCAATCCTGCATAACTCAGAGAAATTGCAAAAGTTATTTTGTTTTTCAAACCATATAAAGGAGATCCAGCACATCACCATGCAAAAACTGTGTAGCACAATCCAAAGAACAGCACATGAAAATGCGGAATTTCTTTGTAACAAAGAAATCAAATCATCRCCTGAGTAAGTCAGCTATCTCACCTCAGTAAACTGGATCTCAAAYTAAGTTTTAACTCACATACCCAGGCAAGAAGCCAGCTGGGAAGGCTTCACCTATCCCAGGTCAAATAATCCTCTGTGCAAGAAGATTAAAGTTCTGCATTGAAAAAACCAAACAAGCTCATTCGTGTATATTCCAGGGTCAGTGAGTGTGCCAAAGGGGTAGCAGTGAAGAGCTGGGATTTCTAAAGTGCAAAAGCACAAACACATCCAATACTCCTGCTCCTCACAGCGCTGTGTCGCCTGCCAGGCACGTTCTTGCACAGAGCATGCTCTGGGCATCCTCACCAAAGACACACACAGCTCCTCCTCCTCCCATTTCTCAGAGCCAGTTTAGCCAACAACTGCAAGCTCAGACGTTGCAACTGTGTCTAAGCACGGAAAGTGGTACTTCCAGCCACTACACTTAGGATCACAGGTATCCAAAAATGTTTGTCTCAAGAGCTGCTACTGTTTGGAAGATGTGGAGCATGAAATAATTACGAGGTTTGTTTCAGTTTTAATAAAACCAAAGCACCATCATGAGAGACAYGTGTGCCTACAGTGTTAAGTCTGGAGAATGACTCATCATGATGTCATCTCCCAAAGTGTCAGGATTAGGATTTCACTACATATAAGCACAGAAATTCATGCATTCCTGCAGACTGCTGCTCCCTTATTTAATTCATAGCTGTATGTTCATTTTATAAAAGGAACATGATCAACAGCTATGTAACTTGCAGGAAAAAAAGCCTTGCATAAGCAACCAATGAACACTAAGAACATTGTTAAAGGGGTTCTGATTTTAAAAGCAGTTACAACTGGTTTTAAAATAATCCTTTACATTTTAAGTATTATAAAATGTACCTYCTCTTAGAGAAATAAAATCTAATACTGTTATGAGTAACACTGTAAAGGAAGAGGCTTTAGGCARTATCTATTTTCAGAATCAGCCTTGTGTGAATGAGTCTGGGAGGAAATCTTCACCACATTAAGATCAGTGACAAGATCTTTGCTGACTTCAGTAGRATTGGGATTCTGTCTCCCATAAGAATTTCCACATAGAGTTTTCAGTACAGAAGTGTCCAAGCTAGACTACTACCATTTAAAGATGGCATTTTTATGGCTCAGTCATGGTCTTCACCTGACTTACGTAGAGAACTCTTTTCTCTACCAATCTTCATACATTTGATTGCTTAACACTATTTTCCGTAAGAAAAAAACCAACATGGGGTGCTTGCATTGTGGTCCTGGAACCAATTGCTTTTAAATGCAAGAGAGGAGCTTAAGGTATGAAGCTAAGTAGAAGTTAGTACAGCAAATGAGAAACTTAAAGTCTTTCAAGGTCACACTGAAATATTTACCTGCCTCTTCTCCTCCCAGCTAAGGTTTCTCTTGCTGAGCGTGTATGACAGTTTAGTTAGGGCTGCCTCTGGTGTCATATCACCTCCAGGAATTACTCCAGCATCAGCAAGAGTCTGAATAAAAAGGAATAATGATTCTAATTAGTATAGCATTCAGAAATACCTGCACATACAGAAAAGGTGTTTGAAAGGTGAGTAGCTACACACAATACAACATGCAGCCAAGCCTCCACTCTCTTGCTCCTCCTACTGCCACTGTAATTTTTGTACTTTTAGTTATCAAATACCAAGCAAATACTAGAGCAATCAGACTAGAAATGACTTTTACTTTAAATTCCTTTTCATGCAATAACACTGAAGAATTCCACCAAATGCTTGCCACGGTCGCTTACTATGCTACAAGGGAAAGGTTATAGGTCCGTATCARCTATCTGCAGAGTTGTCAGATTCCCTTTATTGAAAAGCTGCAGTTACTCTGTTTTAACCCAGTGGCATTTTGAACACTGCCAAGTAGGCTGTTCTCACACAGACATATTTACCATTCTTTTATGGGGCATTGCTTTGGATGAATTCCAGCACTACAGTGTGCTCACAGCAGGAGTGCTTTCAGATCCTTTCAGGCTGTGCTAGCAGTGTATGATTTAGAAGATACAACTAAAATATGTAATTTACACAGTTCTGACAAGAACAACTGAAAAAGATGACCTTTTTAACTTATCTTCCTGGTAGCTAAAAACAATAAACTGTCTGAACAAAAGCAAAAAGAAGAAGGATTTTTGCTATGGTCAACAAGCCTCATAAGTGCACAAGACAGCAAAGGCAAAGAGATCTGAAATCTCTGGTCACTAAACTCTACCTGGGCAAATCACAGACTGTCCTCTTACCATAAAGTGATGMCTCACAGTTAAGCATCTCAAACTAGGTTCTTTGCATTGCATTTTACTATTAAATAACTTGTATATAAACTTCATCTTCAAAAGTTGTTGCAGCTTAACTAACATTTTCAGCAAGATACAAAGCCTTGATTAGCTCATTAACCACTCCTGAGAGACCCAGAGTAACATTTTTTAAAGTCCCTTARGAAAATATATACAGAGAAGATGAGAAATACTTTCTGTACTGCAGAGCTAACTAAAGAACAGTTACGGCCTTTTCAGTGGGCTTGATAAAGAGGAGGAGGAGGAATGGATTTCCCAGCTTCCTTCCTATACATAAAGTCCCCTCAATTATAAGTTTCTACTGTGTAGATGGATCAGAGGCCAGACATTCAGTTAATTAAAACAAACACTTCAAGCAAAGCCAGGGACTCAGCTGACTTACCTGACTAGTTCGAATGAGTATAAACTGGCCCAACCATGTGCAAAGACCTTTGAAATATTTCATTCAAAGAAAAATCAAAGTAAAATTAACATTACAGCAACTTTACAGCATTCACTCATGRTATTTCCTCCACTGAGTAGTTCCTCATGAAAAGGAGAAGAAAGMATAAGAATGAAGTTTGTAGGACTTGGCTTGTTCAGTGTTCTCAAAATATGCCACAAAAACAGGGCAGCCTCCAATAACTTAAGCTGAAGCAACATAGTACAAACTCCATATAAAAGAATGGAAGCCAGAATGGAACACATTTCCACATAGCCTTAAAGTGGTCCAGTGAGACCTGAGCAGAATCTTTCAATGCAGCATATCAACAGTCTGGATCAGAGTGCAAAAAGCCATTTCAGATGTCTGCTTGGACAGAGCATAGGAAAGGGTTTTTTTCTTTTTTCCATACACTTTAGCAGTTCATTTCAAGCAGACAACCCCACAAAACCTAGGCTTCATTTTCAYGTTATTTTTCAATTACAAATTTGGTGTCTTTTTTTGACCTAACTGCTTTCTTCCTTCCAAGTGAGCTGTTCTGTATAATCCACATATTCCTACACTATTTGCTACAGAGCATGGGACCTTTGCAAAAGGCACTAATTCTCACAACATTTGCAATAAGTTATGCAAAAGTTTTACTAACATCCAAATAATTGCCCATATCAGAAAATACTAAGTTTGGATACTAAGGAGATAGAAAGAAACTCTTAGAATGTCCTTTTCTTTCTCCTCAGAACAGACATMATGCAAATATTATCTAAAGCTGTGACAAACCCAAACTAAAAGAGGCAGGTTTCAGCACCAGACCAGAGTATTTAGATTTGCCATGCAGTCAAAGAGAGGCTGGCTCTGCCAGACGGGTGGTTGCTCCAAAAAAATKAGGTGTCCAAAGCAGTGGGATGAGTCACCCTCTGGTAGTGCTTCTTGGCTATTTAATGGATGGTCCTTTTCCAAAGGCCAGTTAAACCAGCTTCCCTCACACTAATACATGCAGCATATACTCTYAAATGGCTTTGGGCTCTTTCTTATTAGTCCCAGTGATGTTGTGTTTTGGTACACAATTGAGAAACTCACCATAAAATGTCCTGGAATATTAACAGTGTGTACACAAAATCTGCTTTAAGCCAAACCTCACGGGTTAAACTAAACTGATTTCCACTCTTCAATACAGACAATTCCTTAGATACTGTTCTCCAATCTCGCCCTGAATTCAGTTGTACTTCCAGTCAAATAAAGAACTGGGATTTGGAATATTCTTCCATCTACAGGCTTTCTTCATGCTCCTATATTGTAACTAAGCAACTATTATCCTATCAAATATGACTTTATTTGATCATCTGACCCCTAAGATAGCTCAGTGGAACCCCTCTGAGAGATATACTACAGATCAAATGCAAAGAATCCTGGAGTACTGCACATGCCAGGAGTGAGCAGTCAYTGATTTGGGATTTGAGCTCACTGTTTCGACCATACTAGTTTGTAGATACATATTTAAATGCTTTCAGATTATGATTTCTCAGATGTAGTTATTTTATGAGCAACAACTTTACAGTTCATAAACCCAGTTTAATACACTGGGGCTACTGGAAGTTTACAATCAAATTGTATCAGTAGGRTATTTCTTTTACACAGCAGTGGAGAATGAAGTGGTTGCACAYCCCTCACCTGCCCTGTTGCATAGACGGTTTTAACAGACCCACGTAAGCACTGGGTGCAGTTCAGAATCACCACTTGGCGTTCAGCTGCTTTCCTCAGTTCTTCCAGCAAATCTTCTCTCTTATCTGGGGCATTGCCACTTCCATAAGTTTCGAGTACAATGCCCTCAATTGGAGGCTGAAGAAAGGCTTTTACCTGTTTAAAAACAAGACAGGGAAGAGAAACAAAAGGTACATTTAGGCAATCCTTAAAATTTTTATGTATGGCATAGCATTTTTTAAAATGGTCTATTCCTGTTATATTTGTACAGGATCTCATGCATTACCATCATCTTCTCACACTCATCTGTGCTTCCCATTTGCAGTAACTGAGACTGTAGAATAAGCTTTAAAAAATGCTACCTTCCTTCTCTGACTTCCTTTAAAATTCCTAGAGGGTTRTATTTCAAAATAAACTGTTTTGTTCAGGCATTACCTGATGTGGAAAAGGATGCTGTTGTTCAAGTGCCACTAACAGCCTGTACTGTTGCACCACTGTTCGGTGCAACAAAAAGGTACATTTACACTTATGAAATAAATGTTGACTTACTTAATGAGATTAGAACTCCACACCCCTGCCAAGATTTTTYTGCTTTAGCAGAGAGTTTTGTTAACGAATGTCTGTCTAAGAGAGAGAGTGTTTCACCTCGCAGGAAAGAACATTCTAATGAAGCCTGAAGTTTTTTAACCCAAAACCAAATTGATTTAACTCAGAGGCATTAATATATTCTGGGCCACTTGATACTGAAGTAGATATTGTGTCTCATTACAAGAGAATGCCTAGCAAAGTTCTCTCCTAAAAAGATGCATTTTAAACAACCTGGACATTTCCTTGCTGATCACATATGCTAAATGCAATACACTGTAAACCCCCATGAGGCTAACTATGCAGTCGGAGTTTTATTGCAAATATACCACCCCTCTGTCTTTCCATCTGTTCATATTCACCTAAAAAATGGTGATATAATTGAGGAGTGCTGCATAAATGACTGGATTCAATTTAAGATGGCAAGAGCCACAAAAGACCTGTCAAATTAATGGAACTAATATTMGACAAAAATTTAAAGACTAATTTATCTAAAATCACAGTCTGCAAAATAATTTCTAAAGGMAAAAAAATCCCACTTCTCATTTTCAGCAGCAAAATCCCACCTTTCATTTTCAGCTCTGCAGAATACTAAGGGTCATGTTAACCATCAGTGTGAGACAAAATAAACCTTAAAAAAGAAGCATGAGTTGTAGAAATAATCACACTGTACCCAYCACACTGCCTATTCTTTGACAAGGTATCTATTAATATGCCTCAATGTGCAGCAGGAGAGTATTTCCCTAGTCAYTGTACACTGTAGCTTGCACCTGTCTAGAAAACCACACTTGACCTATTTATGAGCCCTGATAAGAAATTAATTGTAAGTTTCAGAGCCCAGGCAGTTTATGCAAAAGATATTTGAAAAGCTTTTATCAATCGTTTATGGCATTTGAAAATAGCCTCTGAATATTTTTAAAAAATGCTTATCAGGAGAAGACAGATCCTTTCCCTTCCCTCCAAAACCTCAACCACTGCTCCARACAATGCAKTTTATTTGAGTATTTGAGCATCACTTCACCCATTTCTAAATGAAGTGGTGACACTTACAGCAGCAGCAGTGATTCCTGGGAAGATCCGCAGAAGTCCAACATTCCTGTTCATATTGGTGTGAACTCGAAATTTCTTTTTGGTATTGGGTCTCCAAACYGTTTCCCAGTTTACTATTAAAAGAAATGACCTTTTTAATTTAATATTAAGATGTAGTATCAAGCACACTTGTACTTCATGCTTACAACTCTGCTTTTAAAATGATTCTTAGTTAGGGGATTCATGAAAGACAATGTACTTTTTAAACAGGAAATAAAGGCCTATTTAAGACAGAAGAATTATCAACTGGTCTGGCATAGGTGAAATATTTGTTTGTCATACACTGACCTGAACTTCATTGTTATATAGTTGGCCTGATACAACCCTGGATTCATGTTTAGGAAACAGATCTTCTCAGATGTAAGAGATGACAAATGCAGTTACTGYTGCTGCTAATCACCTCCAGAGTTTGTTAGGTAGTTATTAAAGATTAAATAAAATAGCAAGGATTCAATTAACTCCAATTATACATTTAGAGCCAGAAGCCAGCTGTTTAACTAATAGTTTATTTGTGTTGCATTATTAGGAGCCAAGTCATGCATTATTGATTTCAAAATTTTATTACTTCAGTGTAGGAGCGCAGCACTGGTAGCGCTGATGGCTCCTACAAGGCAGTGGAAGAGTTTTAACAAACAGCAGCCAACAGCTCAGAAGTGTCGTGTCTCCATGAAAATAGACCATGCTGTAAAGCTGCCTGCTTCCCCATGAGTTAAGCTTTTGAGATTTTGGAGAAACTCCAAAGCAGCAAGACAGATGAAAGATCTGCATGCATAATACCAAGTTGCTCTCAGCCATGCAGAGAGTTACTCACACCAATTACTGTTGCAATTTCTTGCAATCAGCAGACAGCCACTTGAAAAAATAAAAAAAAGGAAAAAAAATCAAGAGTACATTTAAAAACCTCCATTGAAGCCTGCTCCACTGCCACATTATCAGAGATACTAAAAACTACATTCCATTAAGTCAGGACAGAATACAGCAGTCTCTGATAAGACTATTTGAACTTTTCTTCCCTGTCAGCAAGCCTCTGCTCTCTCTAAAAAATGCCGTATCAAACGGCAAAAATGACCATCAAACAGGTCACAAGCAGTTGGCTTGGCAGWTTTTTGTCCAACCAGTCACACTTCAGCAAATGGATTTCTACTGCCCTGGGATTGGGARAATGGAAATATGAACCATTTGTACAGCTTCCTTCTTTCTGATAAGCTGCCCAGCACGATTCTGAAAGCACCTGGCTGGACTTAGTAGTTATCCAAATAGTTCTCAAAGGCCTCCCTGAGCCTTCCAGAGCCAGCTGGAGACCTGCATGAGGGACTCAGGTAAGTGCAGAGCCTGTGCATCTGTTCTGCATGAGGTTCATGGGCCTGGCTAACCACATTCWATCATGAGCACTGTGCTTTAAGAAGCAGCAGTGTTAAGCAATAAATCTCAGCCTTCTAAAAACAGGTTAACTCTTTAAAAACGGCCTCCTCTATAAGAAAAGATGGCAATAAAATTGTATCACAGCTTGCTTTCCTTTTATCCTCCATAAGGTAGGAGTCCCTGCCAAATCTTCACAAATGCATTCTACTACGTTTGGCAACTGTGAGCATCCCTGATGCCTGCAACCAACTTGAATGAACTGAGGAAACCTGCCTTGGCATGGAGCACCAAGACACTGCCAAAAGCAGAAGACCAAGGAAAGAGATCAGAGGACAAGTTCAGAAGTCAGACCTGCACCAGGCCTATACCTGTACTCTTGGAGTACGCTCTACCAAATAACATACCATCTCCAAGATAAATTTAATGCATGCAGAAATAGTATAGTGATGTAATTCCAAATTATATTAAAAAAAAAAAAAGATAAAGATTGCCCTGCCCCTGCGTTAACATTCACTTGGTCATGAACCTCATCAGCCTACATAACGTGTTTGGTGCTGCAGACTCCACAGATGTCAGTWTTCCATTTGCCAAACAAGTCTAAAAGGCAGAACAAAAGGCAAATGTGATGCAAGAGCCAAAGACAAACAAATATATATTTAAACCTGACTTCATCTCAGATTTACTCAGAACTGTTGTGAGGCAGGACACCACGCAGGGGAAAAAAAATTAGAACACACCCTTTGCATCCTCTATTTCATAGTTTATATCCAAAAAGTAACAATATTTATGTCACATAACTAAGTTCAAGCACCTTCATTGTACTGAATAAACCAGTTGTCTTGCTCTGTCATATCACACAGTAATCTCCTTCTTTTTGGTAAGTTAAAAAACTCCAGAAACWTAAGAATCACTAACAGCTCTTAAGTAAAAACTCATATACAAACAAGTGAAGTACAAAAGGCTGCATCTATTGGTGTTTACAACAGTTTTTATCTTATGGATAAGACTGATTAATTAGGGATGCTCCGTTTTGGCACAGCACAGAAAACAGTAACTTGCTCTAACTTGGGTGGCCGGGGCTTGTGAAGAGTTTAACAGATACAGCACAACGAATTGTACTTACAAAAGTAAGGAACAAACACAAGCCAGCTGTTGGTGTGGCCCAGCAGAAAAGAACGTTTTTAAAGTGATGTACATAAAATAAAGAAGTAATGGCTATTTACATACTGCACCYATCATGGCTTGGGATAGATTGCTCTGTTCAAGGAGACTTGAACAGACTTAATATCTATTCAAGATATTAAAGCCTTCTGTTTACTCTTCCAAACCAAACAATCACATAAACAATAGTCTGATATTTCCAACCTCCCCCTCCATACTGAACACTATAGCCTCTACAATTACTGCCAAAAAATTGCATCCTTATCTTATACAGCTTTATTCATACATATACACAAAATATGGTGTTTGGTTTAGTGCAAAAAAGCATCAACCTGCCTTAAAACAAAAGTAACTCTGCACAGATCAGAAAGCAGAAACTCCACACACACACACTGTTAAACAGTGCCTGTGTCACAGTGCAGGTTTCAACTTATAACAGGASAGCAGCAACTCAGAGCGACACCTCCCTTAGGAGTGGTGACTGAATTCCGAGTTATGAAATCAAACAAGAAATACAGCTTTTCTTGATTGCAGAGCTCCAGACAAACAGCAGTGCTTTCCTCTCATCCCTCTGTGCTGGGCCATGGGCAAGCCCTATCATTATATAAGCTGCCCCAGCATTCATAGCAATTCAAGCTGAGGGGTGGGGAGCACAGGCCAACCTATTGCTGCAAACTGAAGGAGGCAAATGAGCACAAACCCTTTTTTAGCAGTTTGTTACAAAACAATCAACATCCATCTTTGGGAACAAATATTTAAATTGACTGGTGTTACTGCAACAAGCAAGGTACCCACTTAGAACGGAGTGGGGATGGGGACCAAAAGCACTCCAGTGAACAGAGCTGCCATTTACCTTCATATGTAAATGACCTGGCCTTTCTATACAAATAACCAAGCAAGATGCAGACTTGACCAGTGACTAATAGCTTCTCTCTAATGAGATCTGTGGGTAGATGAGCCCAAATGGGCCTTCTGCTGCTGTGCCACGGGCTCTGTCCCCTGCACAGCTTGTCTCTCATCGTATGGTCCTGTACATTGCACCACTCCCAGGAGTCACATTCATGTGTGATGAAGAAAGTCCAGCCACAGTAACAAAGCAAGTTTCATGTGTGCTTCAGTAGGACAATCAAGAATAGAGGAAAGTGATCAATTGCAAAATATACTGAGAATCTTTACACATTTCAAATAGTTCTCCCTSTCTCTCCTGTTTTCAAAATATGGGAGAAATAAGGTAAGATCTTTTACTTGATAAGCTTTGAGATTTGAGAAATTTTTTTTATTATTTCTATACCATCCATTTCACACAGAGATTTCTGATTCTGCTTCAAAAGTATTTCCCACTGGCATGGGGCTTCTTACTCAGCTCAGGAGTGGGCTAGAATTTTTCATTTTTTACAGGAGTCTCTTGTGCTAAGTTAAAAGTCATAAGGAAGTTGACACACTTGCTCATCTAGAATTGGGTAATGCAACTCTTAGGTGTTGCTAATACAGCTAAGGATCTGGCTGAGAATGAAGCCAGTTATGGGATTAGAAATCCACTGGGAACCTCATCTGAAAAGGGAACGAGATAAAAAATGGATATCATAAATGAAGAAGAGAGCTGGAAGGGTAAGGGAGGGAAGAGGACTAAGCTTCTCCCTCTCCTCTCCAGCTCTAAAGTAGACTGTTACCTTTATATGCTCTACTGAGCTGTGAACAACTTGTCTTCTCCTTCCTAAGCACCAACCCATGATCCCACTATCCTCCCCAGTTCCTCCATCCTGCCACCCTTGTTCTGCTTCCCTGGAATTTTCATTCCTTTGTTAGAAGCAGGGAGCCTGAGGAAGAGTTTCTGCACATGGCCKACTCCTCCTGGCATCCTCGGGCTGCTCTCTGTAATGCTGAATCAGCCAGAGTCAGCCCTGTCTACAGAAGGATTAAGACATAGYATACAAAGTCATTTGGGGGGAAAAAAAAAGCTAAAATATGTGAGATTTGTTTAGTTTGTTTTTAAAAGCCCAAGTGGTTCCTTGTCTTCATGAAAGCTTCATAGAAGGACTGTACAAGCAAACTCAAAGGAGACAGCAATGTTTCAAACAATTATTTTAGACAAAATAAAGCAACACCAGTAGATTGCCCCAACTATAAACTATGTTCGTTCAAAATGAAACAATCCTTCAATAGTGACACCATCATCTTGGATAAATGATGCTACCCTAACTGGGTAATCAACTGAAGCAAATAAAAAWAGAGCCTATCACACCATCAGTTTTTGAATCAGAAATCCCCACTGATCCCAATGAGGCATTTACTGAAAAGATAATGGGACTGAATAWGGGCCAAGGGAAGTGCTTAATAACTTCCTCATTTTTCTACTCTAGACAAGGAATCACGAAACAGATCATTCAAATCCAAGAGAGAAACAGTATGCAATTTGCAGCTTGATTTCATTATTGATCAGTCAGTAAACGGAATTTATTCATACCCTGTTTGATGCAGCTCATAAAAACCCAAGAAAGAAGATTCTCCCAATTTACTGCAACAATCAACTGGCAGCATTTCAGCTGATTTCAAACATCCTATTTGACACAGCACAGTAACACAACAGTGGCAGACTCTCTACCTGAGAGATGTCTTACACACAACTACAGTATTTCACAGGCTTCCTCAGTTTGTATCCGGCTGCTACAAACACAGCACTTGGATCCTGAAACTTTGTTCAGTGACTCCCACTCATTAGGTGGAAGGGATAAGTTTATTTTTCCAGATTGCAGAATGTCTTTCTTCAGCAGTAGAATCCATTCAGAATGGCACACTGCATGGCACAGGGCTAGCTCTCCTACAGCCACCAATGGCACTTAGCAGAAGAATTCAGGAACATCGTCCTGCTACCTTTTTTTAATTTGTAATCATGGAGACTGTCACCAAGTTCTACTCCTTTTTAATACCTAGTCTATCCAAAAGCAGCTCACATATTTTTTAAAACTGTATTTTTGTATGTTTTCTGGCAGCTCCTCATTTGGCTAATTCCAGATGTGCCTCTCTTCTCCCCTGTCCTAAAAGGGTGCCATTTATCCAAGAACAATCATCCAATGACTTTGAAAACGTGTTCTGTAGTTTTTCCCCTCCTTAAGAAACAGACACATAGAAACTACAGGGAGCCTAAGTTTGGGGGGAAAAAAACCTTCACATATTTTAGGTCTGCTGTTGTCAGTGYATTTGCAGTTCAGATAGGTCCTAAATATCCAGTAAAACATCTTACACAATGACATATATCAAAGTGAGAATCTGCAAGAACTCTGCAATGACTTTTTTCCCTGATTTCAGAGCCCAGCATGGTCATTAATGAGATGAAACTCTTTGTACTTTCAGTCCTAACTCCCTCATTTTATCTTTGGAGCAAGCTTTTTCCTGACTCCAGGGCAACATTCCCACTGGTTAGTCTGGATCTCTAGTCAAAGTCAGTCTAGCTCTCATCTATACTCAAKATAGATTCAAAAAGTCTCAGCCTTAGTAATATTTAAACAGATTCAGAGCAGAAAAAATGAAGTCAAGCTACAGGACTTTCAAAGATATTTGACTTTAAAAACAGTATTTCAACTACATAAGCCCAGGCTCTTTTCAGCTACAGTTCTATTGCATGCGGCATAAATTATACAGCTTAAGAGATGATGTTGCTTACTTGTAATATCAACCTCAGCATTTGCAAGTGGAGGCAGGTTAGGTGAGGAAAAGGCATTGAAACTCCCAGCATCCACCTTAGTCACCCTRTTTCCCCTGTACAGTTTATTATAAAAATACAGGCACACCTGCAAGACAAGTAAAGAAACAGGTCTATGAATAAGCCAGTAATTAAAAGATGCAGTAGATAAATACTGTAGTCCATCCTTTATAAAGTGTTTTCTAAATCTTGAAAGCAACTCAGAGGCTAGTAAATGTTTACAAGTCTAACCCTTTCAAAAAGGGTTGGCACATCTGTCACACATTGGTTTAAGAATTTAAGAACAAAACAAGTTAAGAGCTAACTAGTTTCACAATCTTCTCATGAGGCTTAGTCTAGGAGACAGCAAATTTACCTGAGTCCACTTCACAGATGGAGGAAAGAAACTGTGAACTTTTTAATAAAWTCATCAGTAAATGTATAAATTCAGAGTCCAAAACATAACAAAAGGCCTGGTGAAAATGAGGATAATTTCCAAAAGGGCAACCATGTGTAAATAATTGTGTTCCTTCTCAAGTCTATTAAAGTTTGTCAACTTGAAGGAAAAGAGATGCCTCAATGCTGTTATCAGTTATTAAGATCTTGGCCAGTCAGCTATAGCTGTTGTTTTACAAGAACTGGCTTTGTGAGCATGGCAGAAGTAAAACRAGGTGTAACCTGACCCATTTTCTCTCTGAGTTTTGGGCTGCACAGCACCAACACCTTTCAAAGGGTGCTGAGACTATGGAGGTACCTCCATGTTAATTAGATGTATCACCCTCAAAACTTCAGTCTTCAGGAACAGAGCTAGAAGACATTCCTACCAGCTCTACAGTAACAGCAGAACTTCAAAGTAACATTCAGTTAAAAAACTGACTTACAAGTGTTTCAGATCCCACATATTTGCAAGAAAACCTCCAGTTTTAAGTCTGCTACAGCATAAATTTCAGACTTGAGAGTCTTGCTAGATTGTGTAAGGTCAAATGGGATAGACTACARTGAGAACAGCACATATTTTGCCATGCAAGCGCTGTTATCTCAGTGGAATCCATTCATGTTTCCTGCTTAAGTGCAATTCCTTACTGCCTACTGGATTTTTAGTGAGTATCTAAGTATGGGTCCTGGCTAGAGGGAGAAATGCAGCCTCTGAGATGATCTTCSCAGGCAAACAGACCTCAGGAATCACGAACTGCCCAGCCATCAGCAGCGCCCCCAGAAGGTTGTCTCGGCCGTCATTCTGCAGCTCATAAATGGGCACCTGAAGAGCAGAGACAGGAATTACACCCTGGCCCTTATGCAAAGCCTACACAGCAGAAAAAGTGAGTCCAGCTTATGCAATACAAATACATGAATAATTTATGTAACAATGGTTTATGACAAAAAAAAGTTTTCCTTCTTCACCCAAACCATTTTAGACTGCAGCAGATGGCAGGATTTCTCGCTCTGCTTAACAGAATTTTTTCAYCCAAGTGCTTAAATACTAATATTTCTAATTTAGATTTTGCTAATGTGATTGAGAATATTAACACTGGTTCAGGAGAAATATCAAAACTAGCAAGTAGGCATAGTTAAAAGTGACTGGGCATAGGAAAAGTGATGATACAGTGAAAAAACAACATCCCCAGATCATACAGAACTGTCAGTATGGGCTTCACAACAGCTCTCTTGCACCATCTCTCCTCATAGCATGGTAAAACTGAACCAGCAGGTTACTACTGACAGAAAAGGGCAAGATTAAAAACAGAAATTTAGTCTGTTGAGTGATGATTTCTATGCCTTTTCAGACRGCCTCTTTATTAACAGAGAGTGCTTCTTTCAGCAACTATAAAAAGAAAARCCACGTGCTCCCTTTCTGGATCACATGTCAGATAGATCTCCAAGCAATAAAACCAAAAAGAAGAACCCTTGAGACTGTGATGTATCACGACAAGACTGCCCCACGTCAAGACAGCTAGTGGGAGCCTACTCCTTCCTAGACTTTTGTATTTTGACTTCAAATAGACCACATGTGAAAGGGAAGTTATGAGATTGGGGAGGGGAATTTTTCAATGTGATGTTTCATCTCTCCTTTGTGATTAGAGCTGTATTTTACACTCAAGCAAGCTAKTCTAGTAAGACAACCCTTCCCCCTCAGACAATATGCAAAGGGCTGATCTCCAGGTAAGAGAATGAAAATTAATAAATGTAGTCTTTAGAGGAAAGGAAACAGACCATATTAGATGCTTTGTGGAACAGAAACGACCAAAAACGCATCTAATGCTTTAAGTTKAGTAAAAAATTATAAAGAATGCAACAATGAGTAACATAAGTTGATATAACAACCGATGAAGTAAAATATATTAAGCTTCAGGGCTTTTAAAGAAAAGAAAGCCAACAACCAGTGGCCACCTGAGGCTGTAAAAGTGCTTCTCATATAAACTATTTAATAGACAATGGCCAATGACAAGCTTTTATATCTTTCTCTGAATCATCTGGCCCCAGCTATAACGAACTTCTGCTCTGATTTGTTGTAAAGTCATTAATGATAAAATTATGGGGCASATCCTCAGCTGGTGAGCCTGTCATTTCCCACTCATTTCTATCAACACCGTGATCATTCACCCTGGCCAGGGGCCTGCCCTGCACTGCTAAGCTGATAATCAGGACACAACCAAGTTCTGCATGTAAAAACCAAAAATATGGATTCCTGCTTCAGCTTGAAATGAATTGTATTACCTGAGATCCTGTCAGAACAACAGTCTTGCCCAGATTCTCACACATGAAGGACAAGGCTGAAGCTGTGTATGCCATAGTGTCGGTACCATGCAGGATCACAAATCCATCGTACTTCTCRTAGTGCTCCTGGAGGTGGAGAGACAGTTTTCACTCTGTTAAAGTGATGCACCAGCAGGTGAGGTGCACGGTGCATTACTTTCACTAACACCAGCAACAGCACAATGCTTTATAGGGTACTGCACACACAATTCCTCCTAAAATTATCCTGTTTCCAGTTAAAACACAATTAAGGGTTAATCAGACACTAAGCACTAGAGCCAGTAATTCTAATTATGGAACAGTCAAAGGGATTCTACTATGTATACATATTAATGCAGCATTTTTAAACCAGAAGACTGCTAATTAAGAAAAGCTTAGCAATGGCTTTAAACAGGAATGTTAACATATGCAAATTGGTYGTATAGTCTGATTTCTTGTTGCTGCTTTTACTTCAGGGATTACATCATTTACAGGAACAGATTAGGCAAACCACGGCTATCATAATATATGGYGAAAAAAAGTCCATTTAATCCGTGTGGCCGACAGGCAAACTACCAGTGTMAGAGTGCCCTCTTCTGATGGAAAGCCATCCTTTCCATAGCAGAAACGTGAGCAAGAGGCTTCCTGTCCATTAATGAACATTCACCTGCTGTTTTTTGAGAAGGGCCTTACACTATCAGGCACATGCATTATCAAAATGATTTTTTAAATTATTTTAATCTACATAAAATTGTACACAGGAGGTGGGTTTTCTTTAACACAAAGCCATGAATCACACTGCTCATGCTCTTAGAATAAAGTCACCTGCTGGCTTTTGGAAGAGAAAGGAATTGGTTCAGCTACTTTAAGAATGATGGACATAGCAAACATGTAGGGAGRGACACCGATGTAATTTGGTAACATGGAAAGGATTACACAGAACTCCTAAACAAGATACATGAAATGCCAGCATGGGGAGGAAAAAGGAGGTTTAAACAAGATTTCTTTTCAATTACACTCCTTATGTTACACTAGGCACACACACTTGTCACCTCCTGATAATAAGGTCACCTACAAACTCATCTGTAGGTTCCTACTGGTCCTTGTGCTATTTCTTCACCGATACTCATGTCTACCTGTTGCTGCCTACTGGAAGTTTCAGGGCATTTCTGCTTATCTCTTACAACTGGGCCAACGCAACAACTGCCAGTGTTGCAAGGTCTTTCTGCAGGCCAAACTACAATGTGATGCAAAAMCCATGCTGTAGCCATTCACCAAGGCAGCAACAAGGTAAGGAGGCTTCCAGAAGGGCCAAGATCACAGAAACAGACACCTGTCCTCTCTAAATCAGTACACTCACAAGTATTTTCAGCCTTATGAACCTTTTTAGATGCAAAAGATCATGGCTTGGTTTAAGCTACATAATGTAAAGGATCAGGTTGCCAATTAAGGAGATATCCCACGGAAACATTTTGAATGCTTTAGTTTGGAAAATCATTAGCATGTTACAGCTGTGCCAGGCATGTGTCCAAAATGAACACAAAGTGTCAGTGTGTGTACACAGACTGGAGAGTTGAAAAGGTTTCTTTTTTTTGCCTTCTCAGCGCACTTCATTTGGATTACACAAACCGGACATACAGAGAACATGCATTCTGTGTACAAGAAAAACACTACTTTTTTTTTGTAATAAAAATATGCCAATAAGAAAAAAAGAGAAAATGTCTCCTGTTCAGGCATGGGATTGCTGCCTTCCCTTGGCCCTGGACTCTGCCCAGTTGCACCCCTGCACCTTCCTAGAGATTTTCCATGTACACACCAGCTCCATCTCTTCTTTGACAGGACAAGCAACCTCCCTAGTTTGGTGGTTTCAAGATTAGAGAACCTAAAGATGAACAACCGTTACCTGAATCTTCAGCATCATTCCCTGCATTATTGAACTGTTCACATGCACTGCTACAGTGTGGTGGAAGAAGGGAATTTACACTATAAAGCCCACTATCATAGAGTGAAAGAGCAGTATCTTCCTAGCCCCACAGTTATTTATTTCTGTCAGCTATGTATGAACTCCTGGTGTGAAGCATTTGAAGTGTTTTGCAGTTTTGCTTTTTTAAAAGCACACAGCTGAGTTCAGACAAGGGACAGGAGCACAGAAATGCTGATTTTTTTATTCTAGAGAAGGATGTAATGAGTTTATCTGTATATGCAGAAATATCTTAGGCTTTAAACGTTTTCCACTGTGGGAAACCTACCCATGGTAGCAATTTTTTCGACTGGTTTCAAAGTCAAAGCAAGTCAAGTCCATGTGTGTCCAGAGCAAGAAAGGCATGAAGACATTAAATTATTTTCTGTGTCAATAGCCAACTATTAAGCTAATTGAACACTCAAATGATGTGTAACTAAGCAGCCCCCAATTAAGTTACCCACACCTAAGGCTTTTATTCAACACTTTAGGACACCAATTTCAAATCAAGGTTTTAGGACACATCAACCTACATACTACATACCTTATTCAATCATAGCTGCAATTTTTCTATTCATTTTATTGTATGGAATTATGGCATGGCTTATCCTTGGAAGAATAATATAATTTTCAGCAGTTTATAACATTTTCAAACAAAAAAAAATTCTGCAAACTTTGCAAGCACAGTACTTGTTACTTTTCAAGTAACTAATTAAGATACTTAACATTTACATTTGAAGAAACAAATAAACATGAACAGCACTACTGAATTGTTTTATCTTGATAAGAATACTAGTTATACTGGCGGTTTTCTTTAAGTGAAAAATAAATTCGTATCCCACACCACTGTACCTTAAGTTTCTTTGCAATTTTGGCCCAATCATCTGGTGTCATGTTGGAGGAATCAAGCAGTGGTGTGAGCTCGATGATTGTGTAAAAAATTCTCTTGTTTTGCTTAGAGATACTATGAAGAAAGAGAATTGGGAAAAAAACATTCGTTAACATAGCGTTAACATAATCTCATCACTTCTGATTTTTTTTAAATCAGTAGTTTTTACACTTTTCCTCCCCATCCCCCAAATCTAGGTGAAAAATATTTTAAATCAGGAAATTCATTTCCAAGTTCAGAAGTTCATGGTTTAAAACATAAATACCTAAATTTAATTTAATTTTAAATACAACTTGCAAGGCAGAGAGGAGCTGTCAAACCTAAAGTCAGGAAAGACTGACTTACCCAGACTTACACTGTTTACATTTGGAACTGAGTTTTAACAAAAGTCAATACCAAGCCCTAAGGTTTAAAAATGGTTTGTAAGCTATTGAGAGGAATCCATAAAGCTCCCAGTGGTTATAAGGGGGTCAAAAGAGAGTAGCAAGAACATTTTCTTCCTTTAATAAATATAAATAAATACCCTATAATAGATACTCTTTCCTGACACAAAGGGTATCTTAAGGGCCTTATGACTGGGATTCATTTTTGCAGCTTTTAGAARATTCAGTTTTTCTGACCTCAGATCTCAGAATAAACCTATCTTGGTTCTTCAAGTGAAYTGCTGTCTTTGCTAACAGGCTAACTTTGTAAAAGCCTGGTCCCAGCCTCTCAGACCTGCTGTCACCTTGTTAAGGAAGTGTTCTTTATGGTACCAGCTGTCCCTTGYTATGTAGAGTCTAAGGATGTGTTAATAGCAAAGATCTCAAAATACTGGCATAGTTTGAAAACAGAGACCTCAGGACCATAAACAACTCACCAGTGATCAATTCCTGGCCACTGTACAAATGCAGCCTTGRCAGCTGGGAAAAACTGCTCCAAGTGTAAGAAAAACAAGCCTTAGCAACTATGACAAGGAAAAAAACCCAAACCAAACCAAAAGTACCTGCGGGGATGAGGAATGTGACACTTCCAGACACCATATAGTGTGAAGCCCAGCAGATGGAGACCTAAGATTAAGAAGTGTCTAGACACTCAAACATCTATACACAATTCYAGATTTGGAGAGGCCTTATCAAAGGCAGTGATGGCTGTGGAATCACAGTGRGGCTGTTCTAGCTCCAAACATGCTGTCTGCTCTCCCTGCCTGCCTCCAAGGACCACAGCTCTCCCTTTCTCCACCTGCCTCTCTCAAGAAATCTGACTCTTCAAACACCTTTGATCTRGCAGCCAAATGGACAGCCCACAGAGCATGTATCTTACCCCACAAAACATGCTCATTTATCCACATTAACTTTCGAACCTCTCAGAATAAAGTCAACCACATATAAATTCAATTTGGCAGKTTAGATTTGGGATAATAAAAGAACCCTATTACTAATATTTTCTCCTACCTTTCTGAAGCTTCGAAGATGAAAGAATATCCATAATTTTCAACCATTCTTACAGCTGAAATATCTTTCTATTTCCAAATGTGGCAGCCAACAAGCAGACTACAAAGAGCTGCTAGCAGCCAACTCTGCCCTTCCTACTCACTCTTCCAGGCAGAGCCATTCAGAGCATGTTGAACAGGATCACCTTCAGATGACCTGAATGACTGGATGTTCCCTGTCAGCTGTTAACTGTGATAGATACTTCAACATTTACACTGGAAGACAGTCAAAGGCTATGAAAAACATCAGGATATTGCAGGGATTTGAAAAGGTTTCTGAGATAATGGGCTTAGAGCATGAAAAAGTTGATTACCTTCTCTCAGCATTTGCAAGTTTTGTTCCCATTTGGAATTCTAGTGTATATTTACACAATATTAACATATTAACAATACAAACCATGAAGTGAATTTCAGAGAATCCCAAATGCTTTGGGTTGGAAGGGACCTCAAAGAACTACTAGTTACACTCCCCAGCAAATTTGCTGAGGCTGCACTCAACCCCTCTATGTCATTAATGAAGATGTTACAACAATGAAGATGAAACAACACTCGTCCCAATATGGACCCTTGAGAGACACCACTTGTCACTGATGTCCATCATGACTCTGAGCCATTGACTGCTCCCCTCTGGCTGTAACCATCCAATCAATTCCTCATCACTGAACAGTCYACCCATCAAATCCATCTCTCTCCAGTTTGGAGAGAAGGATGTTGTAGGGGAACACATCAAAGGAGCCCAGTTAAAGCGATGCTAGCTGTCCCAAATCATCTTCCTATCCTCCATGCACCTTAGAAGAGCTTCTACGAGGCTCTGTTTTATGACCTTCCCAGGCACAAAGGGGAGGCTGATGGGTGCCATGATCTTCATTTCTATCCTTTTCAAAGATGGGTACAATATCTCCCTTTTTTGAGTCACCTGAGACTTTTAGTAAAACCACCAGACCCTTCCCCTCCCCATGAAGCCTGTAAGACTGTTGCATAATGCAGAGAGAGCATTTAAACAATGTGTTTAAACTGACATACTGTACCTAAGAAGTCAGACTTCACATGAAAAACTGCCTTGCTAGATATCACATTTACACATGCTGAGTAACTTTGGAAGTCAGCTGGAAATCTGTGACACAAAAGCTCCCCTGAGAATGTGCTGTATAAATAAAACATGACATCCTGATACCAGAAACCAGCCTTGTCTTCAACTTCTGATGCCTCTCTTTTTAATGAGATCATGCCATTCCTCTTATATTGAYGTTACACACAGATATACAAAGTTCACAAAATCTTCTCCTCTCAGGAACTCACAATATTTCTCAACCACCTAGTTAAAATATCACCTAGCTAGCACAAAAGACAAGATGGCAAATTGCCATAACTAACCTCCAGAAACAGCACTCAGCAGTGCCAGAAAAACAAAACTAGATTAGATTTTAAACTTYGGTTTTTAATGTGAATGATTGTTTTAAGCTTTTCTGGTTTTCATGGAAAAGATGTGCCAGGAAAAGTATATTTAGGACTCATATGGGTATATTAGTGCAGGTTTTGTTATGTTTCTAATCTCTTAAGTATTTAGAAGTTATTCATGCACAGCATCATAATAAAGCTCCATTTTTCTTAGTGTAAGCATCGTATTTAACACAAACAGTATATTCATATAAATACTACTGGACCAGGTGTCCATTAGTTTTTCCCTTTACTCTTTTTGCTGCTATCTGCCTTTTAAGTGGTTACTTTTAAAAGCTTTATATAGAGGCTTCAATAAAAACTAGAAAAATATTAATAAACATTTTCTTTTCTTTGAATGTCCTGGTTTTCTCCTTAAATATTACTGAGTATCTGTTTTGACTCTTACAGCAAACCAGATAAAATCCTATTTATTTTTGAACAACTCCGTAAAATCATCCTTTGTGCAAAGTTAGCATATTTACAGGAGTACAGTCATTCATCACAGCTGGGGAATATTTCAAATCAGTATACCACCCTCTAAATAAAACCTATAAGATTATTAATCATTGCCCAACATGCAGATTAATTATAAGCTCATAGTTTATTATCATAATGTTGCATAAATTTGGGAAAAACAATCACCTTTTAGGGTTTGTAAAAACAGAAGGCCTACAGAATTAAAGCATGAGGCCTATTCACAGATGCATTAATTACATGCTACTTTTTCAGACATATGCTGAAGATAACTCACATGGAGCTGTATATCCAGTTTTCTTAGTTTCCGTAGAATTTGTACAGCAGCAAATTAATATACAAAAGAAAAAATCTGGGAATAGATTGCTCAGAATGGTTATCTGTTGCCCAATTAAAAATTATTTCTAAGGCAGTTCTAAGGCATTTCATTGCAAATATATCCAAACAAGTATTTTCTGTCATGTCCAACATGGTGGACGTTTTTCTTTTAAACTAATATAAACATTATTGCTAATGTCATTAAGGATTTTTCATGTCAAATGTCTAGAGATGTAATTACCTGAAAAATAACAAGATACTCCCTAACCCCTCCTCTCCCCAAGGAAGTTGTACTTACGGGAGCACCAATGTGTTCTCTGGAAATTCATGGGAGTTATTCAGTTTTGTTTCCCGGGCATATGCCTCATCATGCAGCATTGGCATCGTTTTCAAGCTGTGTACTAATTTATTGGCCTCGGGAGCAAGACCTTAAAAACAATGAATAAAGGAAATAAATGAAGGAGGAGGGATGGAAGAAAGCGAGTGACACAATAAGGAGGAAAGAAGACACGTTCAACAGCAGTTTGCCCATTCTTCCAAGTAAAGTTTAACAGTCTATTGCCAGTTTAAAACCATGAAAAATGAACATAACTAGTAAATATTCATGCAGTTATTCTTTTCTTGACTTGATATAAATAAATCTTTTATTTAAGTGAAATAATGTTTCAAACCTCCTCCACATCAAACTTTTATGCTCTACCTATTTTTCATTGTTGCTTGTCTGCAAATACTGATCAGAAGCAGGGACAGGAAGCCAATTTTTGTGCAATTGTAGTGGAAAGCACCATTCTCTTTCACATTTGCCATAGCTATTACTACCTAGTGGTAGGAGACTTAAAAAGCACCCAGCACTATTTTTTACTATCAAAATGTGATACACGCTAGATACTTCCCACTGGCAGGTTTAGGATTGAACACCTGAACTGAAAGAAAGGTAAAAGGGTGCATAAACTGCTGAACAGAAAAAGTTGAAAGCGTGGATGCATCTCAAACTCTGCTCTCCCTATCCTTGCCCATGATGGGGTCTGTCTGTGGCAGGGACCCCAAAAGAGCTGCTGTTTAAACTAGCATAGGAACACATTTTGTGTCTCGTGGACCTGCAGGTGTCCTGTTTGCAACCAGGTATTTCAGAGGGAATCTGCATGCCATTCTCTGTTAGCCAGAAAGGCACCTCATGTCGTGATGTTACAGTCCTCAGCATCATAGAACTGAGCTCACCTGTGAACCCAACCTTAAACTCAGCTCCTAATACTCTGTTTCAGGAATGACAGTGACAGTCCTGGCATCCACCCTGTTTTTCTGAAGTCTTGACTTCTTGAGATGGTTTTCCTTCAAGGAATTTCCAACAGAGGTACTTTCCTCTGGACTTTGAGATTCTACAGTCAGGTTCAGTTTAATCTCAGTCTTTCATATCACCTATTCACATGGTGAACAAACTATTGAACCTCATTATTCTACTTCTGTTAGTTCTAGTTATTTCTAATGTGAGGTCAGGGAATTCTCTCCTACTTCGTAGTTCTATTTAAACATGATTCTCATCCAAGCTGGATTCTGCAATTTTTTTGGTTCACCTTCAAACAACAAGATTTATTTTAAATACTCAAAACACAGAGAATATTTTCAATGGTATKTCTTCTTCATTTTATTTCCTAAGCTGATGGAAAAATCCTTAAGAACTCTCTAATCTCCCTCTTGGCTTGCCTTAAATGAAGAAGCAGTCCTCTTCATGGCCAACTTCCTCACAGGACAGCAACATCATTTGAGTGGATTTGTCTGGATTACTGCCGTAACACTTTGTTTTAAAAAATATACTTAAAACACTTCCAAGCCTTGGATGTTTCATTCATTCAGCTATAATCYCTGCTTTCCCTGTGAAAGATGTTCCTAGCTTAGTCACAAAACAGCCACTTCTGTTGTACTTGGGCATTGAGTCATTTTGGCTCAGAAATGTAGCCCAGTTTCAAGTGTTTCCTAGGTGTTTTCTGATTATTTGTCTGTTTGTCTAGTGTTCATCTTGCTCTGAATATTGACAATGGATTAGACTGAGTATTTTTTGTATTTGCCACAGGAAGCGGAGAGTGATGTACGTTAATATTCTTTAATCCCTTCTCTATAAACAGCGGTTCCTCATCTCTTAATCACCAATCTGTCAGGATTTTTCTGTAATTGCTTGCACTGAATGTAAACCTTTTTTTAAAGGTATTCTGCAGATGTATCCAAGATGACCCACTTAGAACAGTGATTTCTGCTTTACAGCTTCAAGGAGCAAGCATGGGGGAACTCAAGTGCAACGTTTTAAGAACACTTCTACTTTATTATGCAGGGAAAACAGCTTTTGTGAGCCAAGCTTGTTGACCAAGTATTTGAAGCAACGTCACCCCTGCAGAGAAGAGGCAGGCCATGTGACTCGTCCAAACAGCTCTCATCAACTTWTGTCCTTTCCCTCCTTAGCTGGCCAGCCCTTGCATCACAGAGTGGGCAGACAAAGGCRGGAGAGCAAACAGACACCTGTGGTCCAGGAGAACAATCATAGCTCTGTGTCACCTACAGTCCAGGACTGCTTTTCACTCTGGTGCTATAGACACCACAGTTATAGCTGCCTGCCAAACAAGATATCCCAGAATCTGTGCTTCTGCAGAGAACAGGGACCAGAAATATCAATTTCAGCAGCTGCAGTACTCGGAGCTTTCAGAAATAAGGTAGTCAGATTTCAAACATAAAAAGCTTTGGACTACAGCAGTCAGTCTTTTGGCAATCTAGTACATCCAGAAAAAAAAGACAAATAACTACGTTACCTAAGCAGACTATTGCAAGACAGGTAATCTTTCTAAGGGTATTTATCTTAGTTCTATTTCGATTTGTTGGGGGTTGTTTTCCTTATTACAGGTAAAAGCTAGAAAAGAGACCCAGCCTGCATGCCCAGGGAAAAGATCTTCCTGAAGGAACCAGAACAAACTTAATGGAAAGATCACAATCACAGTAACCTCAAACTGGAGTGCAGAAAGGTTCTCTTTCTGAAATGAATACTGATGAGCCAAAAGAAACCAATGTAGGAGGAAATAAGTAGGAGTAATAAAAAAAAACAACTGAAAAAAAAAACACTTTAAAAAAAACACTACTGAAGTGGCTTGACAGCAAAATATGAACACTGAGAGAGTCTGCACCTGAGTCTGGTTGTCATCCAACTCACACAAACTGAAATAGACTATTCATCCTCTGAAAACGACTCCTGCACAGGTAACACGTAGGTGTGCAGAAATTCCAACAGGTCCAAGACATGCTGAAGTTGCCAGATAAGCTACTTCTCTTCAGTGTGCTTGAAGTAAAATACTTGTGGCTCTACAGAGGGCTGTAAACAGGCACTTTCCATCCACTGATTAATAAAAGCAATGAGCATCTATTGTATCTTCCCTTGAAGCATGCTGCCTTTCCCATGCCCTTTCACCAACTTCTGTCTGAACACTAAAGACTGCCAAATATTCTGAAAGAGGTACTCTGGCTGCTCTGCAGCTAGATCTGGGTATGAAAAGCAGCTCAAAACCTTCACTGGGATGCAGCAAGTCAGCATCATTGGATCATAACTGTTAGATTGTTTGCACATGCTTTAATGATTGATACTTGTTAAGCAAAAGGAAAAAAAAGGATACAGGATGAGAAGAGRTTATAAAGTTCATTCATAAAAGAATGAGACACGTGATTATGATTTATTTACTTAAAAGAGGCATTTAGAAAGCTGAGGCAATAAAAGCAGGAAATTACTTTAGCATAAACAATGCAAACTGAGAAAGGCAAGTCACCGCACATCATTGATATACAGACTTTGTTTTCACAATTTTGATAGATTAAGCACAAAGATGAACCAATAAAAAACAAAGAGCACCCTATAGCATCTTTCCTGTAATAAAGATCACCCAATCACTGTCTTCTGAGAGAAAAGCACATACATTAGAAAAAAAATCAAGTGCAAGAAGCTCCAAGGTGAAGCCCCAAGTGTTTTAAACCCACAAATGAGTAGCAGAGACAGTATTACAGGCAGGAGCATGACACTGTAGTAGGGATCACAAGTAACCACGCTTCTGAATCTAGACAGACACAGGCTCTGGAAGCCCTGGGATGCTCCACTGCCTTTCAAGTACAGGAGGAAAGAAACTAAATAGATATTCATCAAATCTGGACTGTTTCCCTCTCACTCCCACTCCTTATGTTTCCTTTTAATCCAATGCTGGCAAGCACACAGCACTACAGCAAGTCAGACGTGACTGAAATCCATTCTTTTCCCTGCACACATTAGTGGGTTGATGTTTCTAGCACCCCTTGGGATCTGTGCATACTGAGTGATGATCTAGGGTGTGCTTAGGAGGCACCCCAACCAGCTCCTGGAGTGGGGACCTGTGGAGGTGTCAGGTGAGTTAGGGCATCTACCTGCTGACATTTAGGAGCACCTGAAAACACACAGCATATACCTATTGGTACCTAAGAAGCCTTCAGATAAAATGCAGGCATTATACTGACACATCTCAGAGTTTAGTATTGGATGTACACATTTTCCAGCTGCTAGAGGAGAGTCTGGCATATCTAGCCCTTTCATCAATGTATGTCTCCCCCTCCCTTGGTAAGGTAAGGCAAGGCAGAACTCTTCAATGATATCATGAAGGAATCCACGAGCTGGTGAGAGAGCAGCAGAAACCTGTCCCAAGGCAGGTGAACACTGACACTGCGTGTGACCTCGCTCATGCTGACACCTGGCAGCTGCCACACTCGCATCCGCTGCGCCTGCCAGGTCACCACWGGAAAATCCTTGTCACGGCCATCACCTCCAGCGGCCCACGCTCTTCCTAGCAGGAATGCCAGGCACAGGCTCTCAGGGTGGCCGGTGACAGCGGCTCATTTAGGGCTAAAAACAGCCTGCATGACTAATACGATTACGCTGGTTTCATTTTCAGCGCGCGAGGTAGGGCAGAAAGGACTCACGCTGCAGGAAACACGTTGTCCCCTGCCAAAAGCTGCTGCTGCTCGCTGTGACGCTCACAAGGATGCCCATCAGCTGAGCTACCGAGTGACCCAGCTGACGGGAGCCGGGGATTAGGAGAAGCCTCTCACACCAGCGATGCCGCTCCGCAAACCGCACCGGGTCCCCGCGGTCCCTCACGGCCAYGGCCAGCCSCGCTCCCCGCAGCCACCCCCGGCAYCCCTGCCCCAGCCCCGCCGCCCGGCCCCTCACCCTTGACGTCCTGCACCATGCCGATGGTGCCGCCCGTGTTGATGACCAGCACCCGCGCCTCGGCCTTGGCGGAGAGGGCCGTGGGGCAGCCGGGGCGCTCCTGGGGCCGGGACCCGGCCAGGGCTCTGCGCAGGGAGCGCTGCTGTCCCGCCGCCGCCTCCTCCATCCCGCCGCAAGATCCGCTACCTCCCGGCCGCCCGGACAACGGGGAGTTATAGGGGCGGGCGGGCGGTGGCGGGGCCGCCCCTTYCCGCTGCCCCGGGGGCGGGGAGAGCCGCCGCGCCCGCCCGCCCGAGCGCGGAGAGCGCCCGTGAGGGGCAGCGGGGCCRCGGCGGGGCTGCCCCGGCACCGCCCCCTGCACTTTGCGCCGCGGGGCAGCGCCAAAGCCCTTCATGCTTGAAGGAGAAAACAAGAGCAGCGGCWGCCCGGCGTTCTGGGCCTGGCCAGGAGAGAGGGGAACCCGGAGCTCAGGGCCAGCCCGGCAGCGGCACCTGCGTCCTCTCCTTTTCCTTCAGGGGAAGAAGGCGGGAGCTGCCCCTGCGTACCTGGCCTCAGGGGGCTCCTGCCTACCCAGCGCCTCCAAAAAGAGACAGCGTGGYGTGGGCAGCACCCCTTCCCCTCTATTCCACCTTCCTAAAGCTACACCCTCGGCTTCCATCCAGATTTCTCGCAAGAAAGGGAATTTTCCAGTTTCAGGCTGCACCGGGCCCCGGGCTAAAGGGTGACAGTGCCTGATGTATGTACAGCTGTAACACAGAACACAAGGGTTGTGTGGGAAAGGTCTTGGGCAAAGACGAGAGCTGGGTTTTTTGCAGCTTGCAAACCCACAACCTATTCAGACTGATCTCTTACTTAATCAGTCGTCTCCTGCAGAGTGGCAATATTATCAGAGATTATCACAAGATGATAGAATKATTTGCATTGAAGGGACCTCAAAGACCCTCACCTATGCTGCTGCCCTGGGCAGAAATGACCATCAGATCGGGTTGCTCAGCCCACAAACTCCTTTATTCGAGCTCTTCTGTCCCTTGAAGGACATTTACCCTCAAGGATTTCATGGTATTTCATGGAAACCCTTGACCACAGAATCTTTCTTGGTATAGCCAGATCCTACATGGCATTGTGAAAGGTAACTCCTGTTTCTCAACAGKCTTGCCAGAAGTGCTCAGGGTAAAACAAGCTGAGACGCACAGTTGTGTGTGGGCTGATACCACCTCTATCCATGTAGCTGAAACCTCTGAAAAAGAAATAACAGAAAAGAGGAGGGGGAAGCTTAGTACACCAACCTCAGACACTAAATATTTGTCTGTTTTATCCTGATGATCATGTCTGCTGTCATTTGCCCCATCTGAAAAAAAGCTGATTATCACCAGGAGCTGAATGTCATGAGCTCCAGTTCATATTTCACCTTACCAACGATGTACCAGGTATCTCAGATCTTCCTCTGTCTCCCTGCAACAGTCATCCTCATCCTAAGCTTTGAGGCATACAAGGCATACCTTCTTCAACTCAGGTACTTCAGTATAGAAATATTAAGCTTCAAAACAAAATGCAAATTTAGGTTTTCATGTCTCAGTCAGAATAGCAGATACAAAATTGCTCTCTAATCCAGATGTATCTAAAGGAAGTGAAGGAGGCATGATGAAAAAGGTGATGTTACAGAAAAGGTTTTTTACAGAAAAAAWTAGAAATGTGTACCTTATGTACTTGAAGAGATTAACTGTGGAAAGGGAGGCAGATTAAGCTCTGATATAAAACAAATTATTAAACCTTCTACTGTCGAGTTCAGCTACTGGTTTTACTTCTAAGAATTGCATTTGGAAACTATATGGTAGTTTCTTTTGAGGATCTGGTAGGAGATCGAGTATGAGAAGGCTGGAGTTGTTTTCAAGGAAATCTGATAAATCCTGAGGTCTGTTGTCATGAGATTATTACTGGCCAACTATAAAGCCAAATCAGCAAAGCAACTGGCTAAACCCCAACGAGCCAGTTACGGGGGACAGTAACTGCTGAGAAGCAGCATCTGCAGGAGCTGATGAGTAGCTGCTGCACAAGTAGCTTGGGGCTAAAGWAGTCACTTAAGTGCCTGAGTTACTCAAAATGCCAAAGGAAGAACATGCTTCCTRTGGGAAAGTGATAGGGACTTTCTGTGGCTCCTAGTCATATGAACTTAATTTGTACCCTGCACAGCAACTTCTAAACGAAATTTAACTCAATTTCAAGGAAAAAATAGGGATTGTGGGATAGTCTAAGCAATTTCTTCTACTTCCAATTTCTACAACTTAGTACTCCAACAGAAATAAATTTTACGTACTCCCCCCAAGTCGTGGCACAGAATTCCAGATGCGGTCTCACAAATGCCAAGTAGAGGGCAGTAATCATTCCCCGCTATCTGCTGGCTACAATTGTCCTGCTAGTGCAGCCTCACCTTCACTTTCATCGCTGCAAGCATCTTTGCTGCTTCATACATGACTTGTCCACAGGACCCCCAAGCCCTTGTGGCACAGCTGCTACTTAAATTTTTTTATCTATACTGTAGGCTATTGAAAAAAACCCAGCAGTGTCTGAAGGCAGAAACAAACTGTGTAGTAACTGCAGCTGCWAGAGTACACTATGTGTATTGACATATCCACAACACAAATTTCTAAATAAACAAACAAACATTATGCATCTGCTGCAGGGAAACTTTTTTTTCAAAAGGATGAACAATTTGCATCTAATTCTTATTATGTATCAAAGAAATGCATCCCACTTCTTCATATATTTCTAGCACAGATTTCAAAGCATCTTTAATTGTTGTACCCTTTTCCCTACTCAGAGMAAAAAAACGTAATCAAGATCACATTAAAGAAGAGTCTTTAACTCTACAGAAAGGTCATTTTAGATTCTGTGGGAATGTCTCCAGAAAGAACAAAACTGAAGTTCCATTAGAGCAGGATTACTGGAGTTGGTCAGGAATTCAACACTTTCTTTCACAGAATAATCAGCTTTTGAAAATGTTTCTGGAAAAAAAAAAAAGTAAAGTTGTTGGTTTTTTTGGATTTTTTTAACATTACATATTGTTTATTTATCTTGGGTTTTTCCATAAAATATATTTTTATTTTAAAAAATCAAAACTGTATACTATTAACTGCATACAMCTGCTAATCACTTTGTGTGTTGGAATACAGAATTCTGAATGGCATCCTTGGATTARAGAAGTGACCCAAATAAATTCCCCTGTGAATGATGCATTACACAAAAAGAAGGGTGAAGGACAGGAGACAAGTGGTTGCACTTTCAGAGAAACCAACAACAGAATTCGTAAGAATAACACATAAATAAGAGATCCTGACAATAGAAAAAGAAACATAATGGAGATGTTCAGAGGATTAAAACACATGCCTTTCCCTGTAATGATGCAACAGGCAGCAGATGAGGGCAGAGAACTCAAACTCAGAATTTTAATTCAGGCTGTGCATCTCAGAACAAAAGCTAGGAAGCAACAAAAGTACCACTTTGTTGTTTTGAACATTGTGTATTAAACAGGACTAGACTGAGAAATGAGTGTGTGGGACCTGAGTCAGAGAAACAAACAATGCAGACCCTTCAAGGCCTGAAAAAACAGATGAAAAACACTGCCACAATGTCCTACTTGGGGGAATGCTTTTTAGCAACTATTAGCCAACTAATGAAAAAAGAATTTCATGATGGCTTTCTCCCTAAAAAKATTTTTAAGTAGAGGACTTTATGCATTTGGGGTATATTTTTGATAAATAATACACAGTACATTGATTTGTTCTATGCACCTTACAAGGTACTTTTCTTTCTGGTTTACACTCAAAATTATTTATACAAACCCCCAAGATAGAACRTAAAAGATTTAATGCATCTTGTAAAAGAAAAAATAAACAAAACAATGCTAATATTTTTTTTTAGAATTTAGCTGGACTGCATTCCTCAGTGGGGTAGCACYGCATCTGCCTTTGGCCTAAGCTGTTGCTCCATACTTGACTAGCTTTAAAGGTTCTTCACAAAATGCAACGTGACAACGAGTTCCATCATCTGAGTCTTGACATTTCAACTTTCCCACCTATAACACAAAGGCACTTTATTGATTAAGGTAAAATAGCAACAGTACAACAGCTAAGACTTCAGGAGTCAGAATAGGTCAGTAGTAGGAAAACACAAAGATAGACGTTTCTGCTKTGTCAGCTTCAAAACCATAACTACAAGGCATTAGTACCTCATGGCTGCTCACAGGCTTAAATTAAATGGTGGTGTCAGTCAAATAATATCAAAGATACATGGTTACTCTTCAAAAYACTTAAAAGTATGATTTCATAGATATTGATGGACAGATTAAGAAGTAATTGCTGTGATGGCAGAAACTCCTTCCAACTAGTGAGTGCCATTGTATTCCTTCTAACGTGTGGGATGCTATTAGATACAGAACATTAAATAACCACTTTCTACTATTGAATGCCACTTTGCTGTTCAGCCATGTGCAGGAAATCTCTTTTAAGACATCTCTTATTTCTTGTGAATTCTATTGTTGGCTTCTCTGGAAAAGATGCTACTTCTATCTTCTGCCCTCCACCCTACAGTTTGCACAATGAATCCTTCCTAGATATAATAGTGCAACTTTACTGGAGATCACTTCTGTAATCCAGAAGAGCTTTTGTTTACAATGCAAAGAGAAAATTGAGTTACCAAGAAAAGGAAGGCCAGAGATAGAATTTGAGTAATGAAAGGATGGTGACTTTCTAGGGCATAGTGAGTTCAGTCCCAACAGGCTCTGCCTTGCTGGGCCCATGGTCAGGTGTCTCAGGTTTATTTACAGTGGCCACCTCCTCCTGCAGAACTCTGACGTGCCCAAAGTGAGAACTGGGTGAGACAAAAGACTGTTAAAGGGTCACACAAATGATGGCCCACGTGAACAGAATTGTCTTGGAGAAACTACAGAAAAGCTGCAGCTTGCTAACCAAAGGTGAGAGCCTTTTCTCTAAAACCAAGATTTGTGGAGTTTGTTTGCTCTTGAGAAAGGAAAACGTTGTGTGTGACCAATAGTGAGATCTCAGTACACAACAGCTAACTACWGTCTCAAAAGCAAGTCCAGCAAATAGTCTTCCTGCAAGCATTTTGTAAGCTCTGGTGAACCTTTATTTATGTTGCTTCACAACAGTTGAGGTGATTGCCTTCCTGGATCATCCATCAAAAATAATGAAGCTCTTAAATCTCCATACATTTTTGACCCATTTTTGAGGATCACCTTATCTGATTTCAAGATCTGTCCATTCCAACAAGGAAGAGACCAAGCAGAGGTAGAAACACAGAATCCCTAGGGTTAGAAGAGACCTTCAAGATCTTCAAGTCCAACCCATGCCCAACACCCTTTTAATTGCCCTGATGCTCCTCTCATCATTCTCTGCTACATCATCTGGCTGATCCTCTAGATCCAGAGCCTCATACCTATTCTGAAGTGGCACCTAGGTAGGTGATACGGGTCRGGAGGAATTTTTATTACCTCCTTGAGTAGGGTCAMATTTCCACTCCCTGTCATCCACCAGGTRTCCTATTGYYTGACAGTGGRARGCACRGGAGTCCWCTGACTCCTGGTGGGCCTCCCTCAAGGATGGAAGGGCCRAGCTCCACCARTCTATTTCCCTTTGGCTTTCTCCTTAGCCCTTCTACTTCYTCCTTGAGCTCYGCCATGAGCAAAAGGAGATCATTCACCTGTTCACACTGCAGGCACACTTCTTTTGCAATGCCCCTGGTATAAGCACAAACACTCTGTGCAAGAATGGGCCTGGACAGACACATCTTTTTTGGGGGATTCCATTTGGCTACACACTTGTAGCAACTGCAGTTTTTGATCATGTATAAACCATTACTAACAAAAAACAAAACCCCAAAACAACCAGCCAACAAAACACAACAAACAAAACCCCAAACCCTACTAGCAGAATACCTGTCACCTTGCCTGCGCGAAGTGTCACGCCCGTGGATATGTGCCACGCCCATTTGCCTGTCTGTTTGCCCGCCCTGTTTTCCCCACTCCCTAGAGCCCACCTTTAATCACCCCGCTGCTGGCTGGRGGAAACCCTGTCCTATGCCCACATTAAAACACGGCTCCCACCTGCTCAGCAGGCCTGCATGGATGAACATGGAACTCCAGGCAAGAATCAAGCGTGAGAAGTGTGCCAGAGGTGGAAATAGGGACAGGTGTCCCAGGAGGGATGTAAAGATAATGTAAGAGTATGCAGGTATGTTGTCGTGAAAGACAAGGCCCACCTGAAATTTAATTTACAGAGGGATATGAAGGTTCAACAAGAAAGGTTTCTAAGGTAAAAAAGCTAAAAAGAGTGACTAGGGAAAAGGTAGGCCCACTGGGGAGTGGCAGGGCACTTGGTGACAAAAGGACATGCGAAAGCTGACAATGMCCCTTTTCTCTGTCTTTACTGGTTGTGTGTGCCTTTAGGAAACCCAGACACCTGAGGTAAGATGCAGRGCAAGGAAGACTTCCTGTCACTGGAAAAGGGTGACCCTGACAAGTCCCTGAAACCTGTTGGGCTGCACCCATGAGAGTTGAGGGAACTGGTTGATGCTATCTGAGGACACCTAATAATCTCTGAAAGGTCATGGCAGTCAGGGGAAGGTTCTTGAGGAGTGGAAGAAAACATGTCACTTCTAACTTCAAGAATGGCGAGAAGGAAAAGGAGATGGGAAACTAGAGACTGCTCAGCCTCACCTCAGTCCTGGAAAAGTGGTGGAGCAAATAGATCTGGAAGGTATTTCCAAACATGAAGGTCAAACAGGCAGTTAGAAGTAGTCAGATTTATCACACTTGATCAACCAGACAGCCTTCTCTGACTGTGTGACTGGATCAGTGGTGAGGGGAGAACAGTGTTAATATCTAATCAAGATATTAGGTCTTCGCACTGGAAAAATACCCAAGCAATATTCTACTTGAAATACTCAACTAAATGACTAATTTGTAATTTTTTTTGACAGTTACATATCAATTAATATACCTCAGAGGTAAGATTCATCTTCTTAGTAAATCCAGTTATCTGGAAGACAGATACCTATTCTCAACTGATTAGTTTAGTAATTAGTGATTAGTAATAATACGATAACGATCAGTTTCCTGARAGGCATAGTACACATCCAGCATTCACAATAGTTGACCATGAGCTAAGAGTACTTAGGTTTTTGTTTGAGTTTGTGGAGTTTTTTTAGTTCTTCTGTGTTTGATCTGCTGACAGAGAATACTGAGGTCAGAGTTCATGCTGTGCCATCAGTTCTCAGCCTGCAGCCCCATAAGWCACGGATTACAGTGACAAGGGACACGAGAATGAAAAGCAGATGCTGTTAAACTTTTACACTGGGCTGCACAAGTTTAACTCCTCTTTCTTTGAGGGGTGGATGGGACCAAAACTTCCCTGTCCAGGATAAGGTCCACTCAGATTGCAGTGGCAGAGGTATTTCCATGTTAAAAGGTGGTGAATCCACTGGAATTGTGTCTGTCATATGTATCAAGTCTCATAGAAACACTCACTTGCTAAAACACCAGTGTAAATGCTGACACAAATCCTGATATGACATTTAAGTGGTAGCAGAACTAGGAGAAGGATTACTTTGCAAGAGAGGCTGGCCACCCCTGGTTGTTTTCCRGCTTCCGATTGTTAATCCTTGCCTTTGTTTTTACTTCTACCAGAAAGCTGAGGGTTGGGATCTGTGCAGCCCTAATCACCATTCTGGTAACAGGGAAATCACATCTCAATGCTGGCTGTGTTGGCTGAGGAGGCACTGGGAAGATCGGTGACCATTCTATGAAGAAATGATCCCATCTCAACCTTGTATTTGTAGCTCTAGAAAAACCACCAGTGACACAAAACRTGCTACTCCAGAGCTGGTAAGCCAAGAGCAGCAGTGAAGTGACTCACTAAGAAGAAATTCTGCAGTTACCTCTCCTTCACCTCTGGGGTGTGAGCTGGCACCAGATCCTSCACCAGGTTGGTGCTCAGGAGCAGAGTCTGGCACCAGGCTGTAGGCACTGGCAATGGCAGGCTGAAAATGACCTTAGGCAAAGTAAGAGAAGTAATTTGGCATCAAGAGGAAARTAAAACTGGAAGAAGGCAGGCAGGGTAAATGAGCACTGAAGTGCAGCATGAGCCTCAGGCCTCACAGAGACTGCAGGCAAGATAAACTTGGAATGTTTTTTAAGACTTTAGAAAATGAAACAAAACTTGTAAAATCCATCCTGCCATACAGGTAGGAAAAAGGAACAAATGCCAGGAGGTTGAGTTAATAAAGCACATGCTGTGATCAGCCTCAGGGAGGACATCTGTTTGCTGTGACCCACACACCAGCTTATGAGCAGGTCAGGGTGGGGGACAAAAACCTGCAGATGATGAGGTCAAAACAGTCCATCTGGAGTACTTGTGGCACAAGAGGAAAGTCTGGATGTGTGAAACACGTCACAGATTTTGAATAGCAGGTCAGAAATACCCTTCTTAGATTTTTCCTACCAGTCTGTTGGCCAAGCTCCAATAGCAAACCTACCTGCACTGAGGAGGTTTGGAGAAAACACTGCTCTCCACAGCCAAGTGTTTTTATCCACTGAGGCTTCCATCACTGGTCCAATTCTGCTGACCCCACCTGGATTTTTGCTGTTATTTTATTTACCACCAGCCCCCCAAAATAATAAGGTAGCCTGTGGCTTGTCTCCTTAGTTCTGAAGCTTAGCTCATGCTTCACTGAGTCACATCAACTCCAAAAATGCCTGGCTGCTGTGCTTTTGGGCACAGTRATTTCACCTTGTTGATGCTCTTCCTCCCTGCTCTTGGGAAATCACTTCCAAAGAACAGACTGGGAGGCAATGTTCCTGTTCTTCTATTCATAGCTGTCTTAATCACACTTTATTTTTCCCTTTGTGGTGTTCATTATGCTAATTCACGAGTTTCTTAGCTCATCAATTCTGCATTCTGTTCAAACTCAGTCAAAATGCCARCCTAAATAACTCAATGTACTGGCAGAACTTAAGCTACAATAACAATTATTAGAACAATATGACAGCCATCACACCAAGTCCTTATGAACTGGGAGTGGGCAGGGAGACAGAAAGTTGCTTTGTTGCTCTAAGCTCTTCTTGCTTATTTAGGAAGTMATTTTTCAACCTTCTTGTATCTCAGAAATTCTCTGAAAGAGAAGGGGTACATTATCAAATGTGGCTTCTTTGCTATATCCAAGAGAGCAATATCCTTTCTGTGAACTGCAATAAAAGCAAATTGCTAAATTCAAGTTCTCTCCTACCTTTCTGAGGAGTGAGACCTACTGAAAAGTTCAGTGAGGGAGRCAGAAATCATACAAGTGCCAATTAACACACCCTGGATTCTGAGCTGCTCACAGTGGCCAAAAGCATCAGAGCCTAACACAGCATCATGGATAGCCTTAAATGTGCAAGCAGGAGTCCTGGGAAGTTCACAACTGCTTGTTTTGTTGAGGGTTAGRAAGAACCTGCTCTTCACAGGGGCCATCAAGTACTGTACTTTGGAAACTGGCCAGCYTCTAGATTGTCTTGAGCTTTTAAAAGTTATGGTTAACTGCAACTGCCGAGAAGCTTGTTACAGCCCTTGATATTGGATGTGTCTAGTTGGAATTCAATCTTTTATTTTTGTTTACTGGTATTTCACTAGCCACTGACATAATTCAGGGTTGCATACATAAAACACCAGAGCCCTTGCCGGTGTGTCCCCATATTCTTCTGTCATTTAACAACAGGTGCCTGGACTACATGTCCAGATTCACATACATTGAGCCACCCTTGCTTGAATCACTGAAGTTCTTTCCTTGCATCAATTTTTTCTTATGGTAGAAAACCACAWGGGAGCCACCTTTGTAGTGTAGCCCTAGATAAATTTTCCCTCAGCCTCTAAAATTCCTTGAATATCTAGGAGAACCAAACAAGTCAAAGGTCATTTTCCTGTAAATGGCTGCTAGTGCCAACAGCCTCTTCAGCCCAAAWGATCCTTTTTATTCCAATCCCATAAATCTCTAATCCACAAAAAGCTCAAATATAAAACGTACCTCCTTTTAACCCCCAGCACTAAATAAAAGAGAACTGAAAACTATGTCCAGTACCTCAGAATACTTCACCACTCTAGCCAACTTTTCTATTACCACATTACATGAATCAAGCAGTAATACATAATCTGAGATGGCACAGATAATCCTTCTTGTGTTTAGARACTGTAAAGAACAAAATCATGTAATGAAAGTATTTTATTGCAACTAGCAGACATTTAACTGCTTCTTAGAGCAGATAATGTGGCCCTAAATTATAATCTCCCTATTATTCAGAAAAGTTTGTGGTAGCTCTTTCCATTTCAATACTACTTCAGATTATATTTAAACTATTGAAATTATTCTGACCTGGGAAAGCTTTTAGCAAAAGGGAGCCAGCTCAAGTTGACTGTATATCAGTACTCAGAATGAGATAAATACAGGAGCTGTGTGAAACCATTCCAGAGTATCAAAATGAAATATAACTGGTTTTATAGCTGTCACATGAGATTATATTGTTTTAGTAGAGGAACAGWGAAAAAAAATTAAGAACTGTCTCAGATCAAATAAATTGAAAAAGAGTAACACGAAAACTAGMAGCAGTTAAGTTAAAACAAGAATTTGGATTTTAATTTGAAAATTAAGATAATAACATCAGAGAATATTTTCTCACATATATGCAGAGAAGAAGAATACAAGAAGTTCTCTCCATTCTGATTCCAGTCTGTGGTATGAAGGTTTACAACACTGTTACAGAACATCCATCTCTAAATGGATTATTTTGCTGTCATTCCTGTCCTTTAGCTGAAAGCATCCATTTGGGAAGTGAGAAATATTCCTTCCAGAAGTGCTCACAAATGCTCTGGAAGCTCCCAAGTTAGCATGGACTGTGCTTTCCCGAGCAGATTCCTCATCCTGGAGCACAGACATCCTATGGAGCATSTCTACTAATATATTAGCTTCAGAAACTATTCTAATTTTAGGACTTGCCAACAGCAGCAATCACTTTGTTTTTCCCAGTGTATTTTCTACCTCCTTCTCCTTTACAAATAAAATTCAAGCAGTATCTATTCCTTAGAGAACATGAAAAACAATCAGATGTATAGTGTGCCCGTCCAATTCCCATCTTACCTGGCAACTGTGCAGGAGGCGGCTGTTTGCACAACTGCTGTCAAGACCAAGTAAAACTAGCTCAAGACAGAGCTAACATCTTAAACTAGAGAGGAACTCTCTGCAGCTATTTGCTGTGATCTCTTGAAGTTTGGGCTGTGGAAGACACTTTATCAAGAATTTTAATAAAATGTCATCTATTTTCCTGTCTTTTAAATGTGGCCTTTCTGTCGTTATTAAAGATAGACYGAAAAAGCCCCCAGAGATACATATGCATCCTCTGTGCTATTCATTCCCTGATTATGCACTCTACATTTTTGCTTCTAACAGACCAAAAGTGAACAAAGAGCTTTGTAAATGTTGAAATACAGCCAAGAGCTGTACTCTTTCTTTTGCAAAGACACGTATCCAGGGAGAAAGGTACTCCTGGGTGGTTTATGCTCTGCTTAGGAAGAAAATAAAATGAGAGACGCGAAATATTTAAAACCCCTCCGTGGTTCTCCACGTGGTATGAAGAACAATGGAGGGGGAACGAAAACAATCACAGTGGTGTGTTTGTGGAGCACCTGGGGCTCATCACCCTGACTYGCACAGAGAGGAGACAAGTTTCCTAAGCATTACATGCAGAAGTTGTGAACTCATCTCACGATGAGTGAAATTGTTTTTATTGAATTTTTCACAGGAAAAAGCAGCCTCTGCACTYTTTGGAGTGCAGGAAGAAATGAATGCCAACATTTCAACCACACTCTTTGCCTCTGCCCTTCCGCGGAACCAAATGGCAGTGCCACTTCTCYCTTTGCCCAGAGTGGCTCACTATGAAGGAGGAAATTGTGGGTAAAGGCGTGAAGGCCATGACCCTGGGAAGGCTCATGGTATGTGCAGCTCACCTCAACCCACTGCCCACTCACCAGTCTGGTGGCAAAACCAGCAGTGAGCACCATAGCCCTCACTGAGCAGCAGCATGCAAGCTCAGCTCTCTGCCCCCTTCCCTGGGAAGAAGAAACAGCCACAAACTCATCCTTGTGCCATAAAACATCTGCCACGATTTCCCCACCACTCATAGGGATTTGAAGGGGGAATCTCTGAGAAGCTACAGGACATCTCTTGTCCTGCAGGATGGAAGAGCTCTCTCAGCAGAGACAGCAACCACCAGCTCTGCTTCCCCAAGGGATTTAAGTCGTAGAACTGACAGATTAGATAGACACTCCCAGAGCCTGAGTGAAAGCTAAATATAGGAGCATCAGACAGGGATGACAAACACACCTACCCATGTAGCTGCACTCAATGACTGACAAAAGAGCAATTTATCGTCCTACACATTCACCAGATCAGCTCAGAGCTTGCCTCTTCCCTCAACACTCCTTCAGAGGACTAATATACACATCAGACTTACCATCTTTGCCTCAGATTTCTTTAACTTATTAACCTCTTTGGGGTTTTAKCTGCTTGTCTCAAGGTTCTTTTACAGAAAGGAAACTCCAAATCAAACTCTGCATTGATGGCGGGGTTTTAATTTTTTCGTTCAGTTCTATCCCTTTCTATGAGGTAGACAAACTCTGGTCCTTGCAAAACRTAATGACTTTCCAAAATCAGTGCGACTCCTGTCACAGTCTATGCCAACACCTGTATCCTGATTTAAACCATAATTTTGTAATTTATCCTAATCCATGCAGCCTCCTAACATGTTCATGTACACTGGCACTAAATTGAACTTGTTGGGACGGCACTCATTGTGCCCTATAAAGTCACCATCCCTTCATCACTCACATTCCATCTCTGRCCTTCCTTTTCCTGGTAACTCTATTTTCTCTTTGCACTGTGAACAAAAGCTCTTGTATAAACCACGGGCAAGCTTTCAGAATAGGTAGATCAAGTGCCAACAGCAGCACAATTGTGCTAGGAAAGGTCAAAGCTTCCATAGGGTGTACATGCACTCACCTAWACCTCCTAAAATTCCACACAGCTGAAAAAGGACAGTCCTGTTTTCTCTGGAAATGGATCATTTACATTGGCATCCACTTTCACCTGAATCTCCCTGCTCCCACTCCCTGCAGAGAGCACAACTGCCATGGTGCAAGTGGCCACAGGCTCAGCACGAGTCATACAGGTTCATTCAAACCACCCTAATCCCTACACACACCCCCACAACCCCTCTCTGGGGAAGGAATTGTGACACTCCCAACTGTGTTACATCCTTTTCCCTTTCACTGTTCATCCTGACAATGTGATTCTCCTGAAAGAACAGAGCAAGTGCTCTGCAGCACTATCAAGAACCAGTCAAGCAACTAGAGGTGACTTTTCTGTAATAGAATTTGTAACCAATATTCTCTACCTGTATAGCTGCCATAAGAAAACACTTGGGCAAGGATAAAAACAGACATTCTTTCAGTATATTTTCTGAGGTTCTGTAATTCAGTAAGGTTGGGAATTCAAGTTCCTCAATTTGAACAGTTATTGAAGGATCTGCCTTCCCTGGAGTTCGAATTCATTCTTCTATTTGTTTATATATTTGATTTACTGCCACAGGCTCTGACAGAAATTTCAAAATAATTTACATGCAACAGCAAAAAAATCTCCTTTTGATTTAAAACTGCTATCAGGTGTCATTGTAGCTGTGGGAGAATTATAAATAACAGTCAATGCACACTGTTTCAGATTCTAGAAGCATCTATCAGTACAGTCACTTTAGCATTACAACTGGAAGCTTTAAGAGCACTGATCTGACCATTTATAGATTCAAATATTTCTACCTCAAGTCAGTGAAGAAGTACATAAATCACTAACAAATTATGGTAAGTGAAATCTCATTCTGCTCAATGTTGGTAAGCATCCAGAAATAYAGCAAATCTTGACAAGCAGTCACGGCCTTTTTTCTTATAGAAGTAGCCTCCAAAAGTCAGACAGATGAGTGGGATCAGATCCATGGCAACACAGACACTACTATTTTACAGTATTTCTTTCTTCAGTGTGAGATACTATTAATCTTTGAGGGGGATAGCCTGAGGCTACTTACCTTAAGCTTGTTCAAGTGACTTTGCAATGCTGTTGAAGCTTAAATCAAACAATAMAATACAACAGCTACTTTTTAAATGCTAGTATTGTATACATACATCTGCAAACAAACAACATCTCCCAGCAAGGCTGACTTGAAGTACGCTCTATTTTCTTTTAGGGCTATTCTGTCCTCTATCACAGCAGCTCCCACCTGGTGGCAGCACAGTCACACACACAGACCCACACATGGGAGAAACAAGAGTTCAAAAATTAAAAAAAAAATAAAAATCAGCGTTGCTTATGGGGAATGAGTGCCATTACTTTTCTCATGCCTTTTTGCACTGCCAAGTTTCCTTTTCCTATGGAAACTCCTACCACTAATAGACAAAGTAAGATTTGAAATCCTGCCTGTTCCACTTAGCCCCAAAGGTGTTTAACACTTAATTGGTGTACAACACTTGGCTGAGAAATCCTCTCGTCGAAGCCACTTGAGATGTAATTTTTTCATTAGACCTTTCTCGCTAACTATTCTAATTCCCAAGGATCAGTAAAATGGGTCTAAGGAAGTAATGCTCTAATAAACCACCATAATTGCCTGTTACACAGTCATCCCTTTGTTTAATTATAGCTTAAAATAATTTCTTATTTTAAGCATCCCCTTATTTTTCAAAACTCTGCCACTTCTTCATGGTGACCACTGATTCTCAGTCCTCCAGAGTATGACTGGGTATTACATGACCTTCAAATCACTCAGTGAACAGTGAAAATGAACACTCGCACATATACTGTTTTTGTATTCATGTATTTCATGAATGCAATCACATACCATTAATAACTAAATTTAGCTTTTATTAAGCATGACTGCCTAAAGGAAGAGACAAAAACATTTTATTTAATTTCTGCATTTTATTCTGAAACCATTGACCTAATTTTTAGGACTAAAGATCTCCCAGGTAAAAACAAGATGAAAGGATGAAACAAAGTGCCATGAATCAGTAATTCAAAAGCATTCTTCTGCCATACRAAAAATAAATTGTGTTATGTTCTGCTGTACAAAAAAAACTAATGAAAAAGCTGTATCTAGTATATGAAGATACAGTTTGGATCAGAACATAATTTAGATCATCAGTTTCCTCTGACTTCTAGTTCTTGGTTAAGGAAAACTCCAAATCCCCTCATTGCATGCTTTTTAAAAAAAACAAACAAAAAAGAAAACACAAAAATGCAACTTGCAGTTAAAGATGAAATAATATCCTCATGAGCTTTTAGACAGTAAATGAACAACTTTGCCTAGATTTGCTTCATCATTCATGTACCCTGTGATAAACCTGTGCAGAATTATTAAMGAAAATTGCATCCTGATTTACATCAGTTTCTTTTATGAACAAACTTATCTGCTCTAGGCCACCAAACCTCAGCTTTTTCACAAACACTTTCCAAACTTTTCAAACACTTTCAGTACACTTGTACTCATMTTAACAAAGTCTTGCAAAACATGCATATAAGACAGAGGTAATTTTTAGACCCATCATAATACCCCATCCTCTGAAAGGCTTCTAGAAATACTTAATCATTCAACAAAACAAGCTTGTGGAGCTGATAAATGCAATTTCCTCGTTCATGTGGCTTTTCAGGCTCATCAATAATACGCTGAGAATCCACCTAGTCAAAAGCAAGATGAAAGTCAGAATGCATTCTTAATGTTTTCCTATATAACATAGCTAAGAAAAAGTCCCGAAGACTTTTGAGCTTTAAATCATGCAGAATTCCAGTTCTATGCCACACATTGCCAACAAAAGTGCCAGTGCTACAAAGCACTTTATCTCATGCCTGTGTCAAAACACTATTCCACAGTCAACTCCAAAGCAATACAGGTAGTATTTTATTTTATGATTTAAGGAAGTTGTCCTGGGATTCTTCAGCTGCAGCGGGGAAAATCCTGATCCATGGCCTACACATTAGCTTATWAGGAAACTACAACACCAATGAAAGTGAATAGACTACCTTCCTAAATCCAAGGATAATGACACTGAAATATGAAAACAGAAACACTTCAGCCTAAGGCAGCGTATCACAACTCTCAAAAAAAAGCCTTTTAGAAATAACTGCCCTTGGTGCTTGTTCTCTTGCTGTCYCTCTTTTCAAGAAGTTGGACCCAAACCCCTCCTTTATGGGCCTCTGGGTGGGAGAAGCACAGGGAGGGTGTATCTAACACTTTTACTCCTGCACTCACTAATTCCTCAACCCCTTTTAATTAAGAAACTTTACTTGTTCTCCAGGAAATCCAGAGGCCTGCAGAGGCCCTTACAGAAAGAAAGGTAAGATTTCTCAGAGTAGGAAGCTAGGAGAGTTTTCTTACTAAACCCTCCTAGGTCTTGAAACAACTGCCCTCCCTCCTACCTGATTCCACCATATTTTTTTTTCTGAAACAAGCCATATTTCTGTCTGCTTAGAAAGGAAAAGCCATCTCAAAGCACAGCAACCCAAAATAAAATTAAAATGCACTGCATTCAGCAACATCCTATGTAAGAAAAATGTAACTACAGCTGCTTAATAGAAGAATAGAAAATATTAACTTCCAACAAGAGTGAACAAATGCCTTTACAATCTCTCTCTTAAAACCCAGGCAGAGTTCTGCTTGAAAACATTAAATWTTTMTATATATATGAAATTAAAAACCAAACCACCCAGGAACTAAACAGACTCTACAAAAACAGGATATCAAYAGACAGTGGTGATTACATAAATAGAAGTTCTTACACTTTAAATTTGACTCTACACTGCTTTCAGTATTCTCAAATTCAATAAACAAAAAAGMCATCCTTCCAAAGGAAGKCTGCCCTTTTAAYACTCTTAACTAAATGTWCTGGGGTACKCAAATTCCTCACAAAAAATGTTTTRAAAAATATCTTTATACTCTTACCTGATTCCATATATATGGCTGCTCATACCAGGTAGGATCAATYGTAWCTCGAGGCTTTGATTTGCAGACTAAACTGAAATTACATAAATACAACCTTAAGAAAAACACTTGTACTTGTTTAATTTTAAGAAAAAGGATTTTTTGTACTAGGTAAAACCAGGTATTTATGAGGTGCCTGTGCTGAAGGGAATTTTAAATTTTGCTGTTTATCCAGTCTGATTTGTTCACTTCTCTGTACTTTGCCCCATCCAGTGTAGTAAGTCAAAATACAGTTTTTCACAGGGACATTAAGTGTATCAGAATGTATTTTCTTCTAAAGAAAATAATGAGGTTTTTTTACAAAGCTGTAGAATTTGCAACTCTAATTTAGTCCTTATATTTTATGTATGCTTACTCACTAGAATGCATAATACTGCTATTTTTAGGATATTTTGTTTTGCATGACAACTCAATTACTATAGATTGTCTGTCTGCTCCAGTTATTTCCTCAAGCTGTGCAAAGTACAACAGTAGTAGACATTAATTAATTCTGTCTAGATGTGTTTTTCAAAAACTGATTTTAGTCTTAAGTAGTGGTGACATGTTGTAAATACAATTAGCTTTTGAAAAATGGAAAACAGTTATGAAAGACTGTTCAGACTAAATTTTTACCTATGTACTTGTATTAATACATGTTTTTTCCTAAACACAGAAAGTACAATTGGAAAAAAAATATTCAAAATCAAGAGAGATTTTACACAAGGGAAAAGAAGAAATCATTATAACAATCAGAGTGTTTATTCCTTCAGATAACAACACACAAAAATAAAATAAAATAAAATTTTAGATGAAAATTATTAGAATCACTGGAAGACAACACTGAGACAGTAAAAGTACAAAAATTCCAGGAGAGAAAAGGAGAGAAAGGTATAAAATCCTGGAGACAAAAAAGCCCAGAGGCTGATGAGAGTCAGAGACCGAGTCAGGCAGTCGGCGCTGTCTGAGCTGGGAACGCATCAGTGCCCAGGACCCGTGCCAAGGTCTGACCCTTCCCCTCCCAGCTGGCTGGAGATGTCTGAACAATCAGCCCAAAACAGGTGCCAAAACCGTAGCAAGTATTCATTCACACATCTAAAGCAATAGCAGTGACATTTAGTGCCTTGAATTTAACATGTAAGTGTTGATGTCCTAGCATGAGCTGTTACTGTCACAGTCATATCTCCACTGTGAGATTGTGGCTTTGCTTCTTTCTGCCTATCCACGTTTCTTGACTTCTCTACTGCTTGTGCTCTTTTAATTTAATTTCTAGTGCCCCAAAAGGTAAGGCTGACTTGTTAATTCAGAATGGAATGCACTCAAATTTTATCTGGAGTTTTGAAAAGAGGAAGTATGGGTGCTTGCTTTTAACTCAAGCCAGTGAAATATCTTCCACAGATATAAGAGGAGGTATGTTCAAAACCAAGTAACACCTGAAAAATCACCATAAACAGCTGCTCTGATAATCATTTTGATAACCCTGGTTAAGAGCAGGGTTCTGATCTTTATCAGCATGAAGAACTGCCTCACTCTGACATCATACAGTCACTTCAGAAAAGCTCTACAGGGAAAAAGAAGTCTCATTTCTCAGAGATGAGGCTGTAAGAGTTATGTTACGGATTCTGAACCAGAGCTCTTTTTAACATAGTTTAATAGAGAGCCAAGTCAGGATGAGAAAATTCTCCTGATGATACAGACAGCACTAAAGTGAACACTGGGTGCACAAACAAGGGAAGATTTTTCACATCATGCTCAGGAGGKACAGGCATTAGAAGGAGCTGTTCCTGGGACAGCTCACTGCACTCTTCCCAAAATGCAAGCTGAAAAAATTCTCAAGGCTGGCTGCACTGAACTACAATGGTCTTTTCAGAACCACTGCTTCACTTACAACAAGGAGGGAGGCTTGCTAGGGAAAAAGGCAGGTAGCCTTACGTCAGTTCCTAAATTAGCCTGGGACTTCCAATTCACTTGGCCAACACCTACTCTGCACCGGTCTGCTGAGGGAGCAAAGGCAGCACACACGATTCAAATTTAGTGCACAGGAAGAAAGAATTCTAACTCTTTCTGCACTCTTATGCCATAGGACTCCATTAGCTTTGTCCTGGGTGCAAAAAAAACAAGGATAACTAGGAGCTGATATCCTGCAGAACAGGTTTTACAGTCTAGGTTTCATGACTCCTAAGTGATTTGGCTTCCCTGAATAACCAGTGCTTCCACAAGAAGTCCAAGGTTGTTTAGTATACTGTTTTATAAATAAACAAAGTAAATGAAATGCATTATTAAATGAGAGCATGCATTATTTTTCCAAAGCCTAATCTGAACTATGCTTCAAGCCAAGCAATCACTCATTTTGCTGAGACTGTGAAACAGATCCTTTTTCTACAGAATTATTACCATAGAAGCTTCTGACGAATATTCTCCTGCAGCTGTGCCACTTCCTCTTGTCCAGAACGCACTGCATCTTCACAGAGCAGTTTATTCATGGCTGTCCTTAGACTGTTTATCTGCAAAACATCAGTGACAGAATATAAAGCACTTTAAATCAGCACTAAGTCTGGACCATATTACACTGACATGAAGGCAGTYGTGGCATCCACATCACTGAAATTCAATTGGAATATTATTTGCATAAGCAAAAACTTCTGAAGCTTCAGAAACACTTCCTMCAGATGCACCTCTAATGGTCAATTATGTTAGTAGCTAATATCACAATCTTTAAGGTTACTCAGGTGTACCATGAAACACACTGGCTACCACTTGCCTGGACTTGTTCCAATGCAGAATKCCTTCTGTGAAAGTTTTAAGAATTATCTCTATCTGTCCATAATTTTTCACATGTACAACAGCTTGGCMTTACTATTCAGTCTAAGGCATTGTGAATACAGACATCACACCGAGTCAGGGCTTTCAGACAATAACAGCTCACARATATGTGCACCAGCAGGTCCACTGTGTCCTTGGAAAACCTCTAGGAACCACCCCAAGCAACCAGTTCACACACAGACCTAACCAGGGCACGTCCTTCACTTCAGGCACRTGTCAAACACAGCCACTGTCCAGCACTGCACCGTTCATGTACGTGCTTCCCTCTGACAGACCTCACTCCGAGTTGCAAAAGGCAGTAATGAGGAATGTAGGGRGTTTTATTGTTTGTTTGGCAGATCTGTTCTGAGAGCTCGATACAGATGACTTATCAGAGCTGTAAAATSAAAAGTGAAGCCTGAAAAGCAGCAGTGCTCTGCTTGTCAGTAAAAGCCACRATAATCCTAAGAACTAAACTAGTAAATACTGACATTTGGTTACTGCAAAATTGATGACTGTATTTTAGAAAGTGCGTAACATTCTATAACATTTTTTTCAAAGTGCAAGGAGTGGGCAACTGCTTTCCTGATAACAATCCAAGATTATTAACAGGGCGTACATTAAAAAACTCAAACAAAACCACAGAAAAAACAAACCCCACAGGTCCGAACAAGCTTTTCTATTAACCCTACATTAAGTTCAGATGCACTGACTTCTACTGAATTCCTACCGTAGCAAAAATTCTTATGCAAGTTTTACCTCTGTTATGTCTTCCACTCCAAAATGCACATCAAATGTCARCTCCATATCATTTGCTGGAAGCAGTGGAGCTCCAGAAGTCTGACTACAACCCAAACCACACAGAACACCAGTAAAATACTTTCCACTTTTATCAACTCTGTATGAAAGAAAGAAAGGAAACAGTCTCACCAAGAGATGAAGAAACTAAACTCTTAAGGAGACAGACTGAAATTAATTTGTCTAAGCCATGAAAAGCAATTCATGTTTGAAACAAGTTAAAACAATTGAGAGCCATCATACTCAGTCATACTGTTTTTTTAAAATACAGTAATGAAACAAAACTAAAATTCTGGTTATAAAAGCATATACTCACAAAATTTACAAAAAAAATCGTGCCAAAGCAAAATAAAGGAATGCCAGGTTCACTGTGTTGAAATGACAAATAGCAGAATTTGAAGAAAACACAACAGTAATGCAACTGCCAGAACTCAGCTTTTACAAAAAGTTATGGAAGTTCCTCTCCTCACGTAGATTTAACATGCTCCACCTTCCCAGGCTTCCAGCACAACTGCCAGGAGCTGTAATTCCTTATCAATGAGGGGATGCTCTGCAGCACCAATTCATAAGTACACAAACAAGTTATTTTACCTACATACTATACTAAAACTCATAAAAAATACCAGGAAGAGAATATATAAAATGCTGAAAACAAAGAAATAAAATCTGTCAAAAAATTTTTGAGGATCCTAAAGAAATAATATAAGAACCACCACTTTAAAATGGACAAATACCTGAGTTCTATTGCAGGAGCAAACAGCATGCTGAGGAGTGCAAGCAGGCCATGAATAGGAGGCATCAAAGATGATTCCCCTAACACCACAGACCCTGGCCACCAGAAAAAAAAAAATTCAAATAACTCTAAGAAGCATCTAATGAAAATGAAACCTCAAAAACAGAACTACAGTGACATATTTGTTCATAGAACTACTCATTAAAAAAACCAGAAGTCTAGAGAAACCATCCAAACATTTTTATTAGGCATTACCAGCTGCATTTACTGAGACATCAGTGGCAACCAACAACTGCTGAAAGGGAACTTCTGCACCATCATGGACAACAACGGAGTTTATGCTCTCCTTATTTATGAAAACATTTCTGGGGAAGAAGTATTTTCAACATTAGAAAATCCCAAAACTCATTCAAACATGTAAATAAAAAATTATTTTAAATTCACAACACAAACTCAAAACAGCTGTTCATTGTGAGCAAATTTAGATGACAGTTACTAAACCATCTCTTTGTGASACAATAATGCACCTGAAAACTACTCTAAGATTTTAAATAGCAATAGTGTGTGCATTAATACAATTCACTACTTGAATCTTTTCAATGAATAAAAATTCAGTGAAAATCTCTAACAGTAACTAGGTGGTTTTTGCTTATTTATTCAAGATAACAGCYAAGAGTATGACTGTACTTCACAGTAAAACTCTTCTCATACCTGAATTGGGATACTTTGGTCAGACTGTAGCATTTCAGCTGATAAGGACTGAATGGGCCAAAAACTGTTRCCTTCATAAAAAGGAAGAGAGACAAATGACATTCTAGTCAGTCAACACCTGGATCTCTTCGAAGAAAAATGCTTCATAAATGAAMGCCAAACACATATCAGCATGTACGGAACAACGCTGAGTTGCTAAATTGGTAAGATGGCATTTTCAGTTAATTCATCTAAAGCAACCTTTGCTTCTTGAGGTACCTTAACTAAAATTATATATTTTCACAGGTGCTACGGATTCATGACTTCCCCCTGTCTTAAAAAACACAAGTTCAGACTTCATAGATAACTTAAAAGAATCAGGTAATTTTATTTACATAATGAAGTCTTTAATTTTGAAAATATCTCACTTTATGAAGTGAGTAGTTAAACAGGATTACTCCTGTGGRTAAATGGAACATGATTAGGTGCTTGAAAGCCTAAAATTTTGTCAGATCTGAAATGGGAAAACAATCACAACGTAGATGAAGCCTAACTTGTAATCAGAATGCAGAAAAGGACGCATTTCTTGTTTCATATTCCAACTTACTAGTGCCTTGAAACCTTAAAATACATTTCTGAGTTCAGAACTSACAGGAAAAGCATCATTACTACCAGTTATTGGAGCATTCACTGCTTCACCTATCCCAGCTGCTTACCTATTACTAGCTGATACACAGATCAGCTACATGTGTATACATATATGGTATGTGTATATATRCATATTGTGTGTGCATATATACAGTATATCTAGCAAAAAACATAGATTTTCTGAAAAACTGATAGGTTTGTAAACTTGCTTTTTTGCTGTAGGTTACATAATGAAGACTGCCATGTATGGAAACACTGCATTCAGTTCAATTTTATCTGTGCTCTGCACTAGTTCAAAGTGCTGCCCTAGATGTGTCAGAAGAGCAGGATCACTTAACTCTCAGGCTGTACTTCAAAATGTTCAAAGCAGTTGTTCAAAACTGCAGCAGACCAGTTTAAAATAGTGGTCACAAATATGGCTTTCTACCAATAGAATGCAGGATGCCCTTTGAAATGCATCAAATAGAGCTTGGTTATTTATATTTTTCAGCCCTCATCTACATTCTACAAATGTGAGAAGCAGGGTCATGTGATGAAAGGCCAAAATCACCACTCAAGTTACCTTATGGGTYGGCACATCAGATTTATTTTCAGAAAAACAGTTCAGCAATCTTTCAATGAGGTGCTTTTCGTCCTGTCTTGAAGATACAGCCGTTTGCTCTTCTTCCTTTGCTTTGTCCAAAAATAATTCCTGGAGCAAATCGTGGCTTTGCTACACAATAACAGAAGTGTTACAAGCCTTGAAATATTATGTCCTTCAATTATGYAGGACCTTTACAAAAAAGATCCTACACAAAGAAATAATTGCATAAAAAGACAAAAACCAATGGTTTGATGACCTTTCAGATTATGTAAAACATCAAAATGGAAGACAGTCAAAGCTATGAAGCAGTTACAGTTCTTCAGAGTTTCAAATAACAGAGGAGCAGTTCAACTGAGGAAATCATTTCCCAGGAAGCATTGCTTCCAAAAGAGGTCTCAAAGCAATGATGATTTTGGCCAACAGCTCAATATGCATTATGCACACAAATAAAAATACACTGCCCTATTCRAGTATTAACCTTGCCACTAGTCAAGCTGCAGCTCAGCTTTCAGGACTTCAGACAGCCTGAACTGAAATAAATTAGAGTAACAAAWAGAGGAGCAGCTCAGTCAGTACATACTTGTGATTCGTATGACTCCTCTGCCAGTTCAGCATAACGCTCCTCGATCAGCACATCTCGAATATTCACCAGGCCTCTGCGCCCCGAGTGACGGAAAACATCCACGTGCAGCACCCCATGGACGAGGGAATAAACCTCCAGGAGCAGAGTGCAGCCACTGACCAGGGAGGCAAATCTCTGGCTGGCACTGCAGCTCCACCGCTCCCCACACACCAGCGATTTGGCAGAGGGACACATCTTGCAGATCTTGAACTCTAAAGCCTAGAGCAGAAAACATCGAAAACAACGCTTCCCTGACTAGAGAATCAGCAAGGAAATATTTCACTTTCTCAACAAACTGTTTGAATTAATAACTATAAATTATTTCATCATTGTTGCCRTGGTCTATGTTAATTTCTAGGGCTGCTCTAGAGCTACTGGCATAATTCCTACTTCATCACTGCCAATGCAGCTATACGACAGCTCATATCACTTCAATATAGTACAGAGTTGCTGAGGAATCAGAGCAAATGGTGCATGAAGAAAAATTTGGTAGTAATTCACTATTCACACTGAAGTCTTAGGAGCACAGAGACGTCTTCTCAGGAAAAAACTTCACAGTCCACAACTGTTTTCAACTAAAGTTACAGAAAACTTGGCAARACCCCTAGAGCTCTTCTCTCCCTGGCAGGCAAGAGTCATTAAGTTCTCATGTCCACAATCACTATCTTTGATTAAGCCCTTGAATGAATGTATACCAGAAACCCTATTTTTTTTCTATCCAGTCATTAAAACTGGTCATTAAGAGATTAGGCCTGAAGCAGAAATACATTTCTGTTTAACATGTGTGTAGAAAATACAAAAAAGTATGCCTCTTGCCAAAATTTTTTTTACAACAATCACAAAAGAAAACCACAAAAAATTAGCCCTGTCAATCCTATTTCTGCTGGTCCATTTCTAATTTTCATCATTAAATGGTTCAGTGAATACAGTAGAATAATACRCCCGTTTCTACAATCTTAAAAATATCTGGGTGAGCACTGAAAAACTGAATTACAATTGAAGTACAGTTATTTTACTTGTAAATACAGTTCAAGAGATTYATTCTTCTGAAAAACTCGCTGTAAAAGCCCTCTAATTTGTGTTAAAAGAGCACTAGATCTGTAACACTTGCATTTAATCAACAAGAGAGTTCTGTCTGCAAAGATCCCAGGAAAGCCACCAGTTTAAAGAACAGCAAAGCAGCACAAATATAAAACACAGACCTCCAGCTTCACAAAATTAGTATTTCTCTACAACTGAACACAATGTAGTTCAATTACAAGAATTCCTGCTCTATGAATACCCAGCTCTGGAAAACACTTGTCTGTTACTGAAGGTGATTTGTAGGTACTTGCATCAGCAAAATATGTATTATTTATTTACTATTTTGAAAAGCAYCCTGACTTGAAGTTCACTCCTGTGAAGCTCACTCCAGGCCAGACGCAAAAATATCCAGTAATTAGCAGACAACAGGATCCCCCCTACCTGGAAGGGAAGCCCTTGAAGACAGCTTGGAATCTCTTTTAATTTATTTAAAGGCACTTCTGATCTATTGCCATAATCCACAAAGAAAACCTGGAAAAWGAATCACAAATATCTGCAAAGATTCCACAACATTAAAAGTAGTACTTTTAGTGCCAAGAAAAGTCACAWCTTGAGTTTAAAAATTACAGTACAATACAAATCTGATCAAGTCACATGGAAGAAAATTCAAAGTCTGGAAAACATGCAAATGAAGTCATGTCAAAAAGAATACGTCAAATTGTATCATATTTATTACTTGATCCCTTGGCCTAAATACCCACTTGTAATGCAAATAATCCACTAAATCTAGAAAAGGCAAGTTTCTCWGAAAGGCTTTAAATTCTCTCCCACACTTAGATCTGTGCAACCTTACTTCTTAACAGTGAGTGATACTACCTAACAATTGCTTTTAAATAAGTAAATGTGAACATGTATTCAGTGGGTGCTTATAAATTCAAATAGGAAAGTGATGAGRTAGAACTATTATTCACTAGTTTTTCATTACTTTAAATTGTAACAGTATTCAGTATTAACTCTATAGTGGTGACACCCAGCCAAATTAAGAAAAAAAAAAAATCAAAGGCCAAACTTGCAAAGATAAAAGAATCTGTCCTTAAGCTGCTRGAAAGTATTGGCCTGAAAAATCAATACCAATCTTGAACTGTGGCACTAATTTCCATTACTCATCTCAGCACAAAAAGCCAAAATATTCTGATGAATTTGTTGATGATACAGAACTCAGCAGCATAAACACCAAAAATGCCTTTTTTTCAGATTTACTTTATTTCACTTTGCAAGAGCTTCTCAACACTAAAAATTACTTTTTTCAGGATAAGAAACAAATTAATCTGTTCTGGCCAGAGTGATTTGCAGAAAAAAATAAATAATTTTTTTAAAAAAGGCAGCAAAGCTCCAAGATTGTTAACCCAATTACATCCTAGCAATTCAATATGACACAGCACATTACCTCAGCAAGATCTCCATGAACATACAGAACATGAGCTCTGTAGTATCCTCTGTTTCCCTGGTAAGTGAACGGTGCCAGACAAAGCACATCTACACGGGGAGGCACTGATAGATCCAGCAGGTTCTGATAGTTAATTTCAGCACTTAGAGCCTGGAGTACRGCTGTGTTTTCTTCATCTGTCCTGTAACCCCAGAAATGTCCAACTTCTACTATCTGCAAGTAYAAAAATTAGACAGTAACAGATTTCACACTATTCTAATGAAATACAAACCACATGAGAGCAAAAGACATGAGAACACTCCTGACACAACAGATCACATACTGCAACAGTTCAGTGAAGCATTTCTGTCTCATCATCCTCCATTTTTTTTAAAAATTTTATCTTCTGGGCTACTGCAAAACACTGTTCATCTAAAGAGATTYTGATATAAGCATTACTAAAACTGAGGAAACAAGGAAAAGACTGCTTCCATTTTTCTAAACCAAGTTAACATACAGAAAATACAAGGTAGACAGTTGATTAGACAGATGCACAGATTTGGTGCACTTTTTTATTAGTGACAGAGTATCAGTTAGCTACGTGTATCAGCAGATCAGCATCGTCATTGATATGATTAGCCACACTTTAGGAAAACTACACCTATTTCAATCCAGTTGAATAAAATAGATAATCTTTTCAAATGTCTAGATTCATATAAACATTTCAGACTTTATACTGAGTGCTTGTGATAAAAACCAATCTTTATTTACAATCATTAAAGCTGACATATTAAAACAGAAATAGCACAGACAGCTAAGCAATTGCAATGGGTCTGATCACAAGAGATTTAGCTGAATAAAAGGAGGAAAATAGTCTTTTCTGCACTTGTAAAACATGCCACTACTTTTAAGAGCTGTTTTAAGACTTCATCTTATCACTTGCCCTAGCTCAGTGGTTTAAATGTTTTTATTATTTCTATTTCAGCAGCATATATATTGCTATTACTCAACTAATGACTATGATAGCTAACACAAGATTTAAAAATCTCAGCGTGATTTCAGAGATATTTGTATATACATGTAGTTTTCCCCTTATATACTTTTATGCATCAATTTTTTTTCTGAATGAGCTTAGACTACCATTAATTAATCTAATTTCTCATATGTACAGTTTCTGAGGAAAACTGGCAGTTAATAACCAGGTAAATGACCCAAATAYCTACTGATTCTCATTTTTATAGTTTACACAAGTATTTTACCTCTTCCATTAATCCTCTTTACATTTATGCCTACTTCCAGCTAATATTTACTGCCAGCAAATCCCACAAATTTTGTCAAGTGCAAACATGTGAGTACTGTTTAACACARAACCACCAAAAATAAGACCAAGAACATTCCCACGCTTCTCACAGAGACACCTCTGCACTAAAAACATTATCAGTACCCCGTTTTTTAACTTAAGCTTGTCARATACGAATCTCTGCTAAACTATCTAGGTACTAATTATTAGATATGACCTACTTCAGATATAGAACATTCCTACCTCTGTTACCCTGATGGCCAGGGAACGACTTGGGATCATCTTTGACATTTCTAAATCACCAAATGAGATTTCCACAGGCTCCACTGTCTGCTTCTGACAGTCTACATTTACTCTAAAATAGAATAAAGATGCTAAGTACTTCACTCACAAGAGCAAACTCAAAAGGATCAAATTTTTTGCTTTCATCTGCTTCCCAAGTTACCCCTAGGGGCACATTTATGTACTTAGCAACTTTTATTTAGAAATACATTAATTCAATTAGAACARAAAATGACCACACAGAACCAAATTACCATAGAGTAACTTGCAACTGCAATATAACCAAACACATGAAGATATATATGCCACTGCACAACTGTGCCATCAGTTTATTAAAYATAAAAAGAATTAAGGCTAAATAGTGAGGCTTTTCCTATGGCATTTCTTCTAAGCTTATTTTTTTAAAAATAGAATACACAAACCCACAAATATTAATTTGGCAATTTTTTATATAGACATTTATATATATATGTATATATATCTATATATAAAATATGCCTTTTACTTGACAAAAGGTAAGCATTTTAAAATTAAGTCTTTCAGCCTAAGAGACTTGAGTTCCACAGGAACCCATTTTCACCAAGATTTTAAGTGCTGTTTTGGGCAATAAAAGCTAAGTACAATCAACTGGAAGTGAAATACTCACCTATATTTCAACCTTCCCAGTTCATGCCTACCTTCCTATTCTAGATTTCTTATTTTAAAATACTGAAATAGCTGCAGACTGATCAGGAGCTAGCTAGGCAGAATGCCATTTTATCAAGCTACCTGTATGACCTGAAGCTCAGAATCACAGCATATAATAACAATGAAACACACACCAGATTTCCCTAGGAAAAGAAAGTGTGGACTGAAGAGACTCCCTACATTGCAGTCCTCAGCATGATTTCCTATTATGTAGTTAAACCTCTTGTCCTTATGTTTCCCCACAGTTTCTTTTGTTAAGCTGCCTCCCTCCCTTTCTTTTTTGCCCTCAACTGCCACTCCTCATTTATCCTCATTTATGTTGGTTATAGCAATCCCCACACTGCCTCCATCATGAACAGAAATAACTGTGCACAGCCATATTTCCATATGCTAAAGGAAAATAGAGTCT